>NW_022145596.1:1897351-2379851 GCF_000002235.5 Strongylocentrotus purpuratus
GTAATCCCCTCAAGGTTTTTCTAACCAGCATTAAAAATATGAATGAGTAATTTGTTAATGGATGTGATTTATTGGAGGTAATTTTAGCTATCTGGGGAGCCATATGTAGCACTCGTGGGCGTATTTCAATGAATCGTAAATGCATTTCATACCTCAGAATATGGCACAACTTGCCCATAATGACACATGCATGTATAGAAAGACCTTGGTTTAATATATGACCACTTTGCTTTTTGCATTGACCTTCAAATAGAAATTAAGTGAGTTCTTTTATTCAATGATTTAAATTGACAGGAAGATTGATGTACATTAAGATGTGCATGCTTTATTGTTTCTTGATGGTGGTTTGCTTCATTTGTTTGCATGGTACCAACTGTACAACAAATATGAATAAAGAAATTTCATCTGTTTTCAAGGACTTTGTGAATGATCCTTTTTAATATTCTCCTTTTACTCTAGAGAATCGAGAAATCAAGAAAATAAAGTAATAATAATTTGAGAGCAAGGCTCATTTTCCATAAAAGATGAAGGTAAAAAATATTATAGATAATTGTGGGGAAGATGTTTTGGTTAAACTTTTAATAATCTTGGATTATTTGAATTGGTGAACTCCCCACATCACTCGCCATACCACCTACATGTAAGCTTGACCATTTGTGGGAGAGGATTAGAAAAGGGGCCCAAGAATTATTATTTTAGATTCTTTAGAAATAGTTATCTGTCCTTCAAAATCCTCTGCAGAAGGAGGCCCAATGTCAATGTGAAATGAGTAATGTGACTGGACAAACTTGATAACACGGAAGAATATTTAAACTTATCCTCTGAAATTATGTAAGAATTAAGTTTTGCCTTGACTATGTTAAGAGAGAAAGAAAAGAGAAATAGTAGGATGTTAATAGAGTACTGGTATGCAAACAATGAATGACAGACTGAACAGAAATTTCTCTACAAACGTCATTTGTTTCCATAGACCATCATAAGTGCACCGTTTAAGCTACCGGTAGTACTTTGCAAAACCACTCCTGAATTATTGAATTGTGTTGAGACATAATCTTTTTCTTTAAATTTAATTCTTTAAATATCAGTGCCTGAACGAAAAATTACTTTCCCTTAGATCATATCAATGTAAAATTAATGAATGTCCTTTTCCTTTTCTCTTTCCTTTTTTTCTACATGTTTTGTTCCTGATATCATCTTGGTTGCACGATCTTAACATTCTGTTCATTCATCTTTTCACAGGTGAGTATTAAACTGGTAGAATAAACTTGTGTGTGGTGCTTTAACTCAAGAGTATAGAAAAGTGAGAAAAAAAAGAACACTGGAAAATATGAAAGTCATTATATGCTATTTTTGGATTAAGGTTTACAATAAGAGCAATGCTTCTTTGAAGGCTGAATAATGTGTACAAAGAGAAAAGGCAAATAGTTCACCGCAATCTAGGTTGAAACAAGCTATTTTTGTCTCATTCTGTGACAGTCGTGATTGAGGTTCAACATTGAAACAGAATTATGCTGCTTATGTCTCATGATGATATCGAAAAATTATTAAATATGAAGGAATTTGAGGGAACAGAGGAACAGTGAAGTTATGGGAGAGAAAAAAAGGGAGACGTATAGAAAAAGTTATTTTTATGTGATACATCAATAGATGAGTGAATCTAGGCTAGATATTTCTGAACTCTTTTGTGATATACACCTATATTGTTGGGCTATTGGGTTGAATAATCCAAAAGAGGGACAAGGTGTTCAATATATTTTTTTTAAGAAAAAGAGATTCCTGTTGGTGGGCTTAATTAAGAGGGATGGGGGTAACAAAAGCTGAAAAATAGGACCCCGTTCTCATTCACTTTGTTGGAGCGGTCTAACTAAGACCCGTTCCTCAGGAGCAGTTCTTAGGTGTGTGAGAACGGTCAAAGTGGTCCAGGAAGTGGACTTCTCGACCGCTCCAGAAGACCACCTCGGGAGGTGGTCTTGAGGAACGGGTCTTATTAAGAGCGGTTTGGACCGCTCTATCGTGCAATGTGAACGGAAGCGTATTTTGACTGGAAGTGAGCTAGTGACGTTCCGTGCGAAACATGTAGTACGGTACATACGGTTTGTATTCCGCGCGCGAAAAAATTGATCTGCTGACCTGAGCTGCCATAGCAACAAGACCACATTGACTCGTGGAGCGGTTTGAGCCATAAAAAACTGCTCGGTGTGAACGCTCGCAAACCGTTCCTCAAGACCCGTTCCTCTGGAGCGGTCTAACTAAGACCACTTTCAAAGTGAGTGAGAACAGGGTCTAAAATGGCAATGAAGGGAATAAATGTGCAATATTGTACAGAATGAGCTAGCATATCTGGTTTTAAATCTTCTGCAGAATGGATACGGAGATTGGTGATTATTATCTCATTGTCAATGGTCTGATTGTGATTGATTTAACCATGTCTGTGAAGTATGGTGAACAACACAATAATAAAGATAGAACAAACATTAATGACAGAAGAAGAGAGAGAGAGAGAGGGAAGAAAACCCACTAGAAACATGAAAAATGTTCACTGTTGCACAAAGAGCCCCAAAGATGTGATTGTTATGTATACTTTTGCCCATATGATTGTGTGATTGATGACTTTTGTTCATTGTCAATGGCTGATTGGGCGATGGACTATGAAGATCACAGTAACGACATAACGTCATGGAATGCCCACGGCACCATGAAATGATGGTGATGAGGTTTAAATGGGCTTCAAGAGGAGAGGCGCTGTGCAGATAATTGGTTGAATTACCTAGGTGTAAGCAAAGTGTCATCTCAGATAGACGGAGATGCTCATCAACCAAGATTGCCTTTGTTCTCCTGGATGTGTTGGAGGATGGCGCTCACGTTGCGCCCCCTGATGTCGTAATTGGGAATCTTGGCAGTGATGACTTGGCTCTTGATTGATATACCGTAGGCATCATCTTCATGATGAGATCGGTAATCAGGATGGATTCCTCCTCTATCAAAATATTCACTGTCTTGATTGAAATCCTTCAAGTTACATGATTCCATGGAACATTCAAACTTATATAATGTTGGATGTCTCGACAGCAACTTTTCAACTTATTTAAAAGATTTCACTTAATTGGCGACTTGATAGAACTCTAATCAATCCATTCACAAGTTTTAAAGGGTGGTTACAAAATGCCTGTGGGTACTGAACATATTCAAAGATCTTTAAATAACTTTAGATATGATGCAACTTATACTTGAGTTGAAAGGGTGAAAGATCTATTTTTTCCCCTTCTTTTTATAGATGATAGGCTGTATTGTGAATCCTATTTTTATATATTCCTTAATTTAAACTACAAATAGCATTGGCATTGTTTCATTATTCTTTTCCTGGTGATATTATGACCTGTCAAACTTCTTACATTCATCATGTAAAATGCAGCTGGTATCTGCAGTGTCAGTATCCAGGGAAGTCTGTGGATAAGACTAGCTGAGCTGCTGCCAAGTTGCTAATTGGCTTAATTGGTGAAGGTGCATGCTGGGTGTTGGGTGGTCGTCAAACGACACGTCACCCTCGTTTAGCTCACTCAAGCTGTTCTGGTCAGGAGTGACAAATTATGTGATTCATAGTCTCTGACCAGCTGAATAATTGTTTAATTTACCCAGATATATGTCAACACCAGGGTCCCTAAACTCTTGTTCCGTACTGTGTTTGACTAGTTTGATGTTGACAAAGAGGCTGATTGGATTATATTGAAGAGCGCTTTACAAAGTTCAGTGTAAACGCAGCTGCAAAATTTGTGTTTTTAATTGAATTATATTCAACACAAAGGAATATCTCATCAAAAAATTAATGCCAAATGAAAAAAAAAGCTTTAATACTTTAATGTTTCAAGAAATCATTTTCAAAATAACTGTACATCTTAAACATTTGTTCAGTTATCCTAACAACCTACCATTATTTCATCGTTCTGATATCCTACCATTTCTACACCTGGGCGGAGAGAGGCAACTGTAAATGAAATGATTTAAGGAAACTTATATAGACCAGGCAGAGATTTGAATTCTTAACCTATTGAGTGAGAGTCACTTGAATAAACTACTACACTTATAGGCCTGTTTTCATCAGCTCGAGTTGGCCAAATAGCCCGCTATTTCTGATTCGGGAAATTAGTCCGATTACGAAATAGCGGGCGACTTGGCAGGTGAAGACGCAAATAGCGGGCTTTTTGCTCAGGAAATCTTCCCAAGATATCTTGGGCTAGTTTGCAAAATAGCCCGCTGTTTGTCAAGTCCTTCTTCACCAGCCCGAAGACTCACACTATGCGCGAACACTGAGCAAATTTCTTGAGGAATCAGATATAGCGGGCTATTTGGCCAACTCAAGCTAATGAAGACAAGTCTTATGTATGAATCTTCAAATAATTGCTTCTCTTCCTTTAGTGTAATTTACGGAAGTATCAATAATTGATTTTTTTTGGTTTTGTATAAATTGTTGAGTGGTGTATAGAGAGACATCATATCATGACCTCTTTGAGAAGCACCTGTTCTCCGTATGATCTGCTGGTACTAGACATCGTTTCCACAGCTCTAAATTCATGACTTCCTTTCCTAACAATTGTTCAACGGAGGATGTAGCAGGTTGATACATGTAGTTAGATTAATGAAAGGGAAATGATTTAAAGTTTTATGAAAGTAGGTTGCTGGAGTTTTTAACAAGCATCAGTGGGAATGTATCATCATAAATGTATGAATTGGTTCATAATATCAACTACAAAATTTTAATATCTTCCAGTTGTGCTATTACTACTAAAGTTTATTCTTATAGCTTAATTAAATGCATTACACTATGCAAATTACTATAGGCTCATCAAAAACAAGGGCATTTTTTAAAAGGAATCGTTGCTGCATTAAACTTGAGATGGATGAGGGGTAACCATCGCTTTTAAATGTATATTTTGATTAAATCTCTTTAAAAATGTGCTTGCGCATGAATAATTCGAAAGTAGCATCATGTACGTTAGTTCCGTGTTACAAGAATCTTTGAAGAGATTTTGATCGATGTTTAGTTTCAGAAGTGAGTATGGGGAGTGTCATGAATCAGTTCAAACTTTCCTTAGGCTAGCTTCCCTTTCCTCTTAAAACATCCCTTTTGCTACTCAGAGATATGGCATCCCAGATCCTTCGGCTTGATTAGATGTCTACATGTATGTACCTCTCCCTTAACAAAAACGAGATGGATTAGTGCATTAGATCTTGCTTCTCTTTTTCTTCACATCACTTGATCATGATAATAATGAGGATTTCTTGTAGAGCTCAGGTGCTCATCACACAGAGGATTTGCTTTGGGCAAAGTCTTGAAAACCTTTTAACAGAATTTCATGATGTTTGGTATTGTATCGAAACCAAAACTTAGAAAGGCATAATGAAGTGCATTGATGTGGATCAAAGATTAAACCAACTTCATTTCTGCTGACAAGCAAAGCCAGTGCTCCCTATCAAACTACAAATAAAAAAAAATTAAAAAAATGATATTGCTATTTTTGTGAACTCTTGATACTTGCAATTCTGATGTATTATCCCTACTGATCATTGTTCAGTGATTAAAGTGAATATCTCCAAAGCATGGATGGATACAGGTATAAATTCAAACTAGAAGATTATCCAACTCGAGAAATTTAATACGCCTCCATTTCAAGACAACGTTGAGCAGTGTGTATGTATGATTCAAATGACAAGGACAGAGATGGGAGGATGAAGATACTGCTACTCTCCTCATCATCTATTCCCCATTATCCAATTAACACCACTGATTACGCCATGTTTGAATATCTGTTTGAAAAAGACAAACAGCAGACAAAATAATGTATTCTTGTCAAGAAGATCATCATCCTTCCCAATTCTTTTATCACAAAACATGCCTCACCCATGCTTCAGCATAATTATAGAAAGCAAAGATCCATCTGTTAATTAAGAACATCATTATGTCCTTCTACTTTGAATAAACAACTATAATTATAGAAAGCAAAGATCCATCTGTTAATTAAAGAACATTATCATGTCCTTCTACTTTGTATTCTATAATCAGCCCTCGTATCAAGCACCCCCATTACAGCTGTGACATGAAGAGGTTTTGGTTGACCTAGACCTTGCTGCTTCTTAAAAGATTTCACAGGGTGTGACTGCACGTCTTCAACTTAATTGAAGGAGTAGGAAGGATTAGTTTTGGGGGACGATTATACCCAATCTAGCCATGTCATTCTACCTCTTCTCTTCCTCCCATATCCAGGAAATAAAGATGTGATGTCTCCTCTACCTTCTTGTTCTTGCATTGCTCTAAGCCTCGGTGTTCTTTTCCCAATCAAAGAAATTAGAATATATGAACAAAATTAACTATTTTTTATGATTGATCTAAATGTATTATTCCCGACATTCACAGAGAATTAATTATTCTCATTTAGCAAGTCGACTTGCGAAATTCTGTCAAAGAGAATAAGTCTCTATCCTAAGGAATGATTTTTTTTCTCCAAAATACATATGTTTCTGAAATAGAAAGAGAAGAGTTTTGTAAAAGAAGTGATGTCTTGATGGAGGCTTATGTTGGAATTACTTAATAAATGTAGGAGCTAGAAACTCATTACTGCTTGTAGCTGTCACAGTTCTATCCCTCTCTACTCAGCGTACACCCTCCCCTTCTATGCCTAATGTATAAGAATGAACCTTGAGATTTCTTGAAATAACTACTTATTTGATCTAACCCATGAATTTGCCCCCTTGAAGGCCCTTGAAGAATCAAAGAAGACAGGAAACTTGCTCATGTTTGGATCCTTTGCCAAATGACCTTCCAAAGATTGTTAAAGTAACATTTGTTTTAATGTAACTCATGTATTTCTCTTTACTGACAGTGGGAGTTGAAGAGAGAAATGGAGAGAGACGGAAAGATATAGAAATGACAAAAAAAATATATGAAGGGAGAGTGAGAGAAATATAGCAAGAGATATATTAAATGAGACAGAAAGCAAGAAAGAACTAAAAAAATGACCATGAACTAAACTTAATGAAAGCATAAAATTGTTTGTTCCACCCCTCTCCCTCCTCTAACCAAACCGTCCTTCTATCAACCCCCCTTCTCCGGGCTTCACCAAACAGCCACAGGCCTGTCTGGAATAAGGGGGTAGTCATAATTCCCTTAGCGACTTCCCTCTCCCGGTAAACTCAAACTCTAAACTCACTCTTGTGTGCGTAGCGGTTATGACGGAGCTAGCTGCCTTAGCTTGTGATAGTGGCAAAGAGAGCAAGACGAAGAGAGAAAGTTGCTGTTCTTTACACAGTCCTCATGCGCTCTCTCTCTCACTCTCCCTCTCATTGGAACGATACGGGACTGGATCCTAACATCATCGACTGGACGCTTGGACGATTGATTCCAAATCACATGGGGGTTCTCATGTCCTCTCAATATTTCTGAGAAATTTCTGAGAAATTTTCTCCAGGATTTTGATCCAAAGTTCCGAACTATTGAGGAAATTTTGATGCAGTGGATCGGAGCGTAACTTGGGAGTGATTGCTTGGTTTATGCAGCTATGCTCTACTTCTCTTACCGGAGCATTTGATGCGAATCATCTGAGAATGATAGAAGATGCTGAACTTGTTAGCTGGAATATATCTTCTTGATTCTGAATCTAAACGAATAGCCACCTTCAAGCTTTGGAGTTGTTGGCCTTCTTTCTGTCTATCTTAATTAATAGAAAACAAAGGACAAAGCAATTCTGACTTGTTTGTGCTTGGCATCAGGATAGTTTTTTTCCACTGCACTTCATGGATAGTTTAATCTGAGACACTTGATCATATTGCATCTTCTTCTTGAAAGAGCCTTCTTGAAATCTTGAAAAACTTGGATACTGTAAAGGAGACGGGTTACTAGCAGTCATGGTGGTGGGGTATGCTACCGGTATTAAGAAGACCAAGAGGGTCATTGCAAAGGTAAATTTTTTTCACTTAAAGTCATTGTCAGTAATTGTGATAGAAACTTGTAGACTGAGAAAGCAATGAAAATGTATTCAACAAGAAAAATGGTAAATTTAGAGGGTACATGTGCATGTTTTTTTCTATGTTTATTTTGCTTTTGTAGACTAAAATATACCAACACCGTAGTCATTATGAGAATGGTCTTATAGTAACATTGAAGGATAGGTATAATTTGCTTTAATTGGTATGAAACATTTAGCTCTTGAATTTACTTAATGGTTTTAGTTGACAATATGTATTAGCACACAATTTACTTTTGACATTTACTTTAGGCAGTTAAATATAACTATACCATTTTAACAATACATATAATCATTGTTATGCTAATTTGAAGTCCTTCAATAATCAGTGTTTGTTTCATAGAATTTCAATTTGTTATGACATGCAATATGTATTTCACTGACATAAAGATGACAGTTCTCCAAATATGGCCCCTTTATTTTCATTCAGTTGTTATAGTATAGTATCAAAACATGATTTAGAAAAGGAAAAGGAAATTTTCCTTTTTGACCTTGATGTATATCTCTTTTTCTCTTAAATTCAAAGTTCTACCAACTCTGAACTTCACTTGCCAACTCTCATTTTGCTAAATACTCACTGAACTCCTTAACTCATAAGAATCTAGTATAATGTAAAAACTAGATTCAAAGCACGAATATGACCTATGTGCTGCATATAGCTTGGAGCAAAAACTATTTTTTGACATCCAGCAATATAATTTGATCACATTATCCATGAAAATGGAGTGATTTATGTGAGAGGAAGCTTCAATGTCACCTCACCTAGTTAAATAATCTCTTGAATGGTTTCCTCTAAGGTATAAATCTTAGGAGATAGGATCTCATGTCAACCCTCTTTTTAAACTAATGCTTCCTTCTTCATAACTCTATCTATGTCATCAAACAACCTCAGGACCCCTTCTCTATATATTCTCAAGAGTGAATGTTATTACTCTATGAGCTGTCATGTGCCTTAGGTTTCCGTCATGTTGATAGAATACGTTCACTTTCTTCATAATCATTACCTATATAAAAAGTTTTTAAAATTTGGAAGAATACTTATTTTACAGTAAGATAGCAGAAGGCTGGATGAAATATACTTTTTGTCTTTCCTACAAAAAAATTGTAAACTCATGAGAATTGAGAGGAAAAATAATCTTGGTGACAGACAGACATAGTACAAACAGCTAACTTTTTGTTGAAATAGCACTAACTACGTAAATCTGTATGGAAGTTTTCTAATTTAGGTACCGGTAATTAAGGAAATCCTGGTATTTCTTCATTTAGCAAGTCTCTTTGAGAGATTAGAGGTCATATTTCTGTCTATGGAATACACTTTATTTACATGTACATCGGAGGTAGAGACAATGCTGACAAGGGTTCCATGACATTATAAATCAACAATGAGCAGACACTGTTATGAATGACCCAAACCTTTTTCCAGTATATTTCACTTTAGGTGCTATGATTTGAAGGAATTACGGCTCTTACGCAGGAAGTTTTGTTTCCGCTCGTAAGACAATCTTCCTCGAGTTGTTTCTTGAGGGTGTAAATCACAGTCGGAGATTGGGGATTATGGTACCCATCTCGACTTCACAAGTCACTCAAACTTGATTTCAAGATGTGACCCAAGGAGTTTTATAGAGACTTCTTTAATTGCTTGTTGATTGAAAGATTTGAAGGAGTTAATTCCTTGCTGTAAATGCTGATGAAGCTGTGTGAAATTGACGATGCTATCTGTCATTCCGAGGAGGAAAATATCAATTAGTCTCGGACTTGACCTGACTTCCTTAAGTTCTGTTTGACTTTTCTGTTTTTCTCTTTTCATAAAGAATTCTAACAGAAATATATAGGCTGGAAATTAACCTTTCAGGGCCTTTAAAATAAAGTTCATGCTGAATGAAAGGCTTTTTAACCATTATTGTATTCTATCTCCTAAAGTTCAATTGCATTGAAAATATGCCTCTGCCTTATTTAATGAAGGAAGATATGAAACTGGTAATTCAAATGAAATATTGTATAAAGGGATATTTAAAAAACATGAATTCCAGTTTAGTTTATTTATTGGAATTAATGACAAAGTATTTATTATTACTTCTATGACTTTTCTGTATCAAAATGATCGATCGTAACTGAAGTAATATTAAAACTATCTTGACGAGAGGCAAGTTCCTCCTTCTTTTATCCATTCAAGCCTATTTTATGATTATAAAATAAATATTAGCGTGTTTTACAGCAAAAAATCTATTTATGATAGACTGCTTTTTGTTATAAAAATGTAATTCTGTAACTCCTGCCTAAAAGTCTGTTGTATGAATTGGGTTGAACATGGTTCAAAAGGTTAATGAGATTGTATAAAAGGGAACATGAATATGAGGTCTCGGCCCTACGTAGTGCGATCACGCACATATGCCTAGCACACTATAAATAAAACCGGACAATTTTGCGGCAGGAAACGGCAGATTTTTGGTTAAAGTTAGGGAGACTTCAGGAGGAGAGGAGGAGGCAAGCAGGCTATCGATTCAAGTAGAGGAGAGAAATAGTTAGAAATGAAGGAATTTTTAATTGTGTGCTGAGAGGGGTAAAATGATGTAGTTTTCTTACATAATATGAGAGCTCAAAGAATAGATATTATAAAAAGATGTGTAGTTGGCTTGGTACAGTGGTTTAAGATTGGTCTTTGAATCGAGAGAATCTTGATTCAAGACCACCCAGGAATGCTAGCGTAGATTTTTGCAAGGAACCTCAATTACCAAATACATACTCCTCCCATTCATGCTATTTCTAAGTATGAATCTCTATCAGTTGAGAGTTTATACCTTATTTTGAAGTTTACTTCCTCTTGCATAATAGCAAAGATAAGATTTTGATTCATCCAACAAATAGATGATTATCATATAATGAAGTACATTTAGAATTCAACAAAAATATATGTAAATTGAATGAAATCCCAATCTATGCATCATTTCCTTTAATCAGAACTGTAAATATGATATTCCCAAAATAGACAATGAGTTAGATGGAATCTAAGATATCTAACTTAATCTCATTTCAGGAAATAAATTCTATAAAACAAAATATTACAGAAACAAGCCGATCATGCAAGAAGTCGACGATAGTCTGTATTCTCCATTCAACTGCTGCCATTCATATGAAACTGGATAGCAGTAGTATTAATCTTCAGTGCGGTTTGTAAAGTTATTTCTAGTATGTTCTGGAGGATTAGGATCATATGAATTAATCTCTCATTTCTCTCTGACTCACAGACTCAATGGACCTGCCTTCAAAACAAAATTAGCCTCTAACAAGAGCCCCATATGTATCCAATGTTAGTTTTACCCTCAGTATAATATTGCTGTAAAAGTGACATGATACAATAGTATTTGGAAACACCTTGGGTGTGTTTTTATAGCTTTTCTTGTTAACATTATTCTAAATTTCTTTCAGATTATTTGTTGCTGTTGTTGTTGTTATTTTTTGTAAGATTGCAAGAGAAACAAGTCAACCAGAAATGAATACATGAAATAAAACAATTTTCAAAGAATTTTTTTGCTACTTAAAACCAAACAGTTTGAAAAGTCTTACTGCTGCATTGATCGAGGAAATTTTCTAAATCATATATATTCATAAGAGTTATTTTCCATCTATGTAGATTTATAGATTCAGAAAGATATGCTAACTTCATTAAGGCTGATCCTAAGAATATACATTCTAATTGAATAGGAAACTTGTCCTTCGATTTTCAGTTATATTTTGGAAGGGTTACAAATTATTGAGCTGAACTGCAAAATCTAAATTCATCTCCATTTTTTAATATTCTCTGGCACAAGCACACAATTTAAAGACAATATAAATGTAGTTTAATAGTTGTTATTATTATCTTTCTTAAACACTGATATTGTTAATTGTTATCGATTTATTACCTAACTTCTAAAGGGATTAGAGAGTTATTTTCAACATTATTTGAATTGACAAAAACCTTGGAATTTAGCATGATACATACAGTATGTACGTGTATCTTTCATGTCAAAGTGAGCTGAGCAAAAACAAGATATACTCGTAGTTCTATATGCTGCATATGCCCTATGATTGAGTTAGAGGAGAGGGGGAGAGAAAGAAAGAGAGAGAGAGAGAGAGAGAGAGAGAGGGAGAGAGAGAGGATTTGGAGAGTATGAGTATTTTAGAGATTTATTAAGATGTGGTGAACATATTTCCATTTTTCTAATTCAACACACACTTCTGGAATTTCTCTTACGTCACCTCAGCCACATTCACATAGAAAGACCTAGACGGAAAATAGAAAATTTGGGCAGTTAGATAAAAAAAGTGTTACTCACCGCAATTTCCTTATTAATTGAATACGCCATGTTGTTCAAATCTTCACCGTTACATAAATGTTGAAGAGATACTGACAGGAAAAAGAAATCAGAAACTGAAAATTTAGGAGTGGGGCAGTAGTAGAGAGAAAGAAAGAAGAAGGGGCTGGAGGGGAGAAGAGAGAGGTTACATGGAGGTGATTCAGGGAGAGGGGGGGATAGAGACTAGAGAGAAGATGAGAGAGAGAGAGAGAAAGAGAGAGAGAGTGAAAGAAAGAGAAATAAGGAGATGGGATGAAAGAGATAACTGTAAATAACTTCAGCCCTGATTTGTAAGTCAATGCATGCCTTTGACTTTTTAACCCAAACACAATGAGAAGGTCAAGTGATCCGGCAGATACAGAAGATGTTATTCTCATCACATTGTTGTCATGACGATAGTGATGCGTGCATAGTGTAGCAAGAGGGGCGTTGACTCCCTGTACTTTGAGTGGGATTCATTAGGATGGGTAGTATGACAGATAGATGCTTAGTTTGACAGCATGCTATTCATTTATTTATAGGCAAGGTATGCATTCTTCTCATCTTGCAGTGAAATAAACATGTTCTGAAAGGTCATGAATGCTCCTCCATCCAATCTTGTGTTTTTCTTTGCTCCTAATGTCCTTGATCAAAGAATCAACAATGACAATTCACCAATGTAGCCTACTGACTACCGAAAATCTCTCATTCCACCCACTTCCCATAAGCAAGGGGTAAATGGAAACTTAAGAATGATAAAGATAACTGAATATGTGGTCTTAGGTATCAAATTCATAGTTAAAACTCATTTACCACGGACTATAATATAGGTTACATAATTCATTTTCTGCAGACTATAATATAAGTGACATAATATGATTTGATAGATATGCAAAATTGATTTGAATTTTATCTAAAGGGTCTATATCATCTTAGTTGATCAAAGGTTAAATGTCATTATATGACTTCACATGAATTGAATTTTAGGAAATATAAAAGAAAGTATTCAATATTGTTTAAAGTCAGCAAACATTTTGTGTCATGCATATTTACATACCTGTTTGAATTTATATACACCTTCCAGGGCATTGAGGTCAGCCAGTGATCCTCTCCGTCTCACATATTCAGTTACCCGCACATTAGCCGGTGATAGGACATTTACTGTATCTGCTTCAAAATGTTGGAATGATTTACCACTTAGAATCAGGCAGTCTCTATCAGCTATTACCTTCAGAAAGGCCTTAAAAACACATCTTTTTTGTAATTTGTAGTTGTAAGACTGTTGTTTTTTTTTCTTCTTCTAATTATATGTATTTATGTAATTTTTTATTTTCATTCACTGTAAGCGCTTTGGGCCTTATGGGAAAAGCGCGGTATAAGTAATAATAATAATAATAATTGCCTAAGCATCACATTTTAACATTTATTCTGTCATGTCACGTCATGCTATCTTTCACATCACATCAGCACGGGTTTCATCACATTGAGTTACTTTAGGTGCGGTCAGTTCGTATATTCCGTCTCAGCCATTCCTTTACCTTGTAAATTAAGTGAACGCAGGTGGATTCTGAGTAGACATCCATCTCGAAAACTAATCCATCCACATCCCCTTCTGACCTAAATATAACCTTAGCTTGTCCGGCCGGCCAGTTTCTTAGCTGATTCTACTCAATTGAGTCTGTCGTTCAGGTTCCTCTTGCTAAAAAGGTGTGCTTGCTTTCAGCTCGCCTCCGTCCAGATTCTCTTGATTTGAAGCCAGCCAATATCTAAATTTGTAATGTGAGATTTTTAATTTTGTAATGTGTGAAAGACTTGAAGTAGGTGTGTTGTCTTATAAAGATTGTCTTGCAAGACTTTGTGATAGATGAAGAATTCAATATAGATATGTTTATATGTTGCTTATGGTGTACCAGGAATGTAATTTTTATTGATATGATTTTCATCGTTGATAATTATTTTGGTAGAGTTATATAGTACACCAGAAATAATTTTCTACCGTCTCTTACTTCACATGCAAATGTTTGCTAATCAAGTTTAATGTGCCTTAATGCAACATTTGCTGATAGGCACTCAACAATAAGGCACACTCATCAATAAAGTCATTGTAAATATTTTGAGAAAAGGCTCACTTTAAGTAATATTTAGCCAATAAAATACTCCTATTTGTCTTATAGGTCTTTAGAATGTGTATTTTGTAAGAAATCCTTGTTGATGTGACATTTTGATTTATTTTACATAGCAACCTTTTCCATTGTTATGTCATACTTAATTGATATCTGGTTTCTGAATCGAATTAAACATTTAAGTACAAATGATGTTGCCAGATAAGAAACTAAGATGGGCCCATAGCCAGAGACGTTGATGCAAATTAAGCAGGTTTATACCGATTTAGTAAAGCATGACATTTGGATAAAGTATGTAGAGGGACAGAGAGGGATATGAGGTTTGGCTTTCAAGAGAGCTCGTTCTCTTTCAAGACTCGATGAGCTCTCGATGACCAAGGAGTATCTCGATGACCAAGGGGATATTTCAAGGAGATATTTGACCTCCGCAGAATGACCTTTAGGGTTCATTGTGCTGCATGAGAAGGGATTTGATTGCATGATCCAGGGATAGAGAGGAGTGATCAAGTGAATGGGACGTATGGTAGATCTCCATTATTACTTCTTTTTCTCAGTTTAATGTCAAACCAAACAATACTGATGCACTGTATTTTTATTAAAATATTTATTTATTTATTTATTGTATTTTATTGCATTATAATAATGCAAAATCTTTAAGGGGCGGGCTTCAGTGTAATGTAGAGCAACTGTTCTTTAGTGTAGAAAAAAAAAACACCTTGAACTATCAAAGTGTATTCCTTTAGGAGTCATATGAATGGATCATAGCGAGATTAGGAAATATATTTAGTAAGACCTGAACAAATTTAAACTTTTAGAAGCAGCTTCTTGACAGTGCTGTAGAAGCTATTTTAATATTTCTATAAAAATATGAAAATTTGGTACTATTCCTAATTGTCTTGTAATCTAAGGTTGATGTAGACATGGTGACAAACCTTTCTTTGGTCTCTCTTTGATAAATCTCTTTATATCCTATTTTGTTTGTATCGGATACTGCATGTAATCTCTAACCTAGTCTTATTACATATGATAAGCTTGCTGTATGTCTCACTTTCATCCATGTTTAACGCTAATCCCAATGTGGTTACCTGACATTATTAGTCTGAGCTTCGTACGTAGACCACCGTGACACACCGGTAGTTGCCAAGCTCGACCTAACAGGTGGATTATCTGGACCAGGGTGACCTGGTGAGGTGGGATTAATCATCTAAACCCTTGTTATCTGTCTTGTATAAAACCACTAAACCACAGATTAGTGGGCAGTGTGGAGGGACTTGCCAGAACCAGACGTATCGCCATGTCATATTTATTCCGCTATGTTGAGACGGTAATTAACTCTGTCAGTGCTGTAGAAGGAAATACCTTGCATGAAGATGGTGGCATTTAGGGGATGTGGTAATGTGACCCTGAAAGCTATTTGCTCAAATGTCAATGAAACATTTATTCTTATATATCTGAGCTGTGCAGCATTACATAGTATATACAGGGTACATGAATGTAGTAATTTTCCCCTATGTTTTGATGCTAATTGACTCTGTCAGTGCCATCTAAACAAAACACTGCAATATAATTTAAGGGTGTGGGTAACATGGATTTGGAAGTATTGTTTCCTTGCTCATTTTACAATAAAACAGTTTGTGAATGTATAGAGAATGAAGATTTATTTGCAAGTACTTTGTATGACTAATCAAAATGAGATACATTTGTGTTGATAGGATTCTAGAGCCTCCTCAAAGCTGCATCTTTTGTACTTGAGACCATTCTGTGACCTTCTTCTCTAGGAAAGTATCTTCATGAAATAGTGACACAAATTCCTATATTGCTGGAAAGGTTAAGGCTAATGGGTTTTTAAGATTTATCTTCTACTTAACAAAAACAGTATGTACTGTACATGTATTTCAAGTCTGAAAACTAATTTGTCCATCATGGAATTCACAATCATCACCATTTTGTTTTACTGTATTGAGTCACAAGATGGCTACCCAATATGTTTTGTACATTACTTTCCAAGTCATTTTTAAAGCTCAATTTAAGCTTCTTGTTAAGCTTTTTCTTCACCTTAAGTTGACTCATGGATTATGTGGTCACAGAAAAGGCCTAAAACACTGGAAATGTGCCCATGATGTGCACATGAGTTATGTATTGTGATGGTTTCTAACTAAATAAGTCTTGCCACTAGTCTTCTGAAACCCCTGTGGCCATTTCACCCTGTTTGGCTTGGCTCTGTCAAGCAATGCCTCGGTTTCTCCCTCTTTCGTTGAAAAGTTCATTATGTCCTTGACTGCCAAGGAAATCACAGAATCCAAGTCAGCGACACGCTGGCTACCGTTCCAGGCAATGCAGGCCTGGCAGGTTGCCTAGCTTCTGACTGAGGTGATGTGTGGCTGATTGTGTAGTCCCACGTGTGCGTGTTCCTGTCACTTTTTGAACCATGCCAACCTCTTAGTCTCACAAATGCTACATTCATGTCAGCCTAGCCAAAAAGTGACATCATTCATCGTGCAACGTTTGTCTTTTCCTGCCAACCTGTCTGCCAAACCACATTGACTAAATCCACATTTTCCGCTGTTTTGATACTCATCGCCATGACGATTTAACCTCTGTGTGTGAATGTTTTTAGTTGTTGATACACCTGTAGATAAGCACAACTCAAAGGAAGACGCCTGTTGCCCTAGAAAGAAGGTCAAAAAGCCAACATCAATTCACTTTAGGATGAAAAATAATGAGCTTTGTGTCCCCATCATTGTTATAGTGTGCAAAGAAACTGTCATGCTATCATTGTTTTATTAAATAATGAGAGTTCTTTGTAAAAAGGGGAGATTGATATCTAAAGAAGATGTTGAATCATTATAGAAGTAGTAAGTTTAGTTCGCTGGGTTCTCAGGTGTGTTCGTGTTTTGAAATAAAATTAAAAGATATAAAGTTTGTAGACATCTCTTAAATCTCTACCAATGGCATGACAACAAAAATAATCTTTTTATTCCGTTTAGTTTTTTTCTTTTCATTCCAATTAAATACAAACATATTTTAAGTTAGATGAAAGTAGCACGTTTATATAGAGCTTGATGACCAGAGTTATAACATACTTACTATCCCTGCTTCCCTTTAAACAGAGAAGTGTTTTTCACTTGGAGATTGTGTTTAGTAGGCTATGTAAGTCTGTCTGCTTGCATGCTGAAGTCTGAGTCAAGTAGCAAATGTTGAATCCAGAATACAAAATGAGCCAGGCCTCCTCTGACTGGGCCATTGGGAGCCATTCTTATGGACGATGGTGTACCTCAGTGGAAAGGTGTCACGATCTGGGTCAGGCATGATCTAATGTGACCCCATCTCTCTCTCCCTCCCCCTCCCCCCTCTCTCTCTCTCTCTCTCTTTCTCTCTCTCTCTTTCTTTCTCCGTCACCCTCCCTCCCCCTCCACCCCCCTCTCTCTCCCCCAGGTGTTCAGCTTTACCTAGTTGGCAGAACCCCATCTTTTGTCAGTTCTTATGCATTTTAACTGGGAAGGCATGGGCTGGTTGCCACTGTTACTACCTTCACCATCAATTTGATGTCAGGGAAATGTTACGTCATTTTATGCAGACAAAATTGACAAGATTAGAATACAGCGTTTGAAGTGAATGTCAAGACCACCCTCATCCTCACCACCTTGAAAGATCTATTGAACCCTTTCACACGAGAGGAATTTCATCTGAATCACTGTAAAGAAACATATAAGAATCACATTTAATAATCGTGTAATGAAAGGTATCTGTGTAGGTCAGTTTATGCGCATTGCTCCAGCATTAAAAGTTCCATCTATTGTTGTTGTTGTTGTTGTTAGTATTGGTTTTATGGTGATTGTCTATCCGAGATTGGATAATTTTTGTCAGATAGCATGAGAGGAGCTGACTGGTCACGCTGTCGAGCTTGGTTATTGCAATTCTTACGTAGATGTACATTTTTAAATCAATATGATGTTTACACAGACGGTGGACACTGATGATCAAATTCTTTGTTTTTGTAAATAGGGTTGTTTTCCTTGTGTGAATGAGAGGTGAGATGGAATCCAGGGCCTGTTTCACAAAACTTGTCATCGGTGACAAATGACAGTTTTTGTTATAAGCTACTGAAATCCTTGCTTCTGATTGGCTATCAGCAGATTTGTCATTGAAAAGAGGCTTTGTGAAACCGGCCCCTGGTATGAATGTCAAGACCACCCTCATCCTCATCACCTTGAGGAATCTTGTATTTACTCAGGTTTCCTTCCAATCAATGAAGACTGACAGTAGATTCCCCACTGACCTTGGTTGTGTAATGAAAAGTGTCATACCTCCCTCTGATGGTCATACACCATTGGCAGGGTGAAACCTATCCGTTGCCTACAATTTTCATGCTATACAACGTTTATAACTTCATATCAAGAGTTGACCTTGATTCTTTATCAATGTATTTCTCTTTGATTATGTATAAGTTAGTTAATGTCAAATTGTATCATATTTACTTTGTATTGCATTTATTTGAATTTTTAAATAATGTCAATTCCACTCAATGCAACTGTTGAGCTGCCATGTGGTTTTTAATAAATACCTTTACAAATCAACTTTGTGTGTCTGACATGCAAATGTCTGTTTCACTATATGATCAGTGAAGTAAATTTCATTTCTTATTAAACAGCTACAGTTTACTTATCGTATAAGACATTATTTTCTCAGTCTGAATGGGTCCGTCTCCTGACCTCCGATGTTTAATGAAAGTGTCACACCTCCTCTCTGTCATACACCATGGGCAAGATAGAACCTTTCATCCAATTATAGAGGGAATATTAACCCACAGAATGCACCTGCAGTACGTTTGTGTTGTAAAGTCTATGGCATTCCTGGTCTTTTAGGTTGATGGTTGATATTCTGTCATACAAATGACTGTAATCATATTTGCCTTTCATAGAGGTATAATTACTTGTAGTGATATTTACATGCCGTAGGTGCTGTCAGACTTTCAGTGTTGAGTGACTTCTTGGATATAATAACAGGCATTTTTGTTATTATAATCCTGTTAATTGTCAAATCCATCTGTGAAGTTATGTGATTTCATCATTGTGAATCTTCAATGAAAATCACTCAAGATATGAAAAAGATCAATATAAGTATTGTACTTCATTACTGTGGAAGATAATGTGAAAGTTATAATGAAATAGTAAAATTAGGAATTTTACTATTTATTTCTTCAAATCTTCAAATCAGAAAAAAAAAATTTTTTCGGTTACTTCAAATTTCTGTGAAATATTACGGGTATTTTGTGTGAGATATTTCATATGTGTATAAGATATTTCATTCATAATAGCATGACAAAATGATGAGTATGATGATAGCGCAGTGACTAGTTGAAACATGACCAAATATCATTACCTCATCAAATGAGTAAGATGTGCCATCAATATGGCAGTGCTGATAACGGAACTGGAAGTATTAGCTAGATTTGATCCTTGATCTCTAAAATGTCAAAAGTAGCAATTGATTTTCACAAGATGAATAAGAGTTGAACTTGAGAAAGGAAGAAGGGTTTTAGTTAGGGATGAGATTTTAATGCTCACACGTTTCTGGAGGATGCCCTTTGCCATTGTTAGATTTACAGTCATAAAAGCCAAATTTATTCTCAAAATTATTTGAAAGGAAAGAAGTCAATTTTCTAGGCAGGTCAATGATTGTATGATAATAAGGCATCTGTATTAAAGGTAAAGACCAGTTATGGTCATGCGATTGCATTGTGAAAGAAACGTTGTGGAATCGATCAGAAAAGGCTGATCATCTAGCATCTAGCATCTGCAAGGTTCTGGAATCATCAAAATGATAAGAAATTTGGCCCATTCTTCGTAAAGTTACAAGCACTATACACAGAAAGATGTATATGGGACTACCCTATATCTCTCACAGACCATGAGAGAAACAAATTTACCAAATATATGAATTAGTAGGCGGTTTCCCGGCAATTTTTTTATCATGTATTAGTCAAAACATATTCTTTCACATGATTGGTAATGAGAGCTTCCATTTCATTTTTTGAAATTGGGGCATTTCCAATACTGGTCTTTACCTTTAAAGGTCATTCATAATTTTAAGGTAGATATTTGATTATCATTCAAACATATTAGAATGCCACTGCTAGAAGTACACTTTAATTGAAGGTCTTTTCTATGAACAATACCATTGAAAAAATAAAAGGTTACACTTATGGCTTGCCCAGTCAATGAATGCTTGATTAATAAAAAAAAATCAAATTGTTTAATAAGAGTATGGTAAAATGAATCATCAACAAAACTTAGCAAATATAGCAAATCATGAAAATAGACTCATTTGGAAAGAGATTCCTTTCATTGATATTTAATAAACAGAAACATATATATGCTATCAACCTCTTGGATTATTTTCAATGTGTTAGTGCTTTCAAGACGATCACGTTTTCAGAGTATTTGCAGTAGGGTTGCATTCACTCAGTAAAGCTCTTCATGATGGGTCTTTAAAACATTATGAAAAAATGTAAAACACATGTGCATTTTGCATGAAAATATTTCAAATATGTCTTCATCAACAAGTTCAATCAGTCTGTATCTCCTGTTTTCCAGAAATATTACATAAAAATATATTGACGTAAACATAAAATTGATTTTAAGAATTGTATATAAATCAAGAACGGATTATGGATTTCACATTTCCTTTCTTTCAAATTTATCATGCAATGAACTGTTTGAAACAATACATGTGACTTACTCTGTATGTTTCATGAAAGACTAGACTTTTATATAACGTTATGTCTCTTGTTATAGAATACTGTTTTATTGGCAAAAATACTGAAAAACCATAGATTTTTTGATAAATTTGTGAGTCATTTCCATGCCTTGAAGCAGATTTATCAATTTGACCTGTACTCTGAATACAATACCTAAATCAGATCAATGTAATGTTTTGTTCTAGCTTAGCTCATCCCTGAAGCCTGGAGCCTTTTATGACACACCCAATAGCTAGCTAGAGAAGGTAGATTTGATTTCTCTGAAGCATTGCCTCAGGTTTAATGAATGAAAAGAACATAGAGATATTCTGAAAACAATGCCCAGATCAGTGCATTGCCCATGTGGAAAGCCTGCAGCATTTTATGACACACCCTGTACCTGAAATTGGTAGAGTTGATTTCCCTATGGCTGTTCCTCAAACCACATGAACTGTATTGGATAAATTTAGAGCGTTTTATTGCACACCCTGTACATGTGAGAGGAGACTTAATTTTCCTGTGCCTGTGCCCCAAGCCTAATGAACGTATAGGATAAATGTGGAGCGCTACTAAACCACTCCAGCATGCCGTCGCATATCATTACCACAGGTAGCTTGCTTGCGCTCCTCTAGCGAGGGGGCTGTTTCACACCAACAGGTGTCTCGTGGGGGTGGAAAGGGAGATCATCATTGAATATTTATCGTTATCAGGGATTTAGAATGAATAAAAAAGGGATGAGTTTTAGGGAAATGGAGAGGAAAGATATTCATGATTTGTTCTACAATTACAGCATGGTTTATGGGATGAAATGAATGTGAGTATTTGGCGGGGAAGCGCATGAATTATTGATGGTTTAGGGCCGATGGGGATCCATAAATCTGGTTATAAGGGAATGACAATGGGGAGAATATAGAGATGTGCAAAATAATGGAGATTGAGTAGGGGATGGAGGCAAAAGGGTACAAAGTGAAATAAAGAGAGAGAGAGAGAGAGAGAGAGAGAGAGAGAGAGCATGATATTTTATTACAAATATAGTGGCAAATTAGTCACAACTGAAAGCTATTGTAAGAAGTGAGACAAAATATCACATTACAAAATAAATACAAAAAGCTTATAGATATGTCAAGAAGGTGAGACACGAAAATGAGAGAGAGAGAGAGAGAGAGAGAGAGCGAGAGCAAGAGCGAGAGAGAGCGAGAGAAGGGAAATTATGGGAAGAATATAAAATGATGAGAAAAGAAAAGATGTACAAATAAAAGCCATTTATATGGAAAACTAGGATGGGAGATAAAGTTGAAAGGGCAAGGATGATGATAATAGAGTCATTTTGATGGCAGAAATCCTGGAAAATAAGTAACGGATAAAGGAGCTGGATTTTTGTTGCATTTAAGAGATTCTTCTTCCTGACTGAATGTCTCGTTCCCTGTGGCCCAGAATTCATAATTGTCACGTTCTTCTGTCAGCTCAGGGGAAGCCACGCCAGATTAGGGGATGTACTATGAGTAATCTTTTATGCAAATTAAGGCACACCTCGTCAAAACTATGTGCTTTCTCATCTCCAGAAAGATGTCCCCGGGAAGAAGGAAAGTCTGTTCATTAGCAATTCAAATCACTTTTAATGTGTATGCTTGGATAGATTGTTTTGAATGTTTTCATAGAGTGAGATGGATGATGGGAAGCCTTGGGGTGCTTTACAAAGACAAGATTGACTTTAAATTGGACTTAACTACGGCAGGCCATTCATGCAACTAGTTTCTCTAACCATTCCTGGCATTAGTTTCTCAAGGGACGTACAAAACGTGCTCACAAATCTACGGAATTTACCTTTTTTGATAGTACATTATTGAAGAAAAAAATATTATCTAAAGATCATAATTTATAGACCAATGGTGATAGCAACCAGTGTCATGAATGGCCTGCCATAGTAAAGTCCAACTTAAGTCGATCTAAGTCTTTGTGAAACACTCCCCTTATGTTATAGGTCATCATGCATGGCTCTAATCTCAATCAAAGCCAATCACTTTCACGATAAGCCATCTACTCTTATCACAAGAATTTAAAACAATGTTTGGCCTACTTTAGTCAAATGAACTAGTCTGCTTGTATTTGTTCATGATATGTTTTTCTGGATTAATCATTTAAAAGATTGGGGCAAGTGACATATGAAGCTTTCCTGCAGTATATTTTCCTGTATATTCAAAAATTGGAAGACAAAAAATCTGATCAAATTTGAGAGGAGAAGTCTTTCCATCACATTTCTCCTGACTTGTTTTCTCTTGTCATTTTATTTCTCTGATATCTAGCTTTTGTAGATTTTTAGAGAATGATTGAAAAATAAATTCTTTCTTGTCCAAGTTTACTAGGATACTTTTAGGTTTCATTTATAATTGCAACAAAATATGTATTTATGTTCAATTCTCTATAAATTTCATTGTAAAACTATGTTTTCTGTAACAGCATCACAAATTTTGATTTGCTCTCATTTAAACACAACTATTTATATACATCACCATGGCTTGTACTATTTCTCCATTCTGCTTTCCAAAGATATACCTTGCTTTAACTCAATTTATCTTTTAGACTTTTCTTTCTTTAGTACTTTATAATCTCCATCTTAAAGTAGGAAGAGGAAGTCTCTTGTAACCCCTTCTCATTTTTTCAAGCTACTCTGCTTTTTCCTCCTGAAACCTTCCCTTCTTCCTCTATTTATCTGCTCTCTCCTCCATCTCCTCATATCACATGCTTCTTCTCCCCCACATCCTTTATTAGACTCTCTCTCTCTTTCTCTCTGTGCATCTCCTGTTAGTGAGGACCGCATCTCTCCTGCATCTCATTCTAACTCCTAGTCATCCTCATGTCTAGCCTCGAGGAGTATTTTTTGGATGCGAGCGTAGATGCCTCCACTCACTCTCAACCTTCCTCATACATCCTCTTCCTGTCTTCTTCATAGCAACGCATCATCTGTTCCCAGATGGGAGGAACAATCGTTCAAATTTCTCTCTTACCGCGTCGCCATCTCCGTTACCATGCATTAAGCTCTCATACAATGGCATTGTGGGTGTGAACAGTATCACACAGAATCTAATGAGGAGGAAAGAATATTGCTAGTCTCACCATCATCATCATCATCGTCCTCTCTCATTCCGTACGTGTCATCCGAGTTGTTTGCCATGTTCATCTCTCTCTCTCTCGTACACGCCTCGTCAACTGTGCGTCTATTCATTAACCTAATCCACTCAGGATTTTCTTTGCTGTATGCACATGTGTGTTGCAATGCTTTAGGAAAAATCCCCTGCCTGCACTGTTAACAGGTAGGCATTTTAAATACATATTCTTGCCATTCGTTTATTAGATCATGTACATTCACTATTGCAAGTGTGTATGTACTATATTTACTGACTTGTATGCTTCCTGTATTATGCTTGTTTGAAGGGTATTTTTTACACTTGTGGCTTTATGTTAATGTCATTTCTACTACACCACAAGCATTAAAACTGTTGCCTATAATGTAGTCAAGTTTAAGTAAAATATAAGTCTACATTTCTATATTATCCTATGTTACATGTGTTTCTTACACGTTGCGAAAAGATACTGGGTAATCCTGGGTGATGTTATAGATCATTTTGTTTCATATTTTATGGTTTAGTTTGGGGGTACATTGCATATTTCATGATACCAGAAATCAAAATATGCAAATTCAAAATAAATCTGAATTTATGACTGAATTACTTTTCACTTCATGCATTTGAAAGGGATTTCAGTTGCTCTTCAATTGATTCTGTGATACATATATATAGAGCCATGACACACTAAACAAAATTAGATAGAATTTGGCATACATATTTAAAAAGGTAATTAGTTGCTTAATGGAATTGATAATTAGGTTAAATGCTTGTGCTATATGTACACTGTACAGTATAGATTCATACACTTTATCATGCGCTGCTTATCTACATAGTGGACCCCTCTGTTTCCAACATGCATTTCTTACATTTGTTTTAAATGCTTATAATTGATTTGTAATGTTTTGTTGGAAACATGAATAAATCGAGATTGAAATTGAAATTGAAATTGAAATTGAAATTGATATCTATGTAGAAGATTGGAAGTAAAAGTGCTTTACTCTCTTGTATTTTAGTATTAAAAAGCTCACACAACTGATTGTAATCCACTGAGATGAAAATCGTAATGTAGTGCAACAGATGAACATTATTCAATTTTATCCCATTGCCTCCTGGAGCCGGGTGGTTTATGTATTAAGCCTATGGCAATGAGAAAAAATGCAGTAGTTAAGGGGTTAACATGCAGACTATCTAATTCAGGTTTCAGTATTCAGAAATATCATTAAAACATTCCTGGGTGATACATATATATATATATATATATATATATATATATATATATATATATATATATATATATATATATATATATATATATAATACACATGAGCATGTATTTTGTCTCTATATTCTGCTAATTAAGTGGTTGACTGCTGAATTCTCTAGTTCCCATAGACTTAATGCAGGAGTCACCCCAGTTCCTGTGGCAATGCATGGGTTAAATTGCAAACGTACACCTTAATTAGATGAGGGTCTAATCCCCAAGGAATACACCTGATTAAGCATACACAGAAGCATTTGCTACTTCAGAATAATCACACTTTAACGTGGTAATTAAGGTGTATTAAGTACTTGATACATTATATTAAAAGCTCTGTTGCTATTAGACACAGAACTCATCCTTCTGTGTTGATAAATATTCTGTCACATGACTGACAGAATGTTACAAACAGATGCATTCACCAATGGCAATGTTTTGAGAACGAGCATTCAATCTGCAAAAATCGGAGAAATATCTGCTGGCGTTTAAAAAAACACCGCACTCCAGAGAGGTCGATTTTTCATTCTGGATTTTTTGTCGTGTTTACCGGTAGCTGCATAGAAACTTCGATCCTGAAAAGCGCTATATAAGAACTAGCTATTATTAAAACATTGGAATGTGAGAAAAATCTAGGACTTTAGCTTTCAGTGTAAATGCAGCTCCTGGGACCCTTTTCACAAAGCCTTTTTTCAACGACAAATGACAAAAATCAGTGACAAATCTGTTGACAACCAATCAGAAGCAAGGATTTCAGTAGCTTATAACAAAAACTGTCATTTGTCACTAATGACAAGTTTTGTGAAATGCCCCCCCCCCCCCCCCCTCCCCCCTGTGGGCTGGCATGCAAGCAAGCAGACCATTGATAGGAAGAGAGGAATTACAACTAATTGCTCCTGCCAGATTGTTGTTTCAATCTGTTTTCAAACTTCTCCAGTTACATTTTGTCAGCGTTATGTGATGCCTAGTAGTTGAAATTTGTATCTGCAGGGACCTATTTTTTCGAGGACTTTATAGAACTCTCCATTGAACTACAAAAAGCTGATTATTCATATTAGAAATATTCTCTACTCTCCTAAGTTCCGATGTAAAGTATTTGGTTTTTTTGTTCAGTATGAATAGAAAAACAAAGTAATGGTCTACTAACTTTATGAAGAAAATAATATTTAATCCAGCAATTTAACAAAAGAACATGAAATTACATCTCACCTTTAATAAAAGATTGTGGTTAAGCAGATAAAAAGTATTCAAATTTTGTAGTTTTTGAAATATTTTCTTTTTTGTTGTTGAAAAAGACAAATATCTAGAGCTATAGACAGAGAGGTGAGAACAAGAACACAGGACAGCAAGGGGGGAGAAGAGAGAGTGGTGGAGACTCAGAGAAAGCAAGACTAAAAGGGAGATAAAAAGAAATGGAGTGATTGATTGAAATGTATCTAGAATTTTTTGTAGATATATATATCTGTAATTTGAATTACATTGGAGGAGTGATCACAATAAAAGATGAACCAAATGGCAAGGAAATAGAAACAAACCATTTATAGTAATATAACCATACCAGGAGAGTGCTTTCTAGTGTGAATCACTACCCTTCTATACTGTGTATTTGATATCTGCTTTATCATTTTACTGTAAAAGAGGTATCGCCCCTCTGGCTTTCAGCAGGCGAATTGTATCAAAACCTTTCTGATCCGTCTGACTCCACCGCCGTGCTAATTTCCATTAACAATATCATGACTTCAATCAAAGCAATAGTATAGCTCAAGTATTTTTGTTACATTTGGTTCTAAAGCTTGGATTAAACTGATACATTTCGCACCCTGGGCTGGGAGATATTGATCAGATTTTGAGATTATTATTCTTGGCGGCTGGTCTACAGCTTCAGCTGATTCTTATGAAAAGTGATACAGGAAGTCATTCTCACTTTGGAATTATTTCCATTGTCAGATTTGATGACAGACTGAGGAAAGAAAATTTGAGGTTTATTTTCAATCTCAGCCTTACAAGTTTGTGGCCACCATGTCACGACAATGCGTCCTGACAATGTTGTAATCATTTTTTTTTATTTCAAAGATTTTCAGAGATTTCCTCTAGACCAATCTCTTTCCATATTCATGTCATATCAGTTTTTCTGTCTGTCTGGCGCTCACTCTTTCTGTCTCTCCATGATTCCATGTAGGTCTCATCTCTAATCTCCCTATCTCCTTCTCCTTCTCCTTCTCATTACTAATTCTCAAGCAATCTCTCAAGCCATCTACACCTTTCTTTGTACTGTATTTCATTGTATGCTTCTCTGTCTCCATTTTATGCCATATTTCTATGTTTTCTCTATTCCTCTCCATCTCTTTTTTGTATATTATTCATACATTGTCTGTCTACAGCCAGAAGAGCACTTAAAATCTATATTACAGGATTTGGAAGAAAAAAAAACATCATAGCTCTCAGCATATGATATAATGTACATATATATCTAAAGACATTGGATCTACATATTTTGTGAAGATTAAATTGTCTAGGCTCAATGTTTCATACCTTTGCTTGACTGGGAACCTGCATCTCATTTCAAGTTAATTTTGCATCTTCCATGTTTGTCACGACTCCTCTCAATCAGAGGGGACATGTTTATAAAGGGGATGCTTTGTGCAAGATTTAATCAGCAAGGGAAAATGGTCACATAACACAAAGATACATTCAGATATGCTATGCCAAGTTAAGCCTTATACAATCTGGTTTTGCTACAAAATATTCCTTATTATTATTATTATTATTTATTTTTTATTTATTTATTTTTTTCCTTTCTGGGGGGGGGGGGGGGGGATGGGTGGAACAAGCTCTGGTCACAAAAACGACCCATCTGTGTACTACATAATCTGTGTGTTATAAAATAGGGAAATGTGAATTGCTCTATACACCTATCCCATTTAATTTGACCATGTATAGTTTATTCCAAAGCGATTTACTGGTTTTATGGGAGAGAATCTACTGGTCATAGTAATCTTGAATTGCTTTTTCTCTTCCAGGCAGCTAATGAAAAAATATTTATTGTGTTCTTTTAATTAATTATAAGTATGTTTTCACTTTATTTGTTTTGCATACATGTAAGACTTGTATGAAATTGCCAAATAAATAATAATAATAATTGCTCTACAGTCAATATCGTAGTCTTCAACCCTGGACCTTACACTCTGTACTATTCCTATCCCTATCCCTATCCCTATCCCTAACCCTAACCTTAAACCTAACCTTAAACCTAACCTTAAACCTAAACCTAAACCTAAACCTAAACCTAAACCTAAACCTAAACCTAAACCTAAACCTAAACCTAAAAACTAAAACCCAGTCACAACCCTAATCCTAACCCTATGCTTTTGACAAAAAGCCTAGAGCAGTTTCCACCGGAGCAAATGTTGGATCACTTTTTGCCTCTAGTCTGAATGGTCCTGATGCAAGTGGAAGAAAAACTTGTCTGAACATGTCCTGATCACATGACAAGCTCCTTCCTCCTGAACATTAATGAGTGATGAAGGTCTGTTTGATTGAGGAATCAATATCATGTTACCTGGCGTACATCATTCTTTACACCTTGATATTACCTGTTTTATGAGCGCTGCCAGGCTGATGAAGTGGACACTGTCTGCGTTTTAATTAACACATTGTTCTGTTTAATAACTGATAGCTCCAACTGATCGAGTGGATGTTATGTGGGCTGAAAGTTAGCTCATTGTTTTATTAAACAATTGCTGTAACCTGAGAGGATTTTTATTACATTGTGAGGGTGGGGAGTGAAGAAGGAGTTTTAATGGGCTATATACTCTGCCAGGGCCCTCTAGCTGATGCATGGGTTATTGAGGCCCAGAGCTGCTCCTATGATGCAGTACATATTTCAACTTTTTACACTGACTCATGGATAGTAAGGTGCTTTGTTTTCAGAGGCAAAGGCTCTATAAAAATTGCACTAATGTTGTTGTTAATATTAGCGATCATAATATTTTCCTAATCATGCTATCGGTTAAGAGCCAGAAGGATATTGACTCTCTGTTAAAGTATGTAAGTAAACACTTTCTGGCTCCATACAGATCTCTTGATTGTATTATGTGTTAGCAACAATAAAAGCCTACCAAGCAGTGGGGGCGTCTGTCCATTATCAAAATTAATATATAGTTGCTTTAAGAGATCGGGAAGTAAAGACATTGGGTAAGAAAAAATGAGGTTAGTTTCCAATTAAGAAAATAAAGTAGAAAAGTGCATGAGTGGAATCAATGTATTGTCAGAGGACAATTGATGTTGGTTTTATACCAATGGATTATAAAGCAATCACGTAAGTAATACTAAAAAAAATACTCTGGTAATTGAAGGGGGAATATGAGACAGAGAGTGGGGATGGAAAGAGAGGGAGAAAGAAGGGGGGGGGGGCTATAGAATGGAAAAAGTGTGTAAAAACGAGGTGAAGAGCTGAGCATGCGTCACAGAAAAAGTAATTGCATATAAGAAGACTGTAAACATGGATTGAATCAAGGGAACATCAGTTCTGAGGTGCGGCTAAGTGGACAGGATGAATCTAGACCATTCTCCCTACGGGTCACCAATCCCATCATGCACTGCAAACCTGCTGTCCACTTGATCAAACATACTGTATCTCACGAAGCGATCAAATCTATACACCTAATTGTCGCCTGTTTCCCCATTTCTTTCTAATTCCATCTGACTTACATACTGCCGAGAGTTCAATCTCTAATCTTCATCTGCCAGTGCTTGCGGTTCCTGTCCTTTAAATATCCCCTGGAAGTCGGACCCTTTCGTTTAGTCCACAGAACATGTTTGGATAGGATTGATATTATTTTTAATGTGAAGGTTTGAGGAGGAGCTTCAAGAAATGGGTTATTAGATGTGGAGTAGGATTGGGTAGCATTCTGCTTCCAATTAATTTGATTGCTTTTATGAGATTTATTGCAGACTTCCCTCGTCTACCTCTATTCCATTGTTATTTCTCTTCTCTCGTTGCACATGGAATGTGCTGTTTCAGATAAACCTTTTGCTAGAATCTCATTCCAATTGTGGATTCTATTGTGTATTATGATAAACTGATTGTTGACAACTTGTATTGAAAGGTTTGAATAAGAAAAAGAAAAAAAGTTTTGGGCTTTCTGTATTAGATATTTTCAACCAGTAAATTTATGGTAAACAAGTGGAATTGTAGGGAAACCAGAAAAATATTTCTGATAGTAAATAGACTTAGTTAAGGAAAAAACAGCTTCCAAGCAGATTATATTTTGGGGCAGTGCAAGCATTAATCAATACTACTCAAACTGTATCTGTTTGCCATTAAGTGTTATCAATTTTATCATACCTTTTTTCTCTGTCTTGTTAAGAAAGGATTGCTATTAACTTGTTTTAAGCCCATTGTAAGCTGTAATCAAGCAATTAGGAAAAACATTTTGAAGAAAAATATTAAATACATCCATCAAGTTAATTCTCATAATCATTCATTTAATGTCAACAATAAAAATTCACTAATTCTGCAATAAATATTTTAGTACATTCTTATAGCATATAACATGATTAAAAAGGAACTTCATTTCAACACAGTGATAGCTCATAGAACATTATTTTATACACATGCAATGTGATTCTTATCTACATGTAGTTGAAGTCAAATTAGATATTCAGGACATGTACAAGAGGCTTATCAAAATGTAATCTTGAAATGGCAAGCACTATGAATTTCCCATTTGTATACTCCATTCATTTATTAATCCATCCAATTTACATCTGATGAAATGATCTTGTTTGCAATACATGGGCTGGGGTAGTCCAGTCATTTCAGTGAAATAGGATTTCTCTCTATCGTGATATACTGCTGTGAATTGTGGGTTGATATGGCATTAAATACATTGCAGCTGCAAGTTGTCTACTATCTGGTACATGTATTCTACAGTATATAACTGAGTGAAATAGCACGTAGCTAATCAACAATCTTCCCCCTTTTCTCTTTCTCGCCCACTCATCTCTCATCGATGATAATGACACGGTGGCCATCTTGGATGCATGCACTCATCTTGGTTTGCCCTCTGGTCATCTTGTTGTGATGCTTCCGTTGCTTGCGTAGGTGAGTAAAGTATACACACTGGACTGTCCAATTCAAATGACCATTCTCTCTCTCTCTCCCAACATCTCTCTCTCTCTCTTTCTCAATCAGTCATTCTTTCTCAATCTCTCTGTTCTCTTCTTTTTGTGGTCCCCCTTGCTTTCACATTTCTGTCTTACTATAGATATTTTAATCAATCACTCTATTTCTCTCTCTTCTAGTCTTCCTTCCCTTTGCTGTCCCGTGATCTTTTTCTCACCTCTCTGTCTATAGCTCTAAATCACTTTCTTTCTCTCACACTCTTTCTTATTCACCCCTCCCTCTCTCCCACTTTTCCCTCCCTTACTATTAGGTATTTATTTTCCTCAACTATACTCTTTCTCTCACCCTTCCTCACTTATTTCTTTAACTCTCTTACTCCTTCTCTTCCTTATTCCTCTTCCTCCCATGTCACTGCCGTAACCTAGACACTTTGCTCCATCCAATCACTTCTACACTCTCTGTCTTTCCCCTCTGCATCCATCTCTCTCTCTCTCTCTTTCTCTCTCTCTCTCTCTCTCTCTCTCTCTCTCTCTCTCTCTCGCTCTCTTTCCGTAGTGGTCAGATCATTTAAATGCAGGATTCACTGTGGGGCCTTCGTAAGGGGGAATTGATGAATTATTTGGTTACTGTTTACTCAAAATTCTGTGTCTGTTTTGCGCTCAGAGCACTTGCAGCAATTTTAATATGCCGATGACCGTACAGAGTTCTGCTTGCATTGCATACACCCAAATGCAAAAAAGTGTTACTGTATAGTGGCCGGCTGTTTGTGTTTGTAAATTATTTATCAAAACACAAATGTGACAAACAAGTACCAATACATGTAGTTTATTTCAAAATTCATTTTTTTTTTTGTTCCATTATTGAGAATGCTGTTACAATATACCATTAATTTTTATATTTAAAAAATCTTTTAAAGGGATCCGGTAACTTTGTCTCAGATTCTGAAACAAAGCGCAATTTTTTTAGGGCTTCAATATTACACCATATCACAGACACTGATAACACTTAGGGCCGTGTGTCTCAGATTTAACATTGTTAAATGATCCCTTTAAAGAATTACATGTACTTCTGTATTGATTGGAGTACAGTTTAGAATTATAAAAAGTACAACAGAAATATGGTTTTTAGGAAAAGGGAAACCTATAAAAATTGTTATATTATTTTAATTTTTTTGGCTTTTGCATTGGTATCTATCAGATATTTTTAGAAAATATCCAACCAGTGATATTTTGCTGGGACAAATAATGTTTAAAAACTTTCTACTGATTCATCCATCAACTTTATATTAGCAATTTGGGTCAGGTATTCAAGAGATGATTTCCTTTATGGTTGCTTCCTACTGGGCAATTAGTCTAGATTTTTAAAGATTTTTTTATCATTAAATCTGCAGACTATATTGTTTACACTTTGAACTATGTGCTTTTTTTAATAAATCTGTCTACTGGTATTGCTTCAGGAAAATCAATTGAATGGAATGATATGTGGGTGGATTTCATCCTGTTGTTTGAGTATGATGTGGTGCTGTTACCATAGTGACAGTATCCGCTGCTGATGTGAAGTCATTATTGAAATGTTAACTGTAGGATTTTATCAATATACCTAGTGAGATAGTGCTTCTGAAATATTGTCTAAATCTGTGTGAAGGATCCAGAGGGGGACATATAGATATAGGAGGCATGCACCCCTTCCAATTTAACTGCCTCTTCCATAGTAAATCGTGATATGCAGACTCGCGTAACATGTATGAATAAGGTTATTGGATGCTCCCTTCTTTCTTCTTCAAAATCATGGATCTGTGAGAGAAAGTTAATATAAAACATCAGTTAGTGGGTGTTATATATGGTTTGAACTGTATTTTGATATCACATTTAGAGTGAAATTTAACAACCAAATGCCTTATCAGTGACATCACAATGAAGATGAATATTAACACCACTTTCGATGTGTAACACTGATCTATGGTGTCACAATCAGTATCATCTTCTACACCAAGCACTCTTTATTGGTATAAAAGTCCACGTTGCCTGGAGGCTTTCCATCTTGAACATGCTCAGAAGAATACATAAATACAAGAATAAAATTGAAGCACCCACCTATCTCATGCATTTAGGTAGAACCTCCAAGTTCTTTACCTCTTTATTGATGTGCTCTACAGCAGACAAACTGCACTCTATCGGGGTAACATTGTCATTTAAGATATATTCTATAATCATTACGTTAAAGGTCAGTCCATAGATCTAGGTTTAATACTCCACTTATTCATTGGTTGGTGATGGATGGTTTCTATCCTACGTGAGGCTCAACCAGTGATGAGATCCAGCTCTTCTTGTCGCCATGGTTATTATAATGAAAATCCTTACCCCTTACAGTACTGTAGAAGGTAATTGGGATCCTCCAAATTGTATATCGTGCTTGCGTTTACATGTATGATCTTTTATAAGGAATTGTCTTTCTTCATAAAATCTATTGTTCAGACTTTGTGTTTGCTCAGCAGTGTGTTTGCCTGTGAGCTATTAAATAAATTTCATTTTAATTATATTTTTGTAGTAGTAACTGGAAAGTGACAGTGTACTACTGTGCAAATTCTGTTTTTCAATAGAAAATGCTTTAATGCACTTCTTTATAATTCTCAAAAGAAATATGAAGATGGTTCAAGTAATTATTATCCCAAGTAAGCATTATCCCTAGTACGTTACAGAAAATAGATTTATATTGCAAACAATTAGCTTGACAGTTGTTCTCAACAGCATTAAGTGGAAGGATGTTATTGTTTTGAAAAAATGTCCCAAAGATATCCTCGCTGATCTTGTTCACAAAGCCATTCCCATTGAAATTTCAGATTAACAGTTGTCCTGTAAAGATTATCTCAATTATAGTGACCTTTTGGACTGGTCAACTGTTGACCAAAAGCAATCAGCAGATGACTAGATCAATTACAGATATCAATTTGATTTGGCTGATCAACCTTCCTATCTTGGCTGAATATTGTAAATTGCAACAGAATGCATCTTCAGAAAACATTGGAGGTCCTTTCACATGTACAGTTGTTCTGATTTTCATGATCAATTAGCATTAGGTCAAAGAATCTTTGATGGTCATCAAATTTAATAAAATTTGGAGTGGACTTTAAAAGATTATTATTATTATTATTATTATTATTATTTTGTATCTGCTTCATGGAAATCTTTACAGTTGTTGGATCACTGGATACTCTCAATATAAGTTAACATGATTTCTAGAGATTAAATTCATATTAAAACTGGACATTTGTAGAGTGTTGTTGACAAATACAAATAAACATTTGTGACAGTTTTGGAGACATCATAGCAAGAGGGGATAAAGGGACAGTATTGAGTTGCTGCATGGCCCCAATTTGAACTACATACCGGTAGTAGTGTATCTAGAACATGATCAATAGAGAGACCTAAATAGTCAAAGACGGAGAGGGAGAATTGGGTAGACTCTCAAAATGTTGACAGCTTTGGAAGGAGTGTCGCAGACTGAATGTTATACAGTATGGTGGGAAGAAATGCATTTAAATGTAAGAGGGGCTTTTGTATATATTATCCGCTTACATTTTGTTTGGGGAGGGGGGGGGGGGGGGATAGGGGAAGTGTTTCCATCTTTCCATTATTTTCAGTATGCCATCACATGTAGCTGGTAAATTTGTATTTATTAGATTATCTTTGTAGGTTTCTGTGGTGACTGATGATTCATGATTAGAGGCATTCGATAATACCTTGTATTTAATGGACTTATTAGTAATTTTATATTGTATAGTGTATGAGCAGGAAAGATTTAATGTTATTTCCTAGCTACCATCCTTTTCTCTCATCGTCTTTTAATCTAACAAATGTTGATATGTTCACTAGTTAAGTGAGAGCTTGGGGGTCAGCATTTAAAGCTTATCTGTACTAGTTTATAGGAGGGATTAGACCCCCCTGAAAGGTCACTGGACAGGTGGTTACCTCATCAACTCAGCTCTCAATTGACATAAGAAAAAGAGGATCATGGGGGACCAATGGTCACCGATTAGGCGTTGTTTTCTATATAGAGGGAGCAAGTAGCTACCAGTAGGACAGTGTGGCTTAAAGGAAAATGGGTGCTAAAGTTTTCACCAAGGATCAGAACTATGAAAACATTCTTACTTTGATTTAAAACAAGACACTAGACTGCAGGATCAAGGAATGTATCACTGTTAAGCCAAAGAATGGAAGATAGGCGGGAGATCATTCGCTCATCTCTGAAGATGAAGAGGATCAATTCTCCATCTAAAACACCACTCCTCTAAATCTCTCAGATAAGACATAAAGGAAACATAGTGGTACTGCACTGAAGGCGAGACAGTATGTCTGGATGCTTATTATGAGCATCTCCTCGGAATCCTCCAACCCATCTAACACCATGGCGACACAGACACTTGGGATATCGATCGGTAGCTGGCTTGGATGATAGCATCTCATGTGATTTAAAGCTCATGAAGTTATTGCGGGGGATGATTTACGTTGGTACCAATCACACATATCTCATTAAGTGGCATAAAAAGATTTATCTTATTAGACACCATACTTTCTTTAGAACATTCTTTATTTCCTGTGATGTAAAGTGCATAGAGATATCATGTATTTTGTGCTATAACTGGGAAATATTTTTCTAATGTTATAGCAAAAATTTGTTTTCTGAAAGCAATAGAGTGCCATTAGAGACATTACATGTTCTAAAATATTATTTAAATATGCACCACTGAGAAGATGCACTCACATGAAGATTTACTTAGTAAATCCTAATGGATATCGCTAGAATTTGTAAATCAGAAGAATATTATTAGAAATAAAGGTGATTGGGTGATGCTTTAGAAATGACGATAAGGAGTAATAAAAAATGAGAAAGTCAGAATGAGACAGCAAGACACAGATAGAGAGATAGAGCAGATTCTTTAGCTCTATTCTTCATACTTGTAACTTTTCTATTAGGCTCCAGTATCATATTTGCAATTGCAGTATTCTATTTTGCATTTATCAATTTTGACATTATCTTCACACTTGTATCATTTTTATAAAGTACAATAGTTCACTGAACGGGAGTATAATGATAGCTACTATCAGTCCCTTCATCTTACATGAATGATGTTTTTTTCCCACCACAAATCTTTTATTCAGAAGTAGGTTCAGTCATTCTGAGAGCTACCTTAGCATGCATGATGTGCTTCTATTCAGACTTATAATACAGCTGCGTGAATCGGTGAAGCAAACAGCAGTTTGTTTATTCAGACAAACCCATCTTGGGAATATGAAATGTCATCGCCACGGAGCCCGGTAGAAGTAAAGAAAATAACAAAGTTCTTCTTCTTCGCCGGGCGCACAAGACTGGAATCACGATGAGAGGAGAGGAGCAGACTTTCATGAAAATTCAGAGCAAATAAAACATGAGGAGAACGGGAATGAGATGCATTCTAAAAATCAATATGAATGCCATGTTTGCCTCATGTACCTGTGTGAATGTTAATGGAATCTATCTATCTCTGTCAATATATCTGCTGGAAGCATTTTTAGCTTTTTTTTTTCCTCCCTCTCTCTCAAGTTCAAGTAATTTATATGACTTTCTTCAATGCTGTTGGTTGATAGGAAACAAGGAGAATTTTTATAAACATCTTCAAGCTTGCACAGATTAGTCAATTGTATTCTGTATCCTTTCTGTTATATTTGATAGATGCATATTTTGAGGGAAAGTTCAAGAGCATTTCGTCAGTTGGAACGAAACATAGTTGGCAAGGTGCCACATTCAGTATTGGTATTGAGAAGGTCAAGTGGCTGCCTTGAGCACTGATAGATTAATAACCCACTTAAGTTTCATGAGTTATCCATCAAGTAAAGAAGAGATTTTAATAACAAAATCATTTTAACATTTTAATAGATGATCTGAAGTAGAATGAATATTCCAAACAATTGATTCAGTTCCTTCATAGCTGGTGGCATAATGCATGGTAAAAGTGTTTTTCTTTCAACTATGACCTTTTTGTTATCTTGAATAAGTTTTCAAAAATATTTTATAATATGCTAAATTAAAGGGGAAAATGAACCCTATCCCACTTCACATCAATCAGACTAAAGAATACATAAAGAGATGAATGGAATATGTGTTTATGGATTTTTTTGAATTTAGAAGAATTTGTTATCTTGTGAAGATGTGGACTGAGGTAATAAAGCAGAAACTTAACTCCAAGAGTAAACTGGCCAATCTATGTAACTAAAGATAATTTTAATGTTAAGATGATAGGATACTCTAGCAGTTGATATGATTTCATTTTGGTAAAGGTTGAGCTGTCAATGTAGTATTGACAGGCATACGACCAGGATCCAATCTGCTAGTGTTATGAATGATAGATCTGTGCAGTCCCTTCAAGATACTTTGAGATACACAGTATCTTGTTTCATTCAAGCTGGGTGGAAAGAAATGAAAGCCATGCACGCCATCTATAGCTTGCTATGATACACAGTCGAAGGTCCGCAAGTCACGTGGCTTGTGAGTGGATACCTTATCTTGCACCTCCAGCGACGTAGTCTCCTAATACAGACTGTTTTCCATTACAAATAATCAATTATAGTGCTCTTTATGATAATAACAAGTTAGAGACCACAAAACTATTTGGTGATATACAAACCATTTGGGAAATAAAATTGGCAGATGTAAATAAAGTCTGATGGAGAATGTGTCCTAATTTGTTTTCCATATGAAATATGAAACGTTTGACAAAGAGTTCATAAACGTCATACTATCTTAGGGCTGATATTGATTATATGAAATGGTAAACTCTTGTTGAGCTTTCACGGAATGTAATAAGCAAATTGTTTTTCTATCCGCGTATCTTCTTACGTTTCCATGATATCAAAACCGGATTTGCTTTGTTTTAAGAGCGAGTATCGTTGATTGAGATCTTTCCTCACGCAACTTCAACAAATTAAGAAAATAATTTCCATTGTTTTATGAAAAACATATTTAGTATGTTGGTGGTGCACTTTCTCTCCAATCAAAAGAAGTCATGAGGAAAGTCGTTGTTATCAATCAACTGTCAGTTTAGATCCGAGCCATTGTCATGATGTGAATTACAGAGGAGCTTGGGTTTTCAAGTTTTCAACCCTTCGATATAGAGAGACCTAGTTTTTCTTGAGTTGAGAAATGCCTTTTGTCATCAGAGTAAATTTCTTTAGAGACTTTTTCTGGAACAGTCATTCAATAAATAAATGTGTTTGTGTGGGCCCCTTCCTTCAAATGATCTTTCTTCAACAAATATTGTCAGAGTTGATGAGGAAATAGATTGATTTTAACATTGGAAAAAAGTCTTCTTAACTAAGTTTAAGTGGAAACATGTTTTGCATTTGTTTTCATGAGATGTCAGGAGTTATTATTCTCAAGTGATATTTTAAGATGAAATCTGCCTTAAATTAACAATTTGTGTATTTTGACGGTGATGAAAACTGATTGGTGACTTGCCATTGCTGCTCAAAAGATAATTAACAAATATTTCTCTTATTTCAAACGACAATGAAACACGTCCAGCAGAATTGTTAAACATACACCCTATGCCCATTTTTCTATCTGCATTTGCTTGATTAGAGGCAGTTGTTGAAATGTTTTGCTATGTCCTAAGAGGATGTTTCTGTAGATAAACACCTATCATATTTACCATGCTGTGCGCATTGCGGCATTAGATACAGGGAATGGACGGATATGAACAGTACCTAACCCAACGACAGACCATGTTACCTGATGCCATGGCGCCCCTAAGGCCTCTATCTGAGGTATCCCCAGGTAGTACAGGTGTTATTTTAGCACATATACCAAGCAATACAAACTGGATCATATGACAAGGAACTCCCTAGGAGTTTGGCTTGTCTAGAGGTTCAGATAAAGGAGGTTTGGGGCCTTGCCATGAACTAGGTCTTCTACGTCTGTTTGAATTGTTTGAGATTTGGGGCATTGCTAGGTCCGCTTGGCATATAAGCAGAGCTCCAAGAGGCACCTCAGGCTAGAAGAATTATGGCAACATCTAAACAGGTGCTTAGTCAATGGGTCTTCCGTGTATCATGGACCTATTCGCATGAACTGTTTCTTTAAACAGTCTTCATACATTTTGTAAAATGCCCAAATATCCAGAAAGGAAATTGTCATATAATGATTTCAGTCATTTGCAGCTTTTATTCTTTTTCGAAAGAGCAATTTTTTTTCCCCCCAAGAAACAAGCCAGATATTCATTTGTTAGAAGAAAAATAAAGATTTTGGGGCTATCTGTTTCTACATCTCTGTCAGTAATGAACAAACGAGTCATGTATTGCATAGCAATGAACAAACCAAAAGTGTAACAAGTGCTATTCCTAACTGTTTGTTATACATGCATGCCTTTACTGTAAGCCAAACCTTTAGCAAACTGCATTGGAATTTAAAAAAATTCAAGTAAGGAAAGAAAATTCATGAAAAATGCATGTGAATTTTAGACTCAGTGACGGTGTGAATCAATGGTGTCGAGGATAATGGATGGGCAGGGTGTAGTTTGACAGTATGAAATATCAAGGTGTTCCTCGAGAGTATAAACTTGTGAGGTGTGCACGATGATGGTGATGATGATAGGGTTACCTAGGAAACGAGATGGATTCAAGAAAAAAGGAACATTAATGTAATACACTGCTATGAGTGACTGGGTTTCTCTACCAGTGAAGTAGCCCTGTCTTAGATTGCGAGAGAGAGGGAAGTGGTGGTCCGTAAAACCAGGTCATATCATTTTCATCCTGCCCTGATGAAAATGATCTGACCTCACATGTCACCCAAGTAGGACATCCTGTCATGGCATTGTGGGATGAGACCGGTCGATCCGTTGGTATCCTCACCATGGATCGCATCATTAGAACACCGATGAGATGGCATGTGAGAATGTTCTTGATGAGATGTAATTCTAGAGTATGAGAGGAGATGGATGAAATGTACTCCAGGAGGCTGAGAGATCAATAACAAGGTGCTCTCGCTGAAGAGAGCTTGGTTTGAAAATTAGAATGATTGCCAGCTTGGATGTAGTCTAGACGCAGACCTAGCTGAAAGATATCAAACAACAATTACAGTTTTGCTTATCTGCCTACAACAAAAACTTAAAGGTAAAATGTCATTTAAATACATTAGGGTTTCATGAAACAACTGGGAATAAAACCTATTTATTACCATAAACGGAGAACCCATAATGTGACCAATGCATAATTTTCAAGGTAAAAAGAAAAGGGATCATTTTGTCCATGTGGATAGGAGTACAATATGGCACAGATGCTCTTATATAAGAATTTATACCTTAATTTTGTCAGAATATGTTATATCAAGGACTGAGCCCTGAACTAAATACTTGAGCTATAGGATATGGAAATTAAATAACAAGAAATTGTTGTCAGTTATCTTGATCTCCAACATTATCAAGTCTACAAGCTGCGGCACTACGCAGTATGCCTAATTTTGAATAATTTGTGAAGGATTAAGTTGGTGGCAGCGGTGGGATTTGATTATGTGGTATAGAACATATAAATTATGATATAGATTTTAATTTTCCTCCTATGGTTTGCTGACAATCACCCATCACTGTAGGCAAATTCAATTAATCATTCATTGTATCAGAGTATTGATGTGTACATAATACTTGCCTTGTATGAATTGCGCGAGGCAAGTGAACATATCGGCATCAGTTTCTTTTATCGTGTGACGTGGGTCCTTTTCCCAATGATTATTCTTCCTAATGTGAGATGAACACATGTATCATTACAGGGTGTTATATCTCATCATTATACCTGTAGGCCTCTTGCTTGTCTCAGCTAGGTGTTATTATAACGCATCTCTCAGATAGATGTCTGGTCATGTGACTGGTCATGTGACTTAAAGGTGAGGATTCGTGTTGAGGAGTGTGTCTGTTTCCCAGGTGTCTCTGAACACAAGTGCCCAGGAAGTTTATCTCATCTTCACTCAGAGTTTGTCTTCTTACTTCATTGCATTGTTTGATATCATATCCTGTGACACATCTCGAACAAACCTCTACGCAGTAAAAGTTTGATCCCTTTTCTTACTGAACACACATTTGTTGGGAATTCTTTTCTTAGTACAAGTTTAGCCCCCAGTCATATTCATTTTGAACTCATATATTAGAGTCACATGCATGTATCTAATCAAGCTGTGGGCTGTAAATCTTTGATATAAATTTACCTATTATTATTCTTTTTTTATTCAAGAGGGTAGCCTCTTGTTGGTCTTGAACTTGAGTTTCAAATAAACTCTTCAGAGTTAGAAGTTAGACTCCTTGTGAAATTGAACTCACATTTCAAGTTATCTCCCACTGTGTAGGGTTAACCATTTTATACTCGACTCTTGATTTCAGCAAAACAGTTTTGACATGGATGTGATGTCTCTGTTAAGAAAAATCAGTTGCAGATTGTATCTTGAACACAGTGAGTATTGAGGAAAGAGATGTCTATCGTAGGTTTGCCTGGTTATGAGTAGACTTCAGGCAAAAGTTCATAAGAGAGGCCCAAGTCGGGTGATTTCATAGTCGTCTAAGTTTATGCCTTCCCTTTGATTGTCATCAATTTGAGCCCCTGTGTATTTACAATGAATCCGTTATTAGTTTGCGATGATAGAGGCTTGTACAGAGAATAGAAGAGAGAGTGATGCACTAGTTTAATGTGATGGAAGGAAAGAGAAAGAGAGGTCCTTGGATCACATCCAATAATGGGAAATTAGCCTAATAAAAATGTTCTTATCTTCCTTTATGAAAACGTAGTTAACCGGTAGATGAACGCATTGTGGTGAAGTATTGTGATGACAACGCATCGATCAGTGATCCCACGTTCATCCTCTTGAGTTTTTGTAAACCTTGATATGTTTAATATTAAAGGTAAAATCATGAAGTTTAAACTTACTGGTAATTCATTTTCAAGAATTTCCCAACTATTTTGATAATGGAATGTTATTCATTTCTCCACATTTTAATCATTCAAATTCTTGAAGATGAAAAAGTTCATAGGGATATGGAAACTCCATTACCCCTCTTGGGTGGTATCCAGGGCTCAAATTAATTTTTTGTCCACGGGGGCTCTTCCCCATCTATACTGTGTATGTCCGGACACATAATGGCATTTTTCTATGCACATCACATTTTCACTTGGCAGCCCAAGGGGGGGGGGGGTAGGAGGGTTAAACCCCCTAAACCGCCTAGATCCGCCCCTGCAACATCTTTGGTCTTGTTCTTCTTCTCGATATTGATTTACTGGTCGAGGTACATAATTTGCTGGTCTTTTAGAATCACCAGATTTCAGAGGATTCACACTTTTCACAACGAAAACTTCTGCATATTTCAGTCTTTGCGTGATCGTCTCTAGCTCCAGCAGATTTTGGGTGTCAGCGTGCAAACCTGTACTACCGGCGCAGTATAGCCACTGCTGACGGCCGCACAATATAGTGGGAGCTTCGTTTTTTTGTATTGGTAATACTCGTAGAGATGGGAGAGATAGCGCCATCTAAGTTCCATTTAATTGGTTTAAGGTTTGAAAATTGATACTCAATATTGTGTTAAAGTTACATCAGAAAAGATAATATTTATTTTATAATTCCATGGGGGTGATTTATAATTTTGCAATCGCCCCCGTGAGCAACCTGACGGGGGTGATTATGGAGCTCACGGGGGCGAATCGCCCACCGCCCCCGTGTATTTTGAGCGTTGGTGGTATCACCTGATTAACCAACAAATGAAAGTAAGAATGACAGTTTGTAATCTTGATTCAAGAACACTCTAATCCAATTGCATTAATGTACTCCACAGTAAGACTTGGTTTAATCTCTTACTATCATGACCACTTGATCATGAAGTGAATGATTTGGAAGGCTTAATGTAACAGATAGAGGAAGGAATTAATCAAGCTTGTTGTGATTATTAACTCAACCTTCGTTGGCTCATCAAGTGAAGTCTGCTTAAGATCCATGCATTAGACTTGACACTTGGTGATCCTAGAGAGGGGTATTCAGAAGAGGGATTGAAGTCCTCCTTCATGAGATATTATTTCATTTGTTGACCTCTGTACAATTGATCTATGAGGGATTATGATATGATTAAGGGATAATCTGCTTTACATGATTAGACATTGACATGTCAGTCATAGTGTATGAATCTCTCTATGGGTGGAGCTAATTCCACCTTTACTATATGCAGTGAACTGGTGGGGTTTCTTTTGCCTCTGAGGATATTATGTTAATTTTGAGATGATGCACATCACATTTTGGTCTTTATTCAAGACTTGAAATTTGGTAATGAGTTGGCATTGTAGTAGTCATGAAAAAGATTAAAAAATTGAAAAATGTAAATGTACAAGATTAAAGTGACTTGTAATCTAACCTGTTCTGTTGCATCACTATTACCTTTGCATGAAATCAATTAGATTGCTGAGTTTCAATCTGGCTAACTTCACAAGGACTATATCCTGAAATGAGCACCTGACAGAATTTATTAGAGCTTACCAATTATCAAATTTCTTTAGAAGGCAGAGAAGTCTTTTTTTCTAGATCTATCAGACATTCTTACATATTTGATTCAGCTTGTATGATTCTTAAAGCCAGTGTGATCTCTGGGTTTTCTGAATCAATATATTCATCCAATACAGCATTGCCACCAAACCCTTTTAGCCCTCACTTGGTCTGGCAGGGCTTTAATCGTCAGATTAACTGTAGCGTTGCTCATCATGGATGCGTCATGTTAGCAGGAAACCCAGGACAGGTAGAGGCAAACATTGCCAGGTCCTGTCACGTCCAGGAAATACAGGTCCAGGGAATCTAACCTTCTGATAGTTGACATTGGGGGTCATCCAGTCTGACACTGTTATCCAGGAAGATGGGTGCTCAACAGGATCGGAAGAGGGAGGAAGGGAAGGAGGGGGGGGGGGGGTCCTTGTATCATTAAGGGATTCTACCATCTTTGAGTCTGACATGGTTAGGGGGGGGGGGGGACGTGTGCTCATTTTTATTGGAAGAGGAGGGAAAGACAGGAGGTTCTAGATCACCATAAGGGGCTATCCAAGAGTATGACACCATTATCATCAATGATGGGTGCTTGACATCATTGGAAGAGAGGGGAGGATGGAATGGGTACTTGGCTCAACAAGGAGAGGGCAGGTGTGGGGAATCATCCATTATATCTCTGACATCATTGTCAGGGGAGATGTGTGCTATAAAGGGTTTGAAGAAGGAAGAAGAGGGAAGGGGATCCTTTTGGCTTTTCTGTTAGGTTTAGGAAATGTGAGATAGTCTAGTGGTCCAAGTTGAACCTAAGCCCAATTCACATTCTTCCTATATCAACTTAAATTCTTTTTTAAAGTCAGATGGGCAGGTCCAAACATGGGCTGCTATGAATTACATATGATTGTAGGTGAGATTGGGTGATATCCCGAGGTCCTGGACCTCTTCTCTATGTCGAGGTCCTGGACCTTGTCTCTATGTCCTATGTGTCATCAAGATGGGTTATGGAGGATGATTCACATCGAAGGACAATGCAGATGAGAGGCCCCTCATCTCAAAGATTGTTACATAAGCAAACCATCTGTTGAAGATTGATGGAGCATTAAAAGAAACGTTGATCAGACCGATCTTCTGACATGTGTAAACATAACAAATCTGTGTGACAATCGGTTCCTGTGTGTTGATATAAATCATGACAAAACAATAGAAACATCAAAACAAAAATAATAATAATTACAGTGCTTATATAGCGCCTAACACTTACTTTGTCAGAAGTCTCTAAGCGCTCTACAATAATGCAGCATAATTACCCTGGCTTTAGCAGTGCAGCTATTACCCGCGCTGCGTTTCAAGGAATAAATTCCTACTAGGTACCCATTTACTTCACCTGGGTGGAGTGTGGCAAATGTAGATCAATGTCTTGCCAAAGGACATTAGTGCAGCGGCGGGACTCGATTTCACTTGAACCAGTAATGTTTTTGTTTTAATAATAAGAAAATGACAATGATGAGTTACTAAAAACCAATGACAAGGTTGATGCAAGTTGTTTCACATATTAAATTCTAATTGCTGTTTCCTATTCTCTTCTCTTTCTCTTATTTTTCAAAATTCTCCTTGGATATCCCCTCATCCTGCCTCTCCATCTGTCTGATGATCATTGCCTCTGGTATCCAGGTGAGTACAATGTTAATTCATGCAGTGTAAACAAAGATATGAAAGGAGATGAATAGATACATTGATTGACACGCAGATGTATATGAAATCTATAGCTTGTAACTATGTAGAAAGATTTCAACAAAAGGCAGAGTCTCTGCAGTATAAAGTAACACAATTACAGGAGTATGAGGAAGATTTATAGAAGTAGGTAAATTCAATAATGTGAGAGAAAAACAGAAGAATAGGAGGATGAGGCACTCTAGGGGAGAAGCAGAGAGATAGATTCGATGATGAAAATGGGTAGTGATTGTTATAGTAGTGACAAAGAGGTCAGGTCAGTTAGAAGTCTTTCACAGAGGAAGGGGGTGCATGAATCTTTGCCATGATATAAAGGAAATGACGTGTTTGATACGTCCCTTATAAGGTATTAATTCAGAAAATGTTTGGGTGAGATAAAAACATAAAATGGCAGGTTTGTAAGTGAAAACAAATGTGAAAGTTTCTTCAGAATTTCAAAGTGGTTTCTTTTTCCAAATATTGAGAATGATGATAGTAGAAGGACAAAGTATAATAGTTGTGGGCAATGTATGGTATTTTTTATATTTCAGTAGGGGACTTTGCTAATATTTGCATTCTTTGCACCTTTACATAAACATTTTACAATGGTTAATTAATTTTTTTGGGTCAAGAATATGTGGGTTTGCATTAGATTACATTTCTTCTGTTCAGAGAATGAAACCTAAGCTATTGAAAACAGGCCTTAATGAGAGGAAGAAGCACATATTTATTACCCCAAAGAGAATTGCGGTAATGCTGCTTTTAGGTAATGAATAAAAGGAGACCCCTAACGAAGCAAAATTCAAAGCAGGAATATTTGACGTCATTGCTGATCTCAAAACAAGATTTCAAATCTACATGAACTGCTGTGCGCATACATCTGTTGTTTTGTTGCTTGCTGCTTTCTGAGATCGAGAGTATAGTATTTTATTGAGAAGTATTATTTCCCCAGGATGTATTTCAGATTGTGCTATTATCAGATGTATCAGTTACCAAGCGAAACAATTGGAATGCATGCTGATATACACGTAGTGGCACAGTTGGGTGATATTGTGTGATAGATATGTTTAGATTTTTTTGTAGATAGATTTTGTGGCATATGGGAAGGAAATATTTGAAGAGAGAAGCCATATACATTACTTTATGCACAATTTTATAAGTTTTTGGAGAAGTTGTGATGTTATGAATCATTGAAATGACTTTTCACAGATATTTGATGTTTCAAGATTATCAATTAGTTGCTAGCATTTCCCCCTTATCATTTGAGTGAAGATACATTAAAAGATTAAACATATGGATAATAAAGTAAAAAGGAACATAATTCCTGAACTGCCCCCTCTCCAGTTATTTGTTTATTTGTTGCGACTGAGTCCTGTACACAAAGAAATCTTTAGAATGCACATTAAAAAGAGCAAATTAACTACTTATTTCATTATGAAAATGATATTGATTTAGCACCCTTCCCCTGAGATGATGATATTGTGTATCTTGCATGGCAACCAAACAAAAAAAGAATCCTGGTATCGCGTGTGATGGTTGGATTATATGATTGAGGTCTAGGGGAAGGAATGACCAATAAAACAGACATGACTCAGTTCTTAGTACCACCTCTCCTTCTGAAGTTTTGTTCCTGAAAATTCAATGATTCTTGGTTAGTGACAATCTTCTGTTTTGGAAACTTTTCAAAGAGTTTCAGGCTGACATTATGCTGACCCATATAATAAGATGTGGCAATCAACACCAAAGTTCAAGAAATGGCTAATGAATAGTGAGTCTAGCAAACTCTTAAATTGACACTTAGAGCATAAATTCATGATTTTTCATTTGCTAGAGCTTCTCAAAAGTTTCAGTTCAAGGCCTATTTCGTATGTGTAGACCGAGTCTTGAACCAGGCTAGGAACTAAGCAGGATTAAATTTGTTTTCAAAGAGTACAAGAGGACTAATAAAAAAACTGTGAATAATCATTTGCTTTGAGAAAGTCCACAGGAGAAGATGAAAGCTTTCCTAGGCTGGTAAAATCCTTAACTAAACATTTTAAGAGAAAAGGCTTTCCAGCAATTGCTATCTAGGAATGGTTCTTTGTCCAGATAATTTAGGTCAATCATCAGTTTGAGTTTTTGAATTTACAGGATATGATTCAAATCTATTCTGGACTTTCTTAGATTCATTTGATCTGATCTGATTTATGAGCACTGCTTGGCAACGGAGTGTAATTTATGATAAGCTAATGATTGATGGTCAAGCTGTGTTAAGAGGAAGATTATTTGGGGTAAAACAAAATTAACCTTGTTTCTAGAGCTTTGTAGAGTATTTTTTTGTATTCACTAGAGGATTAATCTGTTAGTTCTTGATCAAAGAATCGTGATAGTATACCTATCACTTTACAATGTCAGTTTAAGCTGAGAGAGGGCAGCAGACATGAAGCAATATGGAATGTCAGCAGTGTTGTGTATAGTGTTCAGTCGAAGGCTTCTCTCAGAGATTGCAAAGGGCTGTATGAACTCATTCAGTTGACATGGCCGCACATAATTAATGTTGCTTCTCTTCAAATTGCAATTTTGCGTACTTCATAATGCTTATACCAGTAGCATAGATCATATTCCATCTATGTAACTGGGGAAAGTTTGCTTCTTTTTCTTAAAAAGTAGAAGAAAGTAATCTAGTTTGTAAATTAATGGTATAATCTTGCATTATAATTTAGTTACTTATCTATTTATTATTATTGTTAATATTATTATTTTATTTTATTTTAAATATGTATATATATATTTTTTTTCTTCTGGGGGGTGGAACTGTTGAGGGATGAAGGATAGTAAAAATACACGTAGGGAGGGTGCATGAGTTTGATATGAGTCTAATTATAAGAACATCATAAGAAGGTTAAAAGGCAACATTGAAGTCTTCCTGATGTGAACTTGGATGAACTTGAAATGACTACTCATAACATACTGTCACATGTCTGTCTGTCTCTCCTCTATCCCTCCTAATTGCACCCCTTTCTCTCCATGCACCTGTCATCCTTGCACCCCTCAACACTCCTGAGTGCACCCATTTGTTCATTAGGAGAAGACCCATGTACTTCCTTCACACTAGGGTTAACATCAATTCTAAACATTTGCACCATGAATGTATAGTTACATCTTTGTCTCTACTGTGAATATTTCCAGATGGGAAAGGATATTTTTAAAGGTGCTTGACAGTTAATCTGGCATTATTCCCTGATATTTTTTTTTAAAGTGAGGTAAGAACAGGCCTGATGAATTTCTCATATTTCTTTCTTTTTCTTTTCTTCAAAAGAGTACCTTAATCATTTGAATAAACATTTGAATAAACATTAATAACTCTGTGATCCTTTTTCCCCAACTACTTCTATATATTTTTTATAAATGTAATGTTTCCTGGGAGAAATTGAAATTATAAGCCACAAATATGTGTCAACAATTACTTCTATATAGCTTTAAAACTTTGAAGATAGCAAAATTTTGGTTGTTGCATCATTTTGATTTTAAAAGAAAAGTTTAATGGAATATGTGAATATTAATTGACTATTCACAGTATCTGATACTAATAAATACATTTCAAAACAACTGGGCATGTTAATTTAGAATGTTTTCTCTCCTTCATTTTAGCCCCATTTGAACATTATTGAATACCTTTAAGCATTCAGTCTATTTGTGGATGTTTCAGGTTAGTCGTTAGAAGCATACTGGGATAGTAATTCAGCGCATGTGGGACTGGCGACAGACCGTCTCATGCTGGAGTCTGGCTGTAATTGCTGAGAGCAGTAATCAGATTGAGTTGTAAATTCTTACTTTGATTAAGCACTGGGTTTCCTCTCGCGATCTCCTCCTACAGCCAGCCAGTGTACTCTCAATTGTATTGTAATTCACATACTCCAGCCAATCAGAATCACTGTCTCATGTGCAGACTTTACTGAAGCATGAATGTGATTGGCTACAAAGATGACAACAAATTTGATAGAACATGATGCTTTTAGATATGATATTCAAGAATTTTAATGTCTTGAATGTGCATAAACTTGGCAAGTTACTAGTAGATGAATTAAACCACGTCAATCCATTGGTATGGGATGAAAGCAATTTGTTTCTGAGCCAAAGAGCATCGGTAGAGAGAGAATGAGTCACATTAATCCGATTTCAAACATTCTTAACTAATTATCAAAACAAGAATATGTCCACTTAAAGATTTCTTGTATTGAAATCTCTTTTCTAAAGAGCTCTTAATACACAAGTTTTTCTTCATTAATGAGTAATAAATCAAATCAGGAGAGATACTCATTTTATATTTGATGATTCTATTTAGTCTAAGATAACTTGGATGTAAAGCACATGCCAGTCTTTTGTCTCTGAGAAGGATGATTTAATTTCAAGTGAGGAAGCTTTAATGAAACCCTGCCGGCACAGTACATCCCAAACTCCGCCTCGATGTCCCACAGCCTCCTCAGACACTTTGGCATCAGACGACTGAGCTGAGATGGTCGCTCCAAGATACCAACTTCCTCTCAATGCATCCAACTGTGTGATGACCATCTGATACCAAAGAGGCATCCTTTTCACTAGTCTTGGACTTCCAGACATCCATTTTAATCTAATTGAGAAAAATAAAGTTGTTGATATGTAGATTTGATTTCTAAACACTTGATTATCTTCATATTTTTCCCAGTTTGGTTGCTATTTGAATGCTGACAAATTAGCTTTATTGATGAGTTAATTCCAGAACGTGTTCGCGGTATTCAAATAATAAATAGGCTTATAATCCATCTCAGCTTTTATTATTGTAGAGTGATATTCTTCTGAATAAATGGACCAATTTGAATTAAATGATGCATAGAGATAGATATCATCTTCCTACCTTCTTCAACATATTGTTCAGGATGATAACATTTGCTGAGAGGCAGAAGGGCATTAAGTCATGTGTTTTTACTCGGACTTTGTGACCTTCTGGCTTTCTAGATATGATATGGTCATATGTCAAGGCCAAAATAAACTAATATCCCAGCTGATATATTACTAACAAAATATTCCTTACCCTTGACATGTTTAAGCGATGAAGATCTCCTTTCATAAACCTCATCCTCAGCAAGTTTCTATACCCTAGGTCATGTCACAACATCTCTAGTTACAGAGCCAAACTACGGGGTTTATTTATGGTAGCAGGCCCAAGCTGGGACTGAAACTTTGCGAGATATATTGCCCTCTAGGCCTGGAGTTGTCATAGAGGGTCGGAGTGTAGCAAAGCTTGTCTCGTATTGAAGCAGATGTGGATACACAGTGGCATTCCGGACAGGAGAAACGGTGAAATGTTTTCAGGAAATAATTTCACTGCTTCATCTTCATCTTCAGTTAGGGTCGCTGATCGCTCAGCTCCTCATCGTGATCATCATCTCAGGCTGGTAGTCAGTCTCTGGTATTAACATTCCTCACTGCTCTCCGCTGGACAAAGAAGCTTAACTCGATGTCGCCAAGTCTTCTTGGAATGGAGATAATGACTTGAGTCTTCACTGTCCAGCTATCATCTTCGCTCGTCATCTTTGCTGATGGACACAGATGTGCTTCGGAAATACGTGTCTAATGACGGCAATGAAATAGAATTTTGGTGGTGATTGTGTTTGGTTATCAAAAAGTGACCAGGATTTTGAATTTTAAAATATCTTTTAAAATTTCAAAGGTTTATATCAACCATAATTGTAGCTGTAAATCATATGGAATTCCTAACCTGAGCATAGATGTTAGGATTACATCAGTATTTGGATTTAGGTTGGGGTCTGTGAAACAGACTGTGCCTACTTGGACCATGTGATCTTGAAGGATAAAAGATGAAATGAGATCAAACACTTAGAAGTGAGGACTGGACGTTCTGCCTTAGCAACCAGCCTTTTTAATTTAGACCAAGATAGGATCAACAACTGTCTCCTCTTGACTGACCATCGCATGTCATCCCTTCTCTTCTCACCAAACATCGCCTCTTCAAGCATCTCAAGACAGTCCTCTTGTGTTTTAGTGTTGGTTTCTCGGTACAACACCTCGCTATTTACCCCTTGTTGAGTGGTGTTGACTCTGGTTTTATTGCTCCCGTGAAATGTGAGGAATCCAATTAATGGCAGACACTGAAAGGGTGCACAACCAAAACAACCTCTTTGTGGAGAGCTGTGAAAATAGGGTTGTGTATTCTTTAGTTTTCATCCATGAGCCCAATATCTGTTTTAATATCACGTTTAATATATGGTGTTCTTACAGTATAAATGATACAATTCTTTTAAAAAACTCAAATTTATGATTCTGTTGATGACAGTAAGGGACTATTCTTCGACTGGAATTAAAAATACACAAGATGAGAGCATCATTTCCTTACTAATTTTGATGTGGATTGAATCTTGACAAATTGGTGCTGACCCTCTGGCCTCACCATTCAAAGTCTTCAGATCATATTATCTCCATCATCTCCCAGACGGTGATCACATGTCATATCGCAATGATTCAGTTCACAGAGCCTTTTTGGCATGTAATCAGCAAATTGACAGCCTTTTTCATGAAAGGAAGATTTGAGCAGGATATCGGAGCCCGAACCATGAGGAAGTAAGATCCCATTGCATTGTGGGTAGTGACCAAAGTCCAGGTATTTAGACAGTTGCTAGTGATAGATTGAGGTATGATAGATGTGGCCATGGTCATCACGCTCTGAATACTTTCACTCCGCAGTTAGTCATCTTTACCTCCATGGACCAAGTTGTCAAGTTTGAGGTGCAGCATAAAACTGTTTTGTGGATTCAAAGTCTCCCTAGGAATACAGTGAGGCGGCAAGCTATGGAACTTGGCCAGTGTTGCAGGAAGGAAAGCGAGCTAGTTTATCAGGAGATATTAACCAGATTTGATAATGACGCTACTTTGAGCAAGTGATATAATCTCATTGCATCAATCTTACTCTGTGTCAAGAGTCTCCGGATTGTATTGGATATACAGAATACACCTACATGTACCTACTTGATTGATATATACTTGGATATGAAAGATATTACTCTGGCGATAAAAACGATAACTTGTCTTAATAAATGCAATATAAATGAGGGTTTAAATGTTCTCATGTTTTTGCCGACTAAGCATTGATCTACCTGAGCTCTCCTGTCACTACTAACCTGGCTGCTGCTGATAGTGGTTATCTACCAATTGTTGAACTTTGTCTTGGACCCACTTCATCAAATTAGTTTGAGAGGGATCTACTTCAGATAGCCTGATGGTATCAACTGAGAAAAGATAACACTATATATTGCAGTCGGGAATAACTTTACAGAACTTCAGTATACAGCTTTGTATAGTTGTTGTCATTAAATTGACCTCCTTTTAGTCATCTTTGCCAGGATTGCTGGATGCTAATTAGGAAATATGTTAAAGTCCATATTTGTGATTACTAGAAAAACAATGTTTTTAAGTAAACTGTGACTTGATGGAGAGTATATTTGGACTTGGTTCATTATTGACGAGTTCATGCCATTTTCTGGCTTGTTTCCTTCTGTGACGTTAAATGGCTCACACAGCTGCGGCCGATCATTGTTTAATCTAGCGAGAGCCATAGCGATGCAGACTTTATGAAAGTAAATCCATGTTGATAGGATTTTAATGACAAAGCCAAACCGATATTGCCCTTTCTCATATTCATATCTCCCTATTGTGAGTGCTGTGGACACCTCTATATGTGCTTGCAGTCATTTTGTGGGCATAAAGCACTGATCAGTTAGGAAAGTGATATTTTTGGGGCCAGAGACCTGGAGTGACTTGTGGTCTCTGTGGATGCATTTCATCATGATGCAGGAGTATTTCCACATCTGAGGATTGTGATGTAATTTCTATTTCATTATAAGCAAATTGGATATGAGATTACATTTCTTACTGGATCTTAATGACCTGGCTGGATGAACTTGATTCTGATTGCGATAAAATGATGAAAAGCTGGAAGAGAGAAAGATCATCAATTTGATTCATCGATGTTTGGTATTTCTGGTCATGCCCTGTTTAACGGGGCCAGTTGAACCAAGGAATACATTTTGTTTGTTTGTTTCATAAATATTTTGATGGGCGAGGCAGCCAGTAAATCAAAATTGGAGCTTCTTAGCAACACTTAAACATTCAAGCATCCTCCTGCCGTCCTCCCAGTGCAAGTGTACAGTGACAGCGTACAGTGACCCGTCAGAGCCTTGCTACGGAATTTCAACTCTCCTTGCATCGCGGTCTTCTTGCCTGCCAACAGTATAGCCTGCATCCCCTCCCCTTGTTCCTCCGTTATGTCGCCGTAGCGACGCATCTCGTGCTGTGGATAGCTGGAATACCAGAATGGATTGCTTGCTAAATGGGCCTAGCGAGGGGCAGTTTAATATGGAGGTAATGTTGATAGTGTTTCCTATCATATATACACCAGATAACCTTTCCAATGTATTTCATTTTCTGCCATGTGGTGTATCTTGGACAATGCTACTGAATACACAAAGCATGGACGTGTTATGATGTTAACATACTACGTCCGTATAGGACCAACCAAGATACTTCTTTATTATAACAATTGTTAGTGTTACATTACCAGAGTAATATTAAGAATGGGTCAAGAAAAGAGTAACTTTTATCCTATGATGCCAATATAATACCAAGTGTAATATTGAAATGGTTTAAAGAGACAAGTTTGTATTGAAGTATGGTTCACTTTTTCATTGATATACTTGGGTACTCAATTCAGCATTTCACCAACTTATGTTGATTCCTTCCGGACTGTTTTCATAATAGCCCATAATGTTAGATACTGCATTCAAACTTGGGTGCTTTATGGCACTGAGAAGGTGCCAAGTTTAACCAGAGAAATGTTACTTTTGTTCTGCTGTACTTTGACAAAAGAAAGGAAGTAATATAGACATTAGACAAGTTTCATTCTAAAAGTCATCTTGATTCTATACTTCATAAAGAATGCCCCAGTTTAGAAATGGCCAGTTGTCCTTCTAAACCACAAAAAGTTGAATTTTCACGGAGTTGTCACGAGTTTGCTTCCTGTCGTCAAAGTAAGTTGGGGGTACTGAAGGATAAAACCTTCAGAATATGATGTCATGAATAAAGGTTGCTGGCTCATCCCCTTGCAACAATAATGCACAAACCTCTCTCTAAGGTGGAACTAAGGTGGAGACAGTAGAGCTTATTATATTTATAAAACTTTAAAATATGATTTTATATATATCGGTTGTAGACCTGTAGTATACCCTAAACACTGCCTGTACCTCTCTGTAGTAAGAACATGAGTGCTCATTGGATTAATAATGTCAGTCAGTCAGTAGTCTGTTAACATTCAAAGGGTTCATGAAAAGGGATTGGGGGCGCGTAGGGTCGTATAAGGGGGTGCAGGGTCAAAACCCCGACCAGTTGGCATTCCCCTCAGTCATCACCAAGGCACACATTCATAAACTAAAAGAAAAAAATGAGGATCGTGGCGAGGATTTGAAAGCCAGCCAACATGGTTGGATGCATATCTGACATATTTTCTGTCATGCCCCCGTGTTTTCATTTTTTCAAATGTCGCCCGCCCATGCTATATACATTACGCTTGGTGTTTACCTTGCCGCTAACTGCGATCTCTCGCTAGGCTTTTAGTTGCATCGCAGACATTGCATAAGAGTCGCTCGCTGGTTTTGTATTCCAATATAATGTGCCCCATGCTGCTCTGTGCTAGTGAGGCGCAGTGATTTATACCAGACACGGATGCCTCTCACCTGTACAGACATACCTACCTACGTAGTGGTTGCTTGATTGCAAGCTTGACCTGTTCTTGAGATCAGAAATCATCAAAATGGGATGAAAACTTGCAGATATGGAGGATGAGGGATGAATTTCAGAATTGGGATCACCCTGGATTTGTGAGTTGTTATTTCAGAGTGCTTTATCTGTCATAGATGCGGTAAGTAAGCAGGGTTAACGGTTGATATCCCATCTTCTAAAGATGAGGCTCAGAGATTGTCTTACTTGCCTCCAGCATGTAGCTAAACACAACACAGGTATACTGTGATTTCTAGGTCGGCTGATCTGTTTGGGAGAAAACTGAAAAGTTAGTGTATAATTCATAAATATGTTGATGATCAGACATTGTTTTATATACACCTGTACGTTGCCATGGTTGAATTGGGTATCTATTGTGATCATGCAATTATAGTTATAAGAAGTTTGTTGTGTGTAATCATGAAACCAAATGCAAGTAGATCTCGATGTGACAGTTGTTCTAGTTCGGAAGCAAAGAAAAGATGATATAGAAAGTATGAATACTTTCTGATATATATGGATGACTTTCATGGTTTTCTATGAAAATGAAAGACAGAATCAAAGACGATATATTGTCTTTTTTCTCTTACCGGTCTTCAACCCTCTGATCTTCCTTTTGTAAGAGCATCACTTATCTGCTATATAATTATCTCATGTTTGTTCTATCCTTTCTCTGCTTTCTCTCTTTCTTTCTTTCTCTCTCTCTCTCTCTCTCTCTCTCTCTCTCTCTCTCTCTCTCCTCTCTCTCTCTCTCTCTCTCTCTCTCTCTCCTCTCTCTCTCTCTCTCTCTCTCTCTCCGTCTCTGTCTCTCTCTCTCTCTCTCTCCGTCTCTGTCTCTCTCCCTCTTACACAGGGATTTCTCTTTATTCTTTTGTCCATGTTTGTTTTCCCTTTCTTTTTGGAGAAAAGGTCTAAACCAGAAATCTAGAACTGTCTGTTTTGACACAAGAAGTCCCCATTGGCAGACATTTAGGACAGCAATCATTGAATCATTTGAATGCACTGCTTGGTTGGTTATTGATTTCATTACTTTGTATACAATTCTGCTCAAAACACCTTCAGTGTGGCGATCTAAAGAAATATATAGATCTATCATACATAAAAGAAAATAAATCAATATCAATTCACAATATCACAATAAACTCCCTACCCAAACAATGTATCACTGTACATTGCTGCTTCAGATTTCTCACTCGTAAAGTGCCTCAATTATCTTTTTTAGTAGCAATAGGTTGGTCCAATGCTATTTAGGTGCGGCCTCCAATACTCTTGTGGACTAATAATGTGACGTTTGCAACAAGAATGTAGTAGGCTAAAACTGATGTACATTCTGTGTTTTCAACATGGATTTAGATTTAGAAATGGATTCAGTGGGAAATGTGATGACAGATCCGATTGGAAGGATCTGAAAATCGTGGAACACATTGTGTGATCATGGAATAATCATTATGATCTGGAAATTTATTTGATGATTTTGGAATCATGGAATGGTTCAGAGATTCAAGTTTTGGAGACTGAGGAATAGTTGTGCTAGAATTACCATGGATCTTCAAAGGAATATCAACAGGTCTGAAACGCTCTCTTTAATAATTCAGTTCATTGTCTAGTCCAAGAAATGATGTCAAGTCTGAATCTGACTGTATTGTGTCTATTAGTTGATATACTTGTGATTTCACTGAAGGAAAGGGATATATTTCATCTGTTAAGAGTTAGAAAGGCATTAACTGTGTGTTGAAATTATATGAGTTAACGTCCTTCTGACCTCAACAAGACAATTTTGTCATGTATTTCATTCTTAAGTAGTAAGTATTGGAATAAAGATACATAGAAATAGAGGAATTTAACCATTCCCCCATAAAATGCAGGGTGTACTGAAAGCTTGGCTTGCTATCCCAGAATGGAAATAGAGATCATAGGTAATTTCATCATGCCATGTTTATGTCAGAGCCTGAGGAAAAAATATGCGATGAAAATTAAAGATAAATATTTAGAACTGGGAGTGCAGGGATTGGTATCTAGGCCAGCGTTGAAGGCAAGGGTTTATCTTCCGACTCGTGACGTTCAGATATATATATGTTTCATTCATACAGGAATTAACATATTTGATCATAAGGCTTACTAAATGTGATGCCTGTGTGAGAAACTGAGTGTGTTTTCAACTGAATTGGGGGTTGTTAGAGGCCTGGTTCAATTTGAAACAAAGTGATGACTGACGTAGGTTTTGCTTGATTATCATTATTAATGAAGGGTTCTTGTTATAACATATTGTGAGAGTAAATGTCATTATGTATATATTTATTATAACTTTAAATATAATAAAATTATACAAATCAAGCTAACAGTAAGAATATTGTGTTTTTATACAATTTTAATTATTTTCCTGTCATTTTCTGAGACTCCATGAGACAGATTGACCTTCATTTTTTTTGGAGAGACAGAAATAGAAAGGATTGGATTATAGAATATTCCCATAAATTATTTTAATTCTTTCCTCAATGTGAGCATGAGGTCAGCCAGGTTCTAGAGTATACAGAGGCCCAATCGAAGTTGACATAAGTGATATCATTGAAGCATATCAAAACAAACAAGTTGTAATTGCAGAGGGAAATATGGAAAACTTTTGAGCACAAAAGGAATAATTAAACTTCTAGGAATTTTGTCTAAAGGTTTATTACATTACAGTTGTTATATTTCTGTGATTTCCATCTATTTTCCCCCAATGGCTTAGTACAGCTTATAAAATCTTGGGTAGTAATTTACTGTATTACTTTCAGTAGAAATAGAAGAATGATCATGATATTATAGCTTAGAATCTTAGTTTGTTTTGAATTGTAAATGCATGCTATGACCTTCCCTATGCTGATTTAACAGTGTCCAAACCTCCATGACAGGAAACATGGTTTTGTGGCTCTGTCTCCTATGTGGTTGGATGATCTCATTTTGGGGTTGAAAGGGGACATTATTTGAAGAGGGAGATGGGGTTGAAAAAGAGGTCAGTTGAAAATCTAAAAGTAGTAATTTGACATTTTAACCATATTTTTCCCCAGGTTAAATTTGCCTAAGCTACAAGAGATGGTGATAAAAGGCTAAAATACAATTCTTTCCTAAGAATATGGTCTCAGCACTAATATGTAGATTTCTGAATCTGTAATTCCAATTTCATTGTGATAGTTAGATTGAAAGTAAAATAATAGTAATGTGTTAAGAAACCCTGGTGTAATGTCATTAAAAACTCCCTGCCAAAATGTCAGTTATAACATGTAAATGAAGACATGTTTTTAAAAATGTAATATAGTGGCTGTCTGAAGATATGACTGGTTCTTTGATTAGAACTACTGGTATTCATGAATCAAGTTACATTCATTCAACAAAATAACATTCATTCAACAAAATAACATTATTTGATGCACAGCATTTCTTGTTAATACTTTTGCTATTACTGTTATTGAAGAAATACAGCAGGCTAAGCTGACCCCAAATGAGCATATTTCACTGATTGTTTATAAAAGCTAGTTGGCATGATAAGACAGTTGCATTGTGTTAATGGGTAGATTAGTTCATGTGATGTACAATATATTGCATTCCAATGCACATGGAGGCATGAAGAGCATTGCAGAGATGAATTCATTTTCACAAAGGCAATGTCATGGCAACATGCACGTAGCCTGATGTATTCCGCTTGGTATCAATTGATCTACAGACCGATCATGTAATTAAATTTACTGGAATACTGGATGAGGAGCTTCTGTGGTCTCCATAGCAACATCCTTCTGTGTTAAATACATGAATGTATATGCAAATAAATAATTCATGTTAAATAATGGTTTTACTTTTACTATACCTACCAATCAAATATCCCATCTCTCCCTTCTCTCTCTTTCTCTCTCTCTCTATCTCTCTCTCTCTCTCTATCTCTCCCTCCTTCCCTATTTTACTGGACCTTGCTTTCCATTTTTCTGAATCAATTAATTTACAATACTTTTAGGGGAATCATTTTCATAATATATGTAGTTGATGATTTTTTTTATGAGAGGTATTTCTATATTTTCTCAGAAAATATTGTTGTGGCAGATGATCATAATTTATGACAGGAACAAAAAATAATATTTACCAAATTTGGTCGACCCGACAGAGTAAATTTCATGAAATGTTACCCAGGTATGTGAGGTATGCAGTAGATAAACACCAAACCAATCTCATTTATTACCGGTAATCCTAGTTTGATGTCAATTGTCAACCCATGAAATAGCCACAAATCCCACCAAACCCCAATCTAAGAAATCCAACAAATCAGTTAGAGCAATCCTTCCTCCACTTAACAGTTACTCATGGAAAGACACAAAGGCATACCAAAGAATCAGACAAAACCCCTTTTAGTCACCCTATTGTAGGTTTGATCAAGGAGGCGATAGAATGGTCTGATGAAAGCATCCACCATAAACAAACCTAAAGTTGATCCCTTATCCTGGTACAGATGAGTGCCCCTTATCATTCCTAACATTAGAGTCAGGCACTGATAAGCTATAAAGTACATGGATACCAGTCTGTGTGTGTGTGTTAGTATAGGTGTGTTGTGTGTGTGTGAGAGCTATACAGGCATACACGTGGACTAAACACGTCGAGCCAGACGAAAGGAAGTATTCAATGGACTTAGTACAGTTTGGAAGTTCCTCACTTTACACACCAACAAAACTTTGCGAAACAGAACAGGCCGGTACCAGCGAGAAACAAGTCGTGTTAATTCTTACGAGTTGTGTGAGACATAACCTACTCTTGGTCACTTTGGATACCTCAGTGGCTCTGTCTGGGAACTATTATAAGGATTAGGCCTATATCGTGGACTTGTGAATGGAAGGAATAAGATTGTTTTTAGGAGGTAGACTGGTTGTGCGTTGACTTTCAAGACTTTACCCTAGGAGTTGCCCCCTTCCTAGGGGTGAAACACTGGGCATGCAATATGGTAAGTGGATTAGTTCACAGGCTTAGCTTCTAGTAACATGAATGTGTGTATATGCAGATTCATTCTTCGCCATCATATATATCACAGCATTGCAATAAGTGTAGTTCATTGGAATTGCAAGTTTCTGTATCAGGATTGAATTATCAAAATGTAATTGTGATATGTCTTCATTATTTGCAAACAATATCATTCACATTTTTATGAACTTAATGCCCCCAAATGGGTTATATTTGATTTACTCTACAACATTTTGTAAACCAGATATTGCTGGAAATATACACCTGAGTTTATTTTTCATATCTATCTGTCATCCAATTAACACATTTTTGGATTATTGATAATATGCTGTTTTTGCAGAACAGTTATTCTATCAGCACATAGCAAGGCATATAATTGTCAGTGCTTGCACGTATTTTCTTCTTTGAATGCTTCAGATGTAGGCCCTTGAACATTCACATCTATGGGTTTCATTTGTAAAATGTGTTTGACTTATTAGTTGTGGTTGGTTGGGGATGATTAACATAACACATCAATGTGTTTAATCTGAACATGAGCCAAGACATTGAACTATCAGCAGCCGTGTGTGTGCAGACATGAAGGCCTGGAGGCATGTGATGCAGAACACCTGCAATATATGCAAGACAACAGTCCCTGAAATATCAAAATTTCCCACCATTAAGGGACATTACAAACGATTATTGAGAGCAAATGATGCATTAGACCATGTCTCACCACAACAAAGTATTTTTAAAAGTTTACACCGAATAAGTTCATGATGAGTCATCAAAACTCCAATTTGTGATTATTGGGTTGGAACTTTAATATAATTCTATATATTTACTTTTATTGGTTCATTTGCACTTTTTTGTTTGTACACATGGTAAATTCACATCAAAATGATTTATTACATGGATAACTTATTCACTTCTGGTGTCATATTCGACAAATACATGTAGTATAGCGGTATATCTCAACAGAATTCTTTTATCAATAGAAATAATTTCATGTCTTCATGATGAGTCATAATCTGATACCTCATTTTGTGATTATTGGGCTAGAATTCTTATGGAATTCTTTGTAGTCATGTTTATTTGTTCATTCAAATTTCTGCAGTATTGCATTTGTGTAAACATAGGGGAAATCCACTTTCAAGTGGTTCATTGTTTATTTATTACATGGATCAATTACATTCTGGTGTCATGTTAGACACATAGTAATGTGGTAAATGTCAACAGGATGAGTCATTCTTAGTTTAATGACTTTTATAATGCTTTGTGGATTTCAAAATAAATAAAACTTTGGACATTAAGTAGAAAAATATGTATTACCCCAAACCATATTTACTATTCATAATATTATATCCTGAAGTGGAAGACCATATGGAAAGCAAAAACAAAGAGAGACTCTTTGTTTGAGTACTTGTTCCTAGTGCAAAGTTTCATTTTTCTCCCATTATTTTCATACTTTATTGTGAGAGTCAATTGACTGTACTATTGGTATAATAATTCAGGCTTTAAGCCAGGTACAGATTACAGAACCACCTGGATGTTAAACGACTTTGTGTTTTGAACCTTGACTTTAAACAGTCATTAGAAAAGGTCACTGTACATCATAATGTTTAATGAGCTACTTACATGATGTTGATTGCAAGAAGGGCATACAAGTCTCTTGCAGCATGCAGTACAGTCCTTTTCACTTAATGAGAACTATTTATTTTCAATATTATCGGAAGGGGAAACAGGAGATCAAAATGGGATATAGAAATGTATCACCATCACCAAAGTACTTGTACTTTTTAGAAGAGTAGAATCCCTCACAGTTATGTGACAGATGTAATGTAGCTTTAGGGGTGCAGGCCTTCCTCTTCAAATGGCAAAAAAAAAGGAGGGAGTGACAGAAAAGAAAAAGAAAATGAAAAAGAGAGAGGGAAAAAGTATAAAAAGGAAAGATTGATAAGAACCTGGGTCACACCACTCCTGTATTAATGACCCTGATCCTTAATATTCATTGTATGTACGGTATTCCCTTTATGAAATGTGTATCCTTCCCTTAGTGATGCAAGCTCCCCTCAATAGCTGGAACCTCTCAGTATCGTTGTGTTATGATATGTATGTATTACGTGAACCGGACAACCATTTGGAAATAATTTTTAAGAACCATGTACCCTTTTGCAAAGTACCTGTTATTGGTAAATGTAATATTCCACCAGCTACTTTAGATTGGGTCTCACCACAAATGATAATTTTGCTTCTTTCCTCCCCCCCCCCCCCCCCATCTTCTCTCTTCATGAGCTTAACACTGCCATTCTTTCTTTCTCTTGCTACAACACATATGATTAAAATTGCATATCAATTTTCAAGTATCTACCATCTAGTCATACTGAAAGGGCAGTTTGTGTGTCATAATCATCCAACTTATTGTAATAAAATATGGGATTCCATCTCCCACTTTCCTGTTATTCACAAAGTATTAAAGTACAAAGGAAGTAGATCAGTGATATTGAAATGCTGTCTGTTTTGGCAACTGACATGTACATGTTTGTCACGATATTGGATATTGATCATCCATGATTCAGTGGGAGTATATCATGGTTTATCGATCTAAGTTAACTTAATATGTTTAAATTGATGTCCAAATCTTTCATCTAATGTAAGTGCGTGTACCCCTAACGTTTTCCCTGATTCAGAAAAATTATGAAATTGAATCAAGGGCTAAATTTTCTTAGGAAGGAAACTTAGTATTTGTTTCAAATATTTTGTTTTAAATATTACAAACCCATGAAAACGTTACAAGCAAGTTTTGTAGTGCATCAAACATTTAATACATGGATAAAACCAGCTAAAAGACAAAGATCTTGTATACCTGTAGATAGGCCTACCGGTACTTTTTAGAAGAACAAATTACTGAAAGACTTCAATCAAGAGACCTTGTGGGTATTAATCAACAATGAACCTCACCCTCGATCGGAGATGACAAGATAATATGCTGCATCATATCCTCTGCGTATGTAGGTAGGTCATGTCCATTGCCAGTGGAAGTGAGGATTGTACACCCCTACTGGGTGATTATACATTGTTTCCTAACAGGATGACAGGAGGTATTAACACTTGGATAGGGGGGAAATCCCCCTTTCCCCTCATATCCTGGTCCACATGGTCCTGCATCCTGTTGGAGGTAACGTAAGCTTGTCCATTTCCTCCACCAGAAAACAGCTAGGATTTGAAAACGAAAAATTGGATTATCGTAGGGTTCTCATGGGATCTGATCAATGGAGTTGATGGGATTATTCTTAAATATATGTATTTAGTAAGACTTAGATATGATTGAAAAGTAATCTTGTCAGAGACACAATGTAAATCTCACACTGACCTGATCTTACATGTACATGTAGTTCCTGCTTCTAGGACTGTTCGATAGACTAATCAGAAAATAAATAGAAACTGATATAAATAAAGAAATCATGAACTGCAAATATACATTATAGCAAAGAGTGTCAAAACATAATCTAAGTGTGAGAATTAACTACAGTCAAGGATTATAGTTGAGAGCTTAAAATCAGGGTAAAGTATTTTTTAAGGGGTGGGAGTTCGTGCTGTTTGATACAAGGTCCAGGTCCATTGTGAAGAGCCTACAATACTTCGACTTCAAAACCTGAATGCTATTTTTATATCATGAGACATCCAAATAGGTGTGGTGATATACTTCTATTGTTATATAAACAAGTTCTTGACAGACGTGGAGAAAGTGAGAGTAGAGCTAATTAACAAGTTGAAGCAGAAGTGTTCTGAAAGTGAAAGCAAGATATGCAAATAAGGAAGATGAAAGATCCAGGAAATGAGTGGAAATGACAGATTGCTGCTAGCTGTGTGCTTTCTTGGAACTGAACGCTTCATAATGTATCGTTTACATGATAAACCCTACGTACAATGTACTGTAGTCTTCCATATTGTTGGTCCTATAACCATTTTGTTGTCCACCCCTTTGGTCTTATGTTCCAAAGTAGGCCTACCACATTCCGTCAGTATGGCAAAACCTAACCATTATCTTAAAATATATTCCTTATTTGATATTGGTTTAATGTACTTAAAATATTGGAAGTAAAATATTCCATTGGTCCTACACCCTTTTTGGGAGCAAGAAAGAAATCTCTGAAACCATCAGTCATTTTTAGTTCAAAATATTCTCTGCATTAACTGTAATAACCATGGATTCACATCCTACATACTTTGACTGATAAAAAAATATTTACGCTAATCCCTGACCATTGTAGAGCCAATGGATGAAAGGACAAAGGATTTGTTAAGTCCTTGGTAGGAGTACAGAGATGCACCTTGTACATAGTAATACAAGGGCAGTGCTAGGAGCAAAGTGTTAATAGGTTGTTTGCGCTTGCTTGTACCTGTCCCTGTTTATTATTCAGCTTTTTCAGCTTTGATGAATCAGAAAACCATTTCCTGTCACTAGAAAGAAGATTAATCCATCCAACCATGGACTAAAAACAAGTCTAGGTTCATTCAGAAAGCAAACCATGTTTAGAAGATAAATGTACATTTTTAATGGTTACTTTGGTCCATATATCTAACCTTGTTATTTTTTGTTTAACTTTATTTGTGCCATTTATATTCACAGCTTGCATTAGTATGATGTCTGAAGGTAGTGCCATTGAGACTTAATTCAAGGAAATCCTCTTATTTCTCACAAATCAACGCACTTTTTATTATTAATATTACAAACCAGGATGGAAACTGTCACTTTCAGAGAATGGGCAGATCGTATTTCCTTTCCATCTTCCTTCCTTGTTGAAAATGAGACAGGAAATCATTCATATTTCATTTGAGATTTGGTAGAATAAAGGATTGATATGGTGTGCTAAAATGTATTATACATGTAGCTTAGGAAGGTGTGGATGTAATAATTAAATAGATACATAATCTGTTTACTACTACATGCAGAGTTGTTTTCCTCATATGAAGAATGCTGGTTGAATCAGTACTTGTTTCTTGAAAATTAAAGACTAGATGATAATATACAGGCCTAATATAGGCACAGATTAATATCATGACATAAAAATGGTTCCCAATGCTTGAAAGTACAGCTTGGAGACTGATCCCTTTTTTGACAATGGACTGTTTAAAGTGTTTTTAATGGTTATGTGGTTTGGTGTGTAACTATAGAGAATTGAATATCAACTCACGATGTCATCCTTGCACCTTTCCTGGTTTGTTCTAATCCCTTTTCCCATCATTTGCCAGAATCGCTGGCTGCAGCTATGAATTTCATCATGAAAGGGATTACTACTAGACCAAATAATTCAAAACGATCCATAAATATGTCACATAATTCACAGATTCATGCTGATTCACTTAGATTAAGGGTCATGATCGTTTGATTTTTATAAGAAAGGGATGACGGTATGTAACATGACGTAGGTTATGACATTCAGCTAACCTTGAAAACATCCTAGATTCCTGATTTTTACCCCTAGACATCAGAACTGGTTAATTCCTGTGATTAAAAACATAAACCATTATGACATCATGTACAGTCTAGGTAAAGGGGATTGTTATCATTTGCACTAGATTTTTTTTTTTTAAATCAACAACAAAAACAAAAAAAAATCATTTTTCAAGAAATTAACACTTTATCTGAGACTTATGTGATATTCATATTGAAAATTTTAGGAGAAAATGAACAATTTGAAGTTTTGAACACTGTTTAGTGCATTTTGAATATCATTCAAGAAAATGCTCTCAGGGTTGATTTTATCAGTATTCTGATAAGTTCAGGCTTTGAATCTGACTCCTGAAGAACCATCACAACTGTCCAAATCTAGTCAGGATTCTAAGTTGGTGATATTTTCTTTGAGTCTCGACTCCACCCGGCAACAACGCCCCCAAAGCGGAAGGCCCAGTGCCGCACGAGGAGAAATTGAATCTGGGGGTGGATGTGTAGATGCCCTTCACGCTTGGCAGTTGTTAAACTCCGTAGTCCCGGTACGTGGGAACACGTCTCAAAGGGGCTGATGATGAACCATCTTCAGAAGAGAAACGTTGGATGACTCAGAGAGTCAGAGGAAAGGTGAACTCTTGTAAAATGTTGGGATATGTCACCCGGTACCTGGGTGAGATTAGTGTACATGGGGCTCATGAATGTCAGTTCTGTTCGGATTTAAACCCTGACTTTTCAAGCTCTGGAGATATTATTCACTCATATCTTGGATTATTAATTAAACAAGCAAGATCAGGTAACATGAATGTAATGAAGACTTGAATTAAGAGAGACTGTTTTGCAGGAGAGGGCCAGAGGGGGAAACAAGGTTTCAATGTTTCAGTATCTACTTCAGACCCCTCTTGTATTAAGAAATGCAAAGTCTTGTCATTACCAGAGGAATAATTGTATATTAGATCAAGATTTGGTATCTGTCCTATTTTATCAACCCCCCCCCCCCCCCCAAGATATTGAACATTCATTTAATCAAAGACACATTACCTGTTTTGCATTGATTAGTATAGAAAGCTAACACATTGTACAGCGATATTTTTGACACATTTACAAAAAAACAAGTTGGAAAGGAAATCAGATTTGTAGTGCGAGTGATGAAAATACGTGCTGTATCTCAAACATGAAACATTCCCCTGGCCTGTTGCCTACTGAAATAAAGATAGTGGTTTAGAATGTCACGTGTTCATGAATGATGCTTGGAGCAACATAAATCCTAACCAAGTTAATCAAGTCCAATGTAAGAGCAAATTAGATCACCCACCGTGCTTATTTTTGCACATGTATGATATGCCCTGGGCTCTGTAACATTCATTCGATATGCCTCGTACTAAAACCATGAGCGTTGAGAAGTCTGTAAACATTATTTAGGCGATGCTGCAAGTCATACCTCTCCACGTGAGCTCGTCCTTATTATTCTGGCTAAATGAAAATGTTTTAACAATGAAAGGAAGGGAGAGATTAGATGTTGTTTGAGCAGTTTGACAGCATACTGTCTGGGGATTCTACATCAAAAAAAGGTACTAAATAACATTGAATGTAGAATTTTTTCAGTGTAGCGCTTATTGCATCAAGTTGTGGAGTGGGGGAGAATGTACCCCATCTGCTCTCTAGAGGGATTTATTACCCCTCTTGATAGCTTTGGAGTATTTTGTGGTTTAGGGTGGCATGAGATTGATGATGAAAGGATGGAAGTGAATGAGAGTCACATTTCCTTATATGCACATGAATGCTTCATACTAAACATTCTTGCAGGTTTATGTTTATCCACACATTCCAACAAAGTATATTTTTTTCAAAAGTCAAACTGTAGTTTTCAACAACTTGAAAACCATCCTCAAATATTTCAAGGAATATGAAGCTAAAGAAATTATAGCTTTTCTTCATAAAGTATCCAAATTTTTATTAAAAGAAAAAATGTCTATGATAAGGAAGTTATGTGAAATACTTCACTGTATATTATAATTCTTTATCATTGTTTTTTATAGAAGGTTACATTGTGTATGTGTGTGTGTGGTGAATGAGTATGTGTGTGTGGTTAATGAGTGTGTGGTGAAAGAGTCATTAATTCAAGGTTACTAGATATTTCCTTGTTACCTCAAATTATACAAGCTGATGTAATTATTAAGATTACGTTTGTGAAACTTGCCATAAGTGACTTCTTCCTCTATTAGTATCGCATACAGGAAGAACTTTCATATGCATTCTGTGGCAAAGTCTAAACACACTGCTATTAGATGAAGGTTATCGCTTGTGTTATGGAAATGCTATACTTTGCAACTTTGCATATATTTCATTTCATAACAAATATTGTTGTTTATTTTGAGGGAGAGGTGAAAGGAGACGTTAAGGGGAGGGGTATAACAAAAAAAAAAGAGGATCGAGGGGGGTAGAGAGAGAGAGAGAGAGAGGAAGAGAGAGAGAGAGGGGGAGGGGGAGAGAGAGGAGAGAGAGAGAGAGAGAGAGGAAGAGAGAGAGAGAGGGGGAGGGGGAGAGAGAGGAGAGAGAGAGAGAGAGAGAGGAAGAGAGAGAGAGAGGGGGAGGGGGAGAGAGAGGAGAGAGAGAGAGAGAGAGAGGAAGAGAGAGAGAGAGGGGAGGGGGAGGGAGAGAGAGGAGAGAGAGAGAGAGAGAGGAAGAGAGAGAGAGAGGGGGAGGGGGAGAGAGAGAGAGAGAGAGAGAGAGAGAGAGAGGAAGAGAGAGAGAGAGGGGGAGGGGGAGAGAGAGGAGAGAGAGAGAGAGAGAGAGGAAGAGAGAGAGAGAGGGGGAGGGGGAGAGGGGAGAGAGAGGAGAGAGAGAGAGAGAGAAAGAGAGATTGGAAAGATAGAAAGAGAAAGGAGATGATAAGGAAGGGGTAAAACGTAGCTAGAAAAAGAAATTCTATTTCAAATGATCTGCAGCTGTTGTTATATGTTTGTGTATGCAATGTGCAAATTCACAAAATAAATCACCCTTTCAAAATTCAATGCATAGCAAAACTTCCATTCCCAGTCAGTAAAGAGCTGTACATTATGTACGTTTTTTAGATTGAGCAAATCAGCACCTGTACTTCCAGAGCCAGGGTTAAAGAATAGAAGGCACCAGCTCTCATCCTCACGACCTGACAGGATCAATTTATAAGACCATCTCACTGCTCTCTCTAGTCTTGTGATGGTTCATCTCACAGTCTATCTTGTCATATACTCTCCAGCCAATCTAAATCAATTCACTGCTTACTTTGTGGCCTGTCTTCGTACATTGACATCAGAGTATGACGGTGTACTGGCACACACAAAATGACGTTTTGAGTGGCGTCCCAAACTGACAGATTTCACGAAGCACGCCAATTCTTCTTTTAAGAGCTAGTGTATCAGTCAATGCCACTCTGGCTCCAAACAGACAACAGTGTTTTTTACGATTTTGATGAAAAATAAATATTTTTTAGATTTGATTCCGCACTAACCTTTTAGGTAGGGGGCATGGAGTCTAAGGACGGAAGTTTTTAGAGTCTGTATGCATAAGCCCTATGTTAACATTTCAGATTTTTACTTTTTGTTTAAATGATTTTTTTTTAAAGGGGGGGGGGGGGTCTGGACTTACATGTGTCCTGGGCACTTATTAAAGAAGAGCCTTGCTTTAGATTATATGAATGATAAGTTTTAAATTCATTGACTTTACGACACCTAACCAATATTGCTTTTTAAAGTTGAAATAATATATTTTGAACATTGATAACAAAAAAGTAAATTGATTTCATATTCACATACATGTAGCACAGAGGATTGAAATTATAATCACCAGTATTTAATTACTATTGATTTAATTGATTGATTGATCAGGATAACTACATGTAGCTGTACAATGTAGAATAAGGCAAGCGTTAGTACTAAAGTAAAGGTGCAAGTACATGTACATGTATGACGTACCATATGTACAACAAAATCTACCTGCATTTCTTACTTCTCATAATTGATTAAAATGTGTACATGTACATGTATGCACACACTGACACAGTACAAGTTATCAGATTGAGATTACCAAGCTAATACACTTCGCCATGAGTTGAGTACCTGTATATGTATGTCAATGTAATATTAGCTTCCTATTTTTCACATAATACTACTGCAGTTACACAGTGATTACATAAATGATAACAGTATTGGGTTAAAACAAAATAAAACAATATTATACACATGTAGATATAGTGAAAACTGTTGACATATCGAGTCATGTTGACTACATTCACGTTGTAATAAGTGGCTTTGAAATTCAACAAACACAAATGTAAGGATCTATTCAAACATGTTTCTTCTGCAATCTCTTTTTTTCTTCTTCATTTCAAAGTTGTTTATGAAACATACAAATGATTTGCTGATAATTTAATGTGGTAATCTTTGTTACATATAAATCTCCTGAAAAATGAAGATGAGAAGAACATATAGTTAATGGTTGTTCTTGAGTTGGGTCATTTTTTATTAGATCAAATCTCAGTTGTAATATCTTTCAGCACCTTTCTATTAATCTTATAAATGACCATCCCAGTGATGCAGTCCTGTTCCCATGGTAACCATTGACATCAGGCAGTGATGCCAGTCTCATCCTCCACGAATGCTCATCATTCAGGTGTTTGTAGATTACACAATAGCACTCTCCCTAAGGCATGGTAAAAGGCAGAACCTATAAATAAATACCGCTCAACCCCACACACTCATACACACAGCGTTACTCTCAGCAGCGTATGGATAACACTTACACACAGGCCTAGCGACTCTACTACTCTGTACGAAAATCAATTTCTATGATCCATCCAGCGATAACTCTCCTACTTTCTCACTCCCTCTCTCTCTGCCCACTTCTCACTACTTGACTTGTGTCAGGCCTATCCGTAGCTCATTTGCATACATATGAGTTAAAAGCAAGAGTGAGGCCACAACTGATATTGTTTCTGTCATTAGTGATCGGTACACGGATCATGCGCAGAGCTGTCTGCATTCCCTGCCAGTGAAGGCAAGAGCGGGAGAGGAAGAGAGAGATAGGGGGAGAGAAATATTGTGAAACGCTTCTATCTTTGCACCAACTGTTCAGTTGAGTGTGCATGGATGTATGGCATATGCCTCGATCTATCCCAAACATGTTTGCGTTGGCATGTTCGTGTTGATACGTCAGGATCAATTCTTAAATCGGGTGCCTGTGGGTCTCTCATGTCATGCACATACGTGATCAGAGTGGATTCTTAGAGCTGCTTAGTTTTGCTGGTGTTGTATTCCTTGTGTCATGGCGTCGAGGAGTAGATACGGACTGATCTCTGCCTACAGTCGATGCTAATCTGGCAGAGAAATGGCTTTCTCATTCCTCATGTTCGCCTATGACCCTTTCCTACTTAGCCCAAAAGACGTGAGTACTTTGCATTTCTTATGACTATTAATGCAGGCCCACAATATCATTATCATTCAACTCTGAGTCAGTTATCTCAAATTGAATGTTTTGTTCAAGTGTTTTTTTTTGTCTATTTGAAACAGAGATGAAAAGTTTATTCTTCGCTTCTACTTGAATGGGGTTTGATATTGAAATGTGAATGATATGATTAGAAGTGGAATAAAGCAAATTCTGAAACTGCCAAATTACACCATTAATAATATATAAACTTTTGACAAAAATTGTCCATGTATATTATGTACATTGTGCATATAGTAGTGGTAGTACATGTGCAGTGTAGTACTATAATTTTCAATTGCACTGTGATTCCTATCAGTTTTTCATCACAAGAAAATCTACAAAACATGTGTTTTCATATTAACATATGTTCAATCTTCATAGTATCTTGTGTTCCACCAGCTCATGGGAGCAACTTTATTGAAATTCTAATCATCCTTTTGATCGTGAAGGTCAACTTCATGGTAAATTGCATATTTTGAAAGCTTTACAGGAGAGCTAGATGAGGAATATACTTGAAAATCCTAATAGGATCATGTAGAAACACTGAAAAGCTTTCTAGCAACTATGATTCTATTATACTCAATTATCTGTTGTTCTGTGCCATAGGGTAAAAAGGTTTAATGATTGAGAATTACTTTCATCTTTGATTGTTTTACGATGTGCTATGAAAGTGGCCAGTGATATTCAGTTGACATATCAGCATTTTAACACATTTGGTCATTATAAAAATGCTGGATACTATCACAGAATGGGCAATGTAAGATGAAGGAGAAAGAGTTGATCTAAGTAATGAATTTATCAATGAAAGTACCAAAAATAGATAAAAAATACAGTCTATATGACTATATCACAGTCTTTTGTGACCATGTAAATTATACCTGTAGATAATGAACTTTGAGAAACAATGGGCCTTTTAACAATGATGAGTGGTACTGGAAAAATTTTGTTTGTGTTTTATATTTGTGGTAGACTACACGTATAGAGCACATTGTAATTTTAGCTGAGGGAACATATTTGCAAGCAGCGTTAGAATTAGTCAATTTTATGATTACATAACTGCTTGCATCAATTATCAAGCTCGCTCGTCACTACACCCTCACTCTCCACTTGGTGGCATAATCAATATCCTGCCCAACATGGTTTTAAACACATGGGACTGATTAATGAAAACACATGAGTCTGGCGACAGTTCTCTCATTTCCGCACATCGATTGTAGAGCAACTTCAAGCGTTGTCATGTGTGTCCTCTTCTCTTTTATCGTCTTCATTACCAAAACATATGTTTGGTTGGTTTGCATTCAGGTTTCTAAGTGGATCGAGTCTGTTGATGATGGTGGTGTTGGTATTTCATACTTAGGATTCCAAAGGTCCTTGGAACATATGTTGTTGAGTCGTGATAGTTTAGATTTGTTTGTCATTGTTTTAAAGGTAGAGTCACTGATATGCTCCAATAAGAATATTGATAGATTAAAAATTTGCCTAAATCTTGTTTATATACAGAAAAGTTCTTGATTCTTCTCTTACAATTTTAAGGCAGCAAATTCACAATTTTTTTTTTTTAAATAAGAAAATGAACAATCAAATCATGCCATATTTGAATTTATGAAAATTTACCAACAAATCATTGCTGAATTCTACCGTCATTAGCAATTGAAACTGAAAAAATTAACAGCTTAATCTCAGACTGTGTTTCAAAGTGCATGTACCTTCACGTTTACATACATGAAGGCTACAGGTAATAGTATAATGCTACTACATGTAGGAGGACTGTGCTAACGACCTGCCCTACATTATAAAAGTGCTAGCTCGACTTCAAACAATTCTGTAGGACGATTATGCCTGATTAATCATTAGGACTTATAATTACATCACATGACAAAAACCACATCAATAATTTATATGACAGACTTTGGAAACATGACTATGATGGTGATTAGAGAAAGGTCTATAGATGCTACATGTTTGAAATATAATGAGTGTTGAAAGCCAGAAGGGTATTAATTCTATGCAAGTTGATATTAGTTAAAGCCCCTCTGTACTAGTTTGGTCAGAAGGGATTAGACCTCCCTGCAAGGTCACTGACAGGTTGTTATCTCATCAAATAAGCTCTCAATTAACATCAGAAAAGGGGATCATGGGGGACCAATGGTCACCGATTAGGCATTGTAGAGGGCACAAGTAATTATAAGTAGTGCAGTGGGGCTTTAAAGCCCTTCTGGCTCTCAGCAGATCGATCGTGGTAAGCTCTCTTGTGGTAGAGCCGATGATGTTCATGTGAGCGGTATGTTCTGTGGTTTATTTGCGGATAAGAGGAGCTTTAGGCGATGGGTTTCATTCAATATTTACATAAATTCTGTAAGTCAAATAAAATGTAGATGTGCACTTTGTTCATTATGAGCTTTGTTTGTACTGCTAGAACCATCTCATTGCCTTCACTTCTAATCATCATTATCAACACAAGTATACTGTCTACAGAAACCCAAAAGGGCATTAACTTGTATACTTTTATACAGTGTTAACATCTTTCTGGCTCTGAACACACATATATTTCTGACACAGCAATTTCATGTTTAACATTCTTTATCATTGTGACTGTGTCCTTCCCTATTTATAGTTTGAAAAGGACCTTTAAAATTTCAATTCAGTATTCCCAGCCTTGTTCATGTCTTGCATGATTGCCTATCCTTGAATATGAAGTATCATTATGAATAATCCTCATCAGACCATGTCAGCACTTGTCTCTGTTTGCTTATTAATATAAAACCTCAAACGAACTGGAGATTCCACTTTAAATAAATATTGATATACATGATTGAAGTATCAAACATGAAAAGGAATATAATTTAATGCATTGTCTTTTGTTTGCCAAGCACTGAAGTTCAAGTAGTTTTATAGTTTCTCCTCAATATTTCACCTTTGTATGGTACTAAGGAGCAGTAAAACCAAATTAAACGCAGATATATGTCTATTTCCACTGAATCCTCTTTTAAGATAATGTGTGGATAGACGGGTGAATCACTAGATTTCTGTTGAATAATACACCATTAAAAAAACTTTGAACAAAATATTTGTTTTTCCATGTAAATGTAGTTGTGTTCATGGAGGGTAACTGGATGTAAAGAAACTACAATAAATTTCATGAAAAAGTGATCGCATGAATTCTTTTGTCTTGCACCTTTGCGATCTGCATCATTTAATTGGTCTAAAGTCTTTGAATAATGGTCGTGGGAGGAGAATGCTTTATCACACGATCATGGTGCATGATGATTGCTTTATTTGCTTCACTTGTTATTCATGGTACTATGACTAGGTAAATTTGATGGTCGTCTTTGTATGAGATTACTTGCTATCAGACATTGAGATGTAAGCAGACATACATTAATTCCCATTATAGAGTAATGATGGCTTCCAAAAGAAGGATTTGTTAACCATAATTGTAGAGCCCGTTATAAAGTCTGTCAAATATTGTATAATTCCATCTATATTAGCCATACACAGCATCAATATTTACATGTGCAGCATACATAAATCTCCTCTGCTTTGACTGAATAATGATGGTAGCAAATTTGTTTCAGGAGTTTGCTAATATATACATGTACAGAGCGACAAATCATCACTGTTTTTAAAGACACACCATCCCAGCATGCTCCAGCGCTGATAATATGTTTCCAATCCATTCGTAATTAGCTTTTCTGGGCGCTTCTTGCCGAAGGTGTCACTTGGCGCTTTTGTAGGTCTGTTGGAGCCAGGACAGACACGCAGCTAAGAGAGCATACGAAGCGTGACAAGGGATGTTGGTGATGATGTATGCAGTGAAGATTGGGAGTGACATTTATTTAATCCTGATGGCTTCATGCACATAAATTTAACTCAGGAACATGTTAGGAATTAGGATTATTCCCGCTTTATTCATGTATGGACACACTAAGTGAGATAAGCTTAGGTTTTAAAAATTCCATGATGTCAAGTATTCTGGATATTACAGATTCAAAATGTTTCAAGAATTTAGTGGACTGAGAAGAGATTTTCATTAGTTTGACAGGAGCTAAGCATTTGATTTGGATTTTGTAAGAAATCCAAGACTTGTTCTACATCTACAGTAGAAAGTGATCATGAATGTAATAACCTAGATAAATTTTAATTTGATATGAAGTGAGAGCGATCTATCCAGTAAAAAGAAAGATCTGGACAGATTTTGTAAGCAATCTGAGAGTTGTTCTACATCTTCAGTAGAAAGTGAATGTGAATGTAATAACCTAGATAAACTTCAATTTGATTTGTAGGAAGATAATGTTATTCCAGTATTAAGAAAGATCTGTACAGTATATTCTGTGTCTTCTTCCTCTTGTGGGGGTGGGAGGGAAGGGAGGGGGGGTGCAGTAGTAGTATTATCTAATATCAGATGTACATGTAGAAAGTTGTTTTACATCTTATGAAGTCAGCATCAAGCAGAACATCAAATTTTCAACTCACAGCTTACATGGAGAATCAAAATCAATTTTTATTTTCAGTTATTGCAGAAATGAAATTCCTTGAAGTCAGGTTTTATTTAATCCCTTAGGCAATGTGTAGAAAGTCACATCTTTAAGTGAGGCTGATTATACTTGTATTTAATTTAAACATGTATATAACTTGATTATACATGTAATACAAACCAAAATTGGTAGATACTGTAGGCAGTCGCAATGTGATGTAGCATCTCGTTGAATAGTGGTCATACGAACGTCCATGTACACCTAGTACAGCTACTGTTATGGAATGAAAGCCTTGACCATGGGGAGAGCTTCTGTCCATCCATTATTTATCTCCATCCTTCATCATCACCGCCCAGCACAGCCCAGCACAGCCTACCATAAATATTTAGATTCCCTGTGAGGCCCGCTTTAAGCAAATGAATTACATGCATTCGTGAGTTTGATTCCCTGTTGAATCCAAGAGCTTTCATGAGAATTATAGATTGTGTAAGAGGAGTGTAATGGAATGGGAATGAAGCAAGCCTCCCCTCTAGAATTCTCTCTACCGGTATCTATACTCCAACAGTCCAATTTTGATATTAATTGCTTGAAAACTGGGTTGATTGATAGAGAGGAGTAATATTCCATAGCAACTGCCCTTTCCGTTGAAAAAAGGATAATTTGAATAGCTTTTAGACTAGGACAGGTGCATTTTGGCATTTTCTATTTATTTCTATATGTTTATAGAAGAGTCTGTTTTATACAATTTCCAAGTCTTTAATTTCCCAGAGAAAAATTTTGTCTGCCGAGAGCCAAAAGGATTCAAACTCTTTTTACTATTACACGAGTTAATGCCCTTGTTACTCTTAAGTCAATTTTATATGTTTTGGTACAGTTATACCTTCAATCTTAATCTTAATAGAAATGAGAATTAGAAGTACTTGACCTGCTGGTGCCTTCAATCCTTTGTGATTTTCTTCCCTTTTTATGGCAACATTTTCAACTCGTTCTGTGGAAACAATTTCACCTAAATCGCTCTGGTATGGTGATTGCCTCATTTGCTGTGGCAGAATAATCAAGGCTGTACTTGTTGCAGTATGAATGTAGTGTTCTGCTTAAGGTATATACCTGCGTGGGAGGATCAGTATGGATACATTGATGTATTACCCTGAGGTCTGGGGATATGAGAATGGAGATAAACTGGGTATCACTGGTATGTTTAAAATTCTAATGCCTCTAAAGCACTGTTCTTGTGTGCTTTGAATGTTAAAGATCTAGTATGTGCTCAGAAATTGGTGCAACTTGTATTTAGATTGCTGTTTTGTAATGAATAGGTACTGCAACATAATACAAGCCTGAGTTTGTGGTTAAGTCTTGCCATAAATCCGTCCTGTTCTCTCACTTCTTATACTTTGATATTTTTTTTTAAAGTTATGCGTAGAACTAGATCTCTAATGTACTTAGTTTTTATTTAGTTTTTTATAAGTTTCAAAGTAAGCATCACCCCTCCCCTCAAGTAAACTCATCATTTTAAAACATGTTTGCTGTCACAAAGATTCTCAAAATTCTACCTTTTATGGCAAATACATTACTTATATTTCCCTTATGGGTTTCAGTATTCCTCCTAGACATATTGTGCTCACAGTAATTGTGTCAACTTTTGTTTCTTGATGAAAGCAAGGCGAGGATAATATTGCATGCATGATCCTTGTATCTTGTAACCCGAACCACATTTGTCTTTGTTCCTTACCAAAGCGACAGGCAGGCAGGCGATGTTTTCCACATTCTCCACGCTGGATTGAGATGATATTAGCGTGGAGTTGGTTCAAGTTGAGGTATTCAAAGTGAAAACTGATACAGAAAATTACATTACTGTTATTCTCCTGGAGGAGGAGTTTCGCATGGCTGCTCATCGCTTCCAGGTGATTGACAGCGACTGCTGGGGGCCATTTTGCTTGTGTTCTCCTGTGTTATAGATATGACGAATTAGGCTTCACAGTTGAACAACAAGGCTTGCATGTATTGATCTATATGGGTTGAACATGCTACCCTATATCGTGCGAGCCTACATTGTGCAATGCAAATATATACAAATGCTTGAACTAGTTTATAATTTCTATGAAATAAAAACCTGTTGGAGATACTGTAATGGTGTACACCATATAGAATGTTTATATTGCTATAAATGAAATGGGTAGTTTTTATTGCAAGCACTGGAATTTATGCAGTGTTAGTCATGTGTTTTTTTATGTATATATTGGCCCTGATCAGATCATAACAAATCAAAATATATAGACAGGACATATTTGAATTGTGCTTAAATAGTTCAAGCTTTTAAAAATGTCATATCTACATCAGTTCTTAGTTTTAGAGGATGAAATGAGTTACATTTAGAGATGTTTGCTATCTATAGGTCTATATACATATGACCCAATACCAGAGACCCATTGCTGGTAGGCCTTTCCATTATGCTTTACGGAATAAAACTTGAACTTTGATTTTACACAAAAACATATACATGTGCCGTCGTTGTTTAGATGTTGGTTTTGAGCGTGATGTTCTAGGTCTCCTTAGCAAGGCTATAGCAGCTGGTAAAGCCATTGGACGCGTGCTGTTGTTAAGCTCAAATGAAAGCCAGTTTTGTGTTGACCGAGGGAACGGGTGTGTTCTACTTCTTGGGTAATGTGATTTGACGAGTGCTTACCCATCAGCCTCTGGGAGCTGTCAAAAAACCCACTACGTAACAATCAACAAACCGGAGGAGAGCGGGAGGTATTGGGAATTGAAACATACCAGTACATACAGCTTTTCTCTGTCTACTATGGGGAAAGAGATAAGAGTGAGAGAGATGGACAATCTTACTTTTTGCTTACAGAGGAGAGAAGGGAAATTCAAATTATTATAGAATTATAAATTCACTGTAGAATAGACCTTAAGAACTACACATCAATTATGTGGGATGCCAGTTTACATGTATAGGCTCTTGCCAGAATTGTATACATTTGATATAATGACACAATCTACATGTACCAAAGTACCTCAAACCTTTCGTTCCCCAAACTTGCTTTACTCCACGTTTTGCAGTTCAAACAAACCAAAACATTCCAAAACATGTCGGCATGAACAGTGATCTGTCTGTTCTTACAAATCCTCTTCGTCAGATAGTATCATCCTCTCTCTGTCGGTACTATCATTCCCCTAAACTAAACATACATCATCATCATCTCGCTGTACCAACATCATCGTCCTCTCAGAATGTTGGTGTAACTTTATCTCATCTTCATCTCATCCTACAGTTGATATTGTATTATCTGGATTATAACTCTGATGAGATGTATCACTGAGCAGGCTTCCAATATTTGTTTCCAAAAATTATATTATCTGTTTGTTTGGCAGAGTGTTTCTTTGGAATTCTGATGTGGTTTATTAATAGTTTGATCTGGTTATTTGCCAAGTACGTTTCCAAGGAATAAGTCCAATCGTTTTAAATGGATTATGTGGGAGTAAAAAACAGCAAACCATTATAATTCTATGCCAAATGTATGATGGGTAAGTTGATATAAAAGAAGTTTTCCCAGAGCTTCAGAGAGTCTATACATATTCATTGTTTGTCTTTTCATTACAAGGCATGAGATATATCAATAGCAATATACATTTTTTTAATTTTCACTTTAATTTTCTTGCATAATTCTTATAATTAAAATACATTGAGAGTATTTTAGACTAAACATGGTACTCACAAGCTCAAATTAAAATCTCTTGGTACATAAGGCAATAGACCTACATAATTACATATATATATATATACTTTTATAGCTTTGTATGGAATATTTATAGGTGCTATTTAACTCCGCAAGTATGTGCAAATATCCTCCTTATCTCTCTCTCTCTCTCTCTCCAACTCTGAATTCTATTGCCCATTGACCATATGCTGTATTAGGTATCAGACTCCCACGTTATTCAACTCCGCTTGATTTATGATGGTGATGAACTCTTCTCTAAATGTCAAGTTTCTGTTCTCCTCGCTCCCTGTCCTAGTTTATATGAAACCTGATCACCGTCATGTCCAGTAGAGCGTAGGCCTGCCTGCCTGGTAGAGATGGGTCTCTCTGGCTAGATTGCCTTCATACCAAGAGGTTTAAACCGCTATCGTTTGTTGTACTCGACACCTGTATCATCCCTTCCTCCTTTAATATTCATAGATCATCTATCACGCGAGCTGTGGACTTGTGGTGTTTGCCATATTTATGAAATAGATCTACCTATATTTAATAAAAGGAAAAAAATGATATGTGACCAATATCAGACAATCATTCCTTTGAAAAAAATTTGCTCATAACCAGTGAGATAATGTGCCAAATTGAAAGAAAAATAATCTTAATATATTTCATTACAATCACAGCTACCCCCATACTTAACTATTTACTTCGCCATGCGATCGTTTATTTTTTCTTGCCCACGTACACAAGTACTTGAATTTTAATTAAAGCGGTCTAACTTTCTGTAACTATATTTAGGAGATGAATGCGTGGGTCAGAAATGCAGTGTAGATCTATATTTGGAAAGTTGCTCAAGTTCCTTTTTCACCGGATGCGGTTGTCATGGTGATAGGAAAAAGCATTGACCAGAGCGATAGGCATCAGTCCAAGCCTCTCGTGCTATAGGATAATGTTCTGCCTGTACCCAAGGATATGAACCCATATAATGTCCTTGTTTTCACGAAGTGACGGTAGTGAGGAAAATCGTAACGCAAAGTGAATGCAATTTTTTTTTCACTACCGTCACTTCGTGAAAACAGCGACGATATGGCTGTAAGATTTAATTTTGATTGCCACTCATTGCCATTTTTGGCTCGCTGGTCAGTTTTCTACCCAACATGTTTTTAAAAATAGCAAAGTTAGGATATTACTTTTAGATGGATTATCTTTCAAGTTAGTTTTCAGGATGACACAGTAGAGTAGGGTAGAGTTTTAAAATAATTTTCTGAAGTAGATATGTAGAGAGAGCATGTAGGCCTAGGTTGCAACTTTGTAAAATTGTTTTGTTTTCGACCAAAATATGATTTGACACGAACATAGATGTATATGAAGGCTATATATTTTGTAAACATGCTCATTTGGGAAGAGGCCAGTGATGGGTGATGGTTGGTTAGAAAGAAGACATACATTGTATCCTTGCAACTTCCAAGATCTAAATTAAGCATAATGATTGTCATTAGTATATCAAAGATATATTTGTTTCTGAGTACATTCAAATGTTAGTGTGCAGAGTCCATATTAAGATTACCGGTATGCGAGATTATAAGATGGCTGTATAGTTTATAAAAACATCCAATTATTTGGCTATTGAACCAAAGCTAAAGGGGCACTGTTGTTCACTGTTGACTCCTAATGGCCGTTGCTGAAATGTCAAGATAATTTTTTTTGAACGGATCATTTCATTTTTACCAAAATAGATCATTCACCTTCTAATGCTTGCCTTGCCAGCTTGCAGACGAGAGAGAGAGAGAGAGAGAGGGAGACAGAGAGCTGAACATCTCTGCCTCAACCGTAATATGCCAGTGCTTGCTCTATTTTGTTTATGCTAGTTGATCTGCATTTCCTACCTTCACATTTTGCAAAGAGAAAAAAAAATATCACTCAAATCAAGAGATGTTTCAGCAAGGAGTTGATTGTAAACCTATTGATGTAAACATATCATTTTAATGACCCATGGTGCTACATCATATTGGTCTGAGCTTGGTTCCTTGGTATGTTATCATGTTTACATCATTTAGTCATGCTCCTAGACTCTGTGACTATAACACTGCCATCTTGTCTTGATCTGTTGATTTACAATAGCCCCTCAATACTGATTTATACTTCTAACTATGACACTTTATGTGTCTGTACTTGGCAATGCTTGGTGTACTCTAACAGTACTCGCTCGAATGCCTATGCCGTGGGGTCACCTCGCTATTAAAGTAGAATGACCAAGTTTTTAAATTTGGACTGTTAGTATTTTTAGGATCACTTAGCCTTGGAAAAGGGCAATTATCTTACTTACTGGAAAGTAATTTGATGAAAGATGTATGGTCAAGGTAAGAGGGAATGACGAGTATTGACTCTGTTTCTGTTATGGAAATGAGTTTGCAAATCCTTTTGTATGTGTGGTGTGTATACAAATTCTTAAAAGGAAAGAAAATGATAGAATCTTTTTGATATGGATAATTTCTTTGTGTTATGATATGACGATTATTGTACCATACTAAAGGTAAACTTAAAGTAATCCACTATACCTACGATATTGATATGAGGTACATTCATATCAATCTCTTTTTTTTTTTTACTTTGAAAACCCATTCTGGACAGGGAGAAATATAAAACATTATTTTGTTCAATATGTAGAAGTATCCTTTGGCCTTTACCCAATTAAGAAATTGTGACTTGTCGCTAATCTGTCAATATTGGATATAATGATTGTGCCTACATTAAAAACAATTTCCAGAAAGATTATTCATAGTGCAGCGTTTGAATTACAATAAGATTATCCTAAGCTAAGACTTGAAATCTTTTCATCTCCCCTCTCCCCTAAAGAGATGAATTATTCAAGACAGAATCAATTAGGCATTTCAATCTGCCCACCTCCATCAATCTAAGCTTCCATTTTCTCTTCGGAAGAGCATTCCTGCGTGGAATACTTCTATATCCATCTGCATGTTAATAAGGAAGAAGCTTACCTCATCATCCAATATATACCTTAGCCTGCTCCTCCCCAAAGCATGTAACCTAATTAATCTGTTCTCATTGCGCTAAGTTCCATCGTAAATATTTGCCTTTCGAGGCACGTTCGTGATAATGTAGCACACTTCACACGTTATCAGATCAGGATCTTGATATTTATATGCAAGGCTGCAGGGGGTCGGTTGTTTTTCAATAGTTATGATACTTACCGAGGTTCTTATGCAAGCATATAGAGGTGCCAGGGGTGATAACTGAATATCAATAAGGCTTCTGAGCACGGAAGCAATAAATTAATAAATTTTAGAGCTCGGCTCATCACAGTATCAATATTTATATTGCTTGGCAAATGATGAGACGTGAATAGAATGTTGTATTGGGAATGGATGTAGAGGATCTATGAGGTTATTTGAAGTTAGTGGTGTCATTAGTACTTTAGTGTGCTCTCTATTAAGTATGATTATAAGCATCACCTGTGAACCCATTCAAAGTCTTAAGGCATCATTTTTAAAGTGATTTGAATGGATAATGAACAGGATTATTCTTAATTGGGCTCTGAATGCTTTCCCCATTTCATTAGAACTTTGAAATATGAACTTAAGCGATCTCATAGATGAGATGACTAGTAGAGATGACATTAAAGAAAAATAAAAAGATGAAAGTGAACTTTGTTTTCTGCATTATATTTACTATTCTGATTCAAATATCAAAGTATGTGACTAAGATGTAAAATAATGGTGAACAATTTAATTATTATTTCTGTTTTTTTCTTCTATTTGTTTCTTTCAGTCTACTCAGGTAGAGTCCAGACTGCCCATATTGCAGCCAAGGAGGTCTCTCCTACCTGGACCCAAGACACACTACCCACTCCGTAACACCGACATCAAACCACCGCACCTCGTACCATCCACTCCTAACGTACCATTCCGCCATCTGGCAGTTGGACAGCGTGTTGAGACCACAGACGGACGGGTAGGTCTCCTGCACTTCAAGGGCAAGACACACTTTGCCCAGGGATGCATGTGTGGCATCGAGCTTGACGATCCCATCGGCAAACACAACGGTTCCGTTGACGGGATTCATTACTTTGAATGTCCTCAAAGATACGGGGTGTTTGTTCCAGCACACAAGGTCCACAATCTACCTCCCCCTTCGCCTTCAAGCCCAACATCAACTCTTTCACACAATTCCAGTACTAGTATATGCAGTAGAGATAGCAAAGACTCTAAACCAAGCAGTAGAATACCCACGTTAGGTTTAGCTGGTGGAAAACTCCCAAGACCAAAGACATTACCTGTGTGCAAAGACTCCATTTCCAAGCTGAAGTCGAATAAGAAAAGCGGTAAGAACATTGATTGCGGAAGGAGCGATACTTCTTCAGAGAAGTCCTCAACATCCAGCAAGCTGTTTCAATCCAAGAAAATTAGTCCTGTACATACCAGTATTACCCATTCTGGGTGGACAGGTGAAAATAGAACTAAAGGCAAGAGGACTACAGATACTCAGGTTAACAAACTAAAACCAAATCATAATACTACTTTCACTGTGAGTGACAATAAACGACAGTATGCGAGGGTGACATCACCGAAGGACAAAGCTTGTAGGAGTAGTAGTACCGAAACTAGTAGCAAGACTCTTCTTCAACGGAAACTTGCGCGCAATAAAAATGTGAATAGTAAACTCAACTCCCGCCCAAGTCTGAATGACTTAACAAGGACGTTTGAAGAAGGAGAAACAGATGAAAATAGACAAGACAAGCCAGACCTTGTTGAAGGTTGTTACTCTAAATTGAACGAGACCTTTGAGTTGGACAAGGAGGTTTCATCATTTTTCCAGGAATCTTGTTCAGGAAGCCTTGGCTGGGACGACTCGCATTCGCTCAGTCCGCTTGAAGATAGTTCCTCTGGTCGCGAAAAATCAGATTCTAGTTTAGCGTGGGATTTTGAAGTTCCTCAATCATCAACTCCAGTGCAAATCCATCTCCAAGTAGGTTCAGATATCAGAACTTCTATACCAGAAGAACCTAGGATTTATCCTCTAGGTATCGGAGCTACTGCTCCTGCATTCACCGTGGATAGTCTGTCTAGCGATACTGAAGATGAGGAAGTGGAGTACAATGAATTTTTGGCAATTCCAACATACTTAGATACGCCAACGGGTCGATACAAATTTGATCTTTTAACACCTGAAGAACTTGAACAAGCTTTGAACGAATATAATCTCTTGCCTGAGGAATTACAGGATGCAATAGACTTTGAGCCTCAATTCTCTGATGTGAAGCCAAGGATTTGGGAACCTATTACAACTGTTGAAGACGAGTTTTTAAGGGAGTCGAGTAACGCCCTTTTCTCAGTTCCCTTGACTGCTGCTATGGATCCAGAGCTCAAGGAGAAATATGAGGGCATTGGAACACCACCAGTGGATAGCGGGGCCACCACACCACTAGGAATAGCTTCAAATGGAATGGAAGTAGATTGCTATCCGCAAGGGGTATTTACTACAGATGTAAATGGTAAACCAAGAGAGTACCCCTCTGTCTTACCAACACCAACATCTGATGGACATACTGTGTGCATGGAGAAGTATGGGGAGCTTGTGTTATCACAGAGTACTCTAAGTGATGCCAATGATACAACTCTTGTGGACAACCCTTCTAGTATGGACGATGGTGTAGACCTCTCTGAGGACTTTGAAATGGAGGTAGATCCTCACAATACCACGTATGATGTGGATGTGGACCTTCTGGAGCAGGAGGATGTGGAAACACCCACGTCCTCTTCTTTTGTCGTTCAAAAGTGTGCTGAGAAACGCCAAGAAGGGGATGGTCAAGAGGTCAAGATTGGCATGGTCTTTGAGAGCAACAACAACAGTCAGGTGCCACTGTCCCCTCTGGATCTCCTGGAAGGAACTCATCATTTAAAGACCTGTGATGTACAGGCAGCCATTCCAGAGACTGATAAATTTGGTGCCGTTGTTGTTTCATCTGGAACCGATGTGGAGGTATCCCAGCATAAGGGAACAACGAGCGGAAGAATAGTGATATCAATGCCTCAAAAGACTTGCTTTCCTGCCACTGCGAGTGAAGTGCAACACAGCAAGTTAGAGCGTATTATGATGGATACTGAGGAGGACCTCAAGTTCAGAATGGATGAGATGGCAGTAGAAGCCAACATGGCTGACCTGGAGGAGAATAAGAGCGTGGAATCAGAGTGCAGCAGAACAGAGAGCGACAGAGCTACAGATAGAAGGGATACGAAGACACATAGTGGCCAACCTAATGGAGAGTTACAAGCTGTCATGGAGGTTGGTATGTGTCTCATGTCCCATACTGAATCTGCTCTCACAAATGATGTCAGGAGTGGGATGAAGAGTCCCAGTCAGCACTCTAAAGAAGAGGAGAAGAAAGATGATGAAAAACCAAATGGTGTTGCCAAGAGAAAATCTTTGCTGCTTACTCCGAAGAAGGTCTCCAAGAATATCACTTCGCACTCCAGCCATTTCCAAGTCACGTTAAGTAGACCAAAGACCGGAGCACCAACGACGTCCAACACGGCCAAACCTCCACCTGCTCAGACCCAAGGTGAGAAGGACAACAAGAAGAGCTATACGCCATCATCCTGGAGGAACGAGAGTAATGGATCTACTAAGACTGGTGTCATTCCTAGGAGGAGATCTGCAGAGAACCGACAGGCAGGTCGGTTGAACGACAAGAACCACCCAGGGCGATACTCAGCTGATGCTGCTCACCTGGTCCAAAAGCTACAGCCCATCTTGGACATCAAGGAGAGCAGGAGAGCAGAGAGCACCTCATCAATGGAGGTGGATCCTGGAAGCATCACTTCATCTAATCGGAGTATGAGGTCAGAGGTCACTGCTAGCAGTACAACGTCAAAGTTGAGCTCAAAGAATGCTCAGAATGGTGAGTGAAATTAATCTATTAAATCTTCTCATGTAATCCTTTTTGTTTTCAGTTTTGAAAATCATGCTTTTCTCCTTTTTTAATTGACTACATGTATGTAGAACTATCTATATATATTTTAAGGCGTTGAACCATAATTCGTAGAAAGAGTCCTCTGTTCTTCTGACAGTTACTCTGAAGACACAATCTATTCTCATTTTTTTCAACCTCTTTGATGGTCCAAAGTAAACTATTTGAACTCTTACATTGTAAGAGCTGTAAAGTAATCAGAAGGACATCTTTACACAGTTACTTAGAATGAATGACAGGTGTTATAGATTGTCAACAGAGGTGTCCCACGGGACATGGAGCTAATAGACACACTCTTTATGCAGAGCAAAGAGTAAAGTTTTTCTTCCTTTCTCAGGTACACTACTTTAAGTACACTACTGTTTCTTACACAAACACTCTCTCCGATAAAATCATATCTCCTCTAGTATATAATGGACAGAATAATTCTTGTGAATTTTTTTAAATGATTGGCCATGTTGTCTTGATACTGTCCAGGCAAACCTAACAAGAAGACAGCATTGTCCTCGAGGAACTCCTCTGAAACCAAGAGACATGAGCGTAAGCCTAGCTCCTCCAGCATGGCGTCGGACCACTCACAGAGAACTGAGTCCAGGAACTCCATCTCCTCTAGACCAAGCTCCAATAGTTCCAGAGAAGGTGAGAAACTAAGTATGCCTTTATTGATCCTCTGCTTAATGTGATAAGTTTGCATGCACTAAGATATTTCAAGATATCATTCATATGTGGATGGACTTGCTGTCATTTTAATTTATGCTGGCCTTTCTCATGTTCTTACACCATTTATTTGAAATAAGGTCAGTTCACATATATGTAGGTGGAGTTTAGGGTAGTGCAGTATCATGCATGCTTGCACCTGTTAGCAAATTGCTGTTAAGTTTGCTTTTTGCTTTGAACTTGAAGATTTGGCATTCATAACAGCACTGTACTGCACTCCCAACAGATTCCTTACATCTGTGAGAACTACCAACATATTGATAAACTTCAAAATGATGCTCCTTATCCAAAATAAAGGATTAATTGACAAATCAAAGAAACACAAATATAGATTAAAAAAATAATGAAAGCCAGATAATTTGTTAGAAACCTTTTATCTACAGGAAATGAGGAAGGCCAATAAATACAATATTGCAGGGGATTCTATGTGATAGAGCAGTATTGTCAGCAATAACAAATATTTGACAAATATTAATTCAATTGAATTTAATACATGTATATCATACTCGTAAGGCATGTGTAGGTTTGAAACTTGATAGATACGTGTAGAGTGAAGTAAATGTGGATATCCTATATATTGTATTTAGATGTTTTTATTGTCAACTTTTTCTTGTTATTAGCAGGGTCTTGTAACAAGTTAGGACAGTAATTCATGGATGTTGTAGAAATAAGCTTACATTAGTTGGACTATTCAGACATCATTTTGATTAATGTTAAGTAATTAGACACAAAATGAAGTGGTTTTGTTTTAGTGAGGGGAGGGGGTTATTTCAAATTGTATTTGCTTTTGAAATATAGAAAAAAGAAAACAAGGAAGACATTAGTTCTTAAAAATATGCATAAATTCAGTTAAAATATATGGTGTATAACCAATATCCAGTTTAAGCTGCAAAGGTTACAAGATTAATCTGATGAATCGTTAAGGGAATATAATGCAGTTATATAACTATAATATTCTCTAAGTTGCTCAAAAATAATCCAACTGACATGCCACACTGTATGTGTACATGAGGATACTATTGGTTTAGTGCTCCTAAATTCAATACTTCTCCTTTAAATTTGTTGGGGGAAATAGATCCATACTGTGGCTTGTAATTGTGAAATTGTAGACGAGTCTCAATTAAGCCTCCAACTGGCTATTGGTTCATGTTGGCTAATGGAAAATTTGTTCTATTTTTGGCCTTTCTGTCTGCATGTTTTATTAGCAGTAGTAGGCTTGCGTTGTAACCTTGGGTTTCTCTACAGTGAAAGGGAAGATGTACAGATTGGATTGAAATGAAGAGTAGATTGTAATCTGAATGGTTTGGGTTTAGAATAAAAGCCTTTCGGTCTTGTTCATTTGATCAATCCTAATTAATGCTTCCTCTTAATGTATTAGTTGCGAATTAATCTGATTTTATGAAGAGAAAAGGAAAGAAGAGTATGTACATGTATTTCATATTTAAGCCTCGCACGCTGTAAAAAAATAACACAGAAGCTGTTCCACGATTCAAGATGCTACACATGTAGTGACAAGATATGAATGAAAAATATATGTTTTCTCCAAATTACATGAAATTTTACAATGCATGATTGAGAGTATTAAGCAATTTTCTTTGGTGGAAGTATTTGGGTTATAAACAACACAGTGCAGATTGTGTTACTTATAAATGCCTTTTTCTCATCTGTATGTAACAAAAAGTAAGATTATCAAGTGGGAGATAATGAAAGTATGCAGGAATAGCACGATGTTTTAAAATGTATTCATCTGGGAACGTTCATTGGGTGGCGGTGGTACTACATGTACGTTCAAGTTAAGAAATGAGGAGCAGATTTTGAGCAATTATTTCTCCATTTGGTATAGATTATCAGTTTTTAGCTTTTAAAAAATCATTTAGCTTTACTACAATTCTGCTGAATGATTATCAGCAAAGAGTATCTGAAATTCAGAATTCCGTATTGCCATCCTTTTGATAGTGTATACTCTGTAGATATTGCAATACTAATGCAAATAGCGAACCTGAATACGTGATCAAGTGTTCCTTCTGATATTTATCTCTGATCACTTTGAGTGGCCATCAAACCCATTAGGGATGATACTGCGTTTCAAAACCCAATGCATTATGGGTAGATGATGAAAGCTACCATTGCTTAATGGTTAGCACAGCAGGATAGAGTTTGATAGTGCATAACAAATTAAGAACCAGGCAGAACCAATTTGAGTATGATAGGGCTTCTCTTATATATGCTACATAATCACAATGAAAAATAGATATTGTTTGCCTATTTTGAGAATGAATGTAAGAAATCAGTTTTGAAAAAGATGTAGTTGTTGATTTGGCCTTTATTTCACTGAATAAATAAAAAAAAAGAATCAGAATTTGATACTGCATTTGGCAACTTGCTCAAAATCTCCTCCCATTTCATATATGAAATGAATTTGTTACATGCTTGGCAATGGGGATTAGCAGGGACATTGATAATATTTAAATGTCTTTGAAATTTCCCTGCAGTGCCCTTCAGCTAGGCACACAGTGAAATTACAATATCAAGCATGGAAGAAGCATTATTAACCTTGTACAATGTAGTTAGAAACAGTGATATAGTTGAGACCATTCTTGTGTTATTCATACCTCGGTCTAGGTGTATACGCTGACATGTATATGTACATGTATTTAGAATGAATGTATCCAAAAGTTTTTACCCTGGTTCCTGTCTTTGGATCCGAGGTCTTGGTCTCAACTATGTCACTTGTTTTAACAATGGAAACTTGCATGATTATTAACCTCTAACCTTGTACAACTTTCTTCTTTGTTCTTTATCATACTCCATTCCATGGTTGCATGCAAACCCATACTATAAACATACCATCTGCCATTTCCCTTTCCTTTTCATTTATTTCCTTTTCATTCATTTCCTTTCCTATCTCCTATATTTCTATCATTTCTTCCCCCTCTCTTTCTTGAACAAATTTTGATCTGACTTCAAATTTACCCTCGTTTTTAAACACTCATCTTTCCAATGAACCAATCACTGCCCCCTTTTTTTCTTCTTCACATTGACATAATTGACTATGCAATTTTCTCACATTACTCTTTCACTATTCCACTACAATCTCACACTCTTTCTATCCACACTCCACCCCTTTCTCCTTCATTTTGCATCCATGTTCATATATATTCATACCTTCATGCTTTTTGTTATCGGCATCTCCCATCTGTAGCGAGAAATGCTCGACGCAATCGCGCAACAGTCGGTTCCAACTCGTCCGGTAGAAGTGAGTATTTATAGTATCCAGTAGATTAATCTGTGGTCCCATTCATTCATTTGCCTGTAGTTATTTGTGACTGTTGTTTTTCATAATGTGACATGTCTTGTTTGTGATTGTGCATGATGTCTATGTGCCTGTCGGAATACTAATTGGTGGTAACATTTTATAATTGTATACAATTTTTCTCATGGGGACATCTAAATGAATTACAGGCCCTTTATAAGTGAAAATGAGGTAGACTTATCTTTCAGAACAGAAATGTTATGTTTGGAATTTTGAAAGTCTCATTTGAAGTACTAAATTATTTTTTCCCTTCTCAGCATATATCTTTTGTTTGAAACCAGAAGGGCATTAAACTCTGTGTGTATAATTAATGCCTCTCTGGCTCCAAATAGATGATATATGCTGACAGATCTAGAAAACTTTTCTTATTATTGTAATAATTAAAATCTCGTCTTCAAAAGTAATGTTCATCAGCAGATTTCTATTAAAAATCAGAAATATCCTGTCGAATACAACTTACTAGAAATGTGAACCTTTCTTTTCACTAAATAGAATCGGACAGGGAAAGAAAATCTCATGAAATATAAGACAATTTTTCATTTTGCTTGTTGTCTATTTATACATTATCACAAAAGTTCTGATAGTTAACCCCATGGGAATTCAGGCAGACATCATTACATTAAGGTTTTCATATTTGCATGGAGTTTTGATGTATGTGTGGGTAATTGGTTTCAATACAAGCTGTATTTCACTTTCAATTTGAATTGTTAATCCCTTGTTAAATGTCATTTACAATTTATTTGAATTTGTATGTTTAACATGATGTAGAAATTCATTTTTCTTTGTTTTTCTCCAAGTCATTTTACAGTTTCGCTTGTGTAGTATGTGACAAACATGTTTGTTTATCTTATAATCCATCTGTATTTTCTTTCTTTTCCTTCATATTTTAACTCTAGTCATGACTAAATCATTGAAGTTTTTGCAACAATGAAACATAGGGATTCATTTTCCCATTAATAACATAATATATGAACCATGAAAAAACTTTCAGTTTTTTTTATATTAATTATTCAACAATAGTGTTATTCATAAACATCCCCTTTCAATGATATTTGAGCCAGGAAAGAAGACATTTTCCTTGTGTTCTTGTACTCAATTTATTTGGGTTACATTTGAGTTTCATTGTACCCTTTGTAATGTGCATAATAAGTACAATTTGCATTGTGTATAGACCTTGATAGTTTTATTACCTGAGAAACAGATCACATGATGCTGGTTTTTACATAATAGAGGTCAGACTTGAGCTAGATAGTCATCAAAAATCCAGATTGCTATTTACTTATCTGTGATTAGCCTCTTACATGTATACCTTCTGATAATCTTCTTTGAATCTGACCCTGGTTAGGACAGTTAGCTAGCTGTCTGATTTATCTCTATGTATATCTTTTCTATCTATTTCTCTCTATCTCTCTCTCTCTTCTCATTCTTTCTCTATATCTACCACCTTTACTCTCATACTCATACTCACTCTAATATTCTTTTCTCGTCCCAGTTTAGCAAGACTGGTTAATTATGCACAAGTCACAAAGCACTTATAAGATACTGAAGCACTGACAACACAAGCATGAATACAACAAATATCACCTACCATAGCACTTCACTCTGAAAATGATATTCACTCAATCTTTTATGTCAAAATAAAGCCTGCCCTCTTGTGTCAACTGCACAGTTAGTGGTGTCTTTCTGTCTCACTCACACTTACCATAATACACTTTTGATTTTCATTACTTGTCAATCAGTGGCTATTACTTTGATTGTTGAATGGTTTGAAAGTGTGCTTTTAAGTTTCATTCTTTGTTGAATTCAATTTCAGTTATGACAACAAATATATGTTCGCTGTCCTTTTTACTTCTTACATATTTAAGCTAAATTTGAAATGAGAAGGAAACTTGGTTTGTCAATACATATTCATTTGTAAAACAATCATAGAAATTTACTCGTAGCCTCTGTTTATCCACCACAAATGTTTACAAATAAATATAAATATACAGCTAGAAAACTACATTTGGTTTCAAAAGAGCAGGCAAATTCTTTAACTTGGCACATAATTCAAATTTAATTTAATGGCGGTATGTATAAAGGGTCATTGCTTATATCAGCATATTTATATGTTGTAATTGTTTACTTTTCAGATGTGACCGCCACCACCACCACCACCAAGCCTGCTACGTCAAGTACCTCTTCACGCAGTCGACAGAGTGGCACCACAACCAGTGAAAGAACTACCAAGTCTGCATCAAAGACTAGTCAAGATACTACTCATGTAGATGCAGGTATAAACTAAATGAAGGATATTGAATAGTCTGCTCTTATTTACTTTCAGTTCATTTCCTACATTTTCCTCACTATTTCCTACAGTTTTTCTATTTGGCATAGAACATTTCAATATGAGGGAAGGTTGTTTCAAGTCTTCACAGAGAAGAAGCTTTTCAAGAAAAATTGTCTAGATTATTACAATTAGTCAACACCCGTAGGGTTTTCAACGCTAAAACGATAAAACAAACATTTTGTAGCACTCCATTGCATCATTATATGTTTATTTAAAGATGTTATTCTATGTTAACACAATTTTTGTATATGTACCATCATGTAATCTTGATCACATCTTTTCTAAACTAGCCCCCACAAGAAAGATTGCTGTTCCATCCAAGAAGTCTTCTGATCATCAAGGCAAGAAGGCATCCACTTCTCAAAAAGGTACATTTTTCTTACTTTTCCCCCCAAAATGAGCAAATAATGTAATCTTTGATATTGCAATGTCAAATCCAAAGAAAGCCTTTACTATTTTCACTGACTCATTTTAACCCACAGGCTCCTGAATTATCTCATTCCCATAAGCTTTATTACAGGAGCTACCCGATTCCCTATCTTGGCCATCACCCAGCACCTCTTTATAGTTGGGAAGTGTTACCATAGCAACTGCATCACACTTCATTGAAAGCCAACCTTGAGGTTTTATTTTTTCTCATTCAATGTCCAGTCGTCTTATTCATGCTCTAAATAAATATGCAGATGGTGATGAGAGACTCTTGGAGTAAATCTTGTGGATTAGAAACTCATTGCAATCTGAAGATTTAGAAAAAAGCAATCAGAAACTGTAGATTCTGATGCACATTGTAATTGAAAGTGCGCCTACAAGCATAGAAAGATATAGGGAATTTAGTAGTCAATGTGTTAACTTGTGTGTAGCCTAGTGCTATCAATTATGTTTCTGCTAGTGCCATGAAGAGAACATTAATTTTGGAGATTATTCAAGTAAATCCCATGGATTACAATCGTACCAAACCCTGAATTGTTTTGTAATCGTCAATCCAAAACCTGTAAGTAATGTTACCTCACATGTAACCTTGTGGTCTGATTTTTAAATAACAAGTGTCCATGCAGAATTCTTAGTCATGCTCTAATTTTTCGCTACCTTGAAGATCTATTCTTGAGACTAATCTCCAAGATTATGTACTCATCAGAAATACGGATTTTCTCTATCGTCAAATTATCTTTTATTTCAAGTCGATTCCTGGGTAGTCATCCTGTGTATTAGCAGCAGATGATTATTCTTACCGTAAATCTCATGGATTATAGACTCATTGGTATCTCATCATTTTGAGGTAGACAATCTGAAACAACTGCCTTTCTATTTCGAAAGTGGAAACTTCAGTTGGATTACAAGAAAATACCCCTGATCCCCTCTAAGTCTGAATAATCCTGAAGCATAAAGGTACGGGGGTATGGGAGAAAGGGGTTGGGAGAATACAGGCTAGTAGTTGAACTAAATAGATCATAGGCATATATCAGTTGCCTTCTATATGTTGGAGTTGGTCATGCACTCTAATGAAATTCTCCATAATTTGTCGTGATATGTTTATCTATGTTTGAAATGCTCATCATAGGGGGAATTTGGATGTTGTATTATAGTAGGAGATTATTAAGTGTAGGGAACATGTGAATTCTGATCTAAATGATTAATGGATCAGCCAATTTTAAAATCTACTACTTGTAGTTAAATATGCATTGCATTTTTTCAGTATAATCCCAAAACTTTCAAACATTTTTGATTTTCCTTTTTTTTTAAAGAGGAAAATGCTACAAATGTATTTGGGTGAAAGGGTACATAACATGGGATTAAAAATGAAACTGAGGAGATAGTTGGCATTCTTATTTTAGCTATAATTAGAGCGTTAATATAATTGAGGCGTGGTGAATATAAGTGGATCAATTTGTTAATTGGATGTGAAACATAAATACAAACATGAGTCAGTGTCATGTTTGGGTGCTATGATGCATCAAGAGTTTGGAAACATGGGCTGTATTAGTGAGTTCGCTGGAAAGTGTGTTATTATTCTAGAAATAGATCTATATCCTTTTCATGGGATAAGCAGCCAAACATGCTTCATGTCGGTGATGTCATGCAGATTTGGCTTAAAAAACATGCTTGCTGCTGACAATTCCCTTGCACACGATCAGAGGTTATGAAGTACCAAATAATCATTAAAAGGATATCTTTTTGGAAATAAACCCATCCCAAAGTTATGAATATTTTGTCATAGATTAAGATTCTTTCTGAAAAAGTGTAATGGGGAATTCATATTAGTATTGATACTGATTATTAATTTCTCTGAATGATCAGATTCTTGATTAAAACTTGTTGAAATTACAAAATAAATGGCATCGTTTGAGACTGATGGAAGTACGTCGTTCAGACTTAGTTTCTTGATATCTGATTTTTCTTGAAGTTTGGAAGACCATATGAATACCAAGGTGAATATTAGATGTGGCAAAGGGAATACATTGCTGTCCATCACTCCCATGTTTTCACTCCCATGTATTCACAGAGGAAACACCCGTCTGTGTGAGATGTATTTGTGATGACTGAAGCAGGAAAGATTGAGAAAATAGAGAGAAATCTGAGAACCGGAAATGCAGATATCTTATCCCGAGGAATCGTCTGACATTTCTTAAGTTGTGTTCTCAGACTTGTCGGATGGATGGCAGAGAGAGACAGTCTGAGATGTGTTTGGGATCGAGAGGGCAGTGGCCACCCTGAGTCACCCCTCAGCCCCTGTATGAATGAGGGTATGGACTGACTAGGGAACGCCAGAGATACGGCAGAGTGCCACCTTGATTTCAAATCTGCTGATTCGAGAGCAATATCCGGTAAGAATCAGTGAGGTATTGCCTATTAGGAGAGATAATTTGTTGATAAGTCGCTGAAGGTGTGTTGGCTGCTCCACAGGCTGTCAGGCATTGTCAACGATGGTCTAGTTGTAATAACTACTTCCTGAGGTCTATTTCTAGCTGATACCAAGACAGCTATAGAGGGCTCTTTGACGTAGAGTGATTTGAAGTCGTCCAGGAAGCTTCCCATGGAAGGACTCACTGGTGAGAGAGGAGGGGGCCTTTGCACCCAAGGAAGGGGTGCGAGGGGGGTTAGGTTGGTGCTGACGCACAGACGCACTTACCCACCGATTAACACATTACCGTCCTAAAAAATATGCCATCACAGAGGAGGAATTGACTTTGAGTTTGGAAAAGGAGAATCTGTGTACGATAGAGCCTGCAGTGGACCTTAGAAAATGAGGGTATGGTGATATGTTTGGATCGGCCATTTGACGTCATGTTTACAGGCAGGCTTCGCACACGCACCAACGGGGTCGCTGTAGGAATAAGACCGTGCATTTCTCCATTGAAGGTCACGTTGGGTCAGCGGATTGCCACTCATATTGTTTGGACACGGACGGAATGTTGTCAACACCAGGCCAATTTGAAGGGTAGATATCATGTTCGTATCTTTCTTCAAACTCGCTCATTTAATATCAATGAGATTATTGACTGCCCAAAACTCTATTTCATCTTATCTTAAACTAAAATAGAAGTTTGTTCCGCAGTAAACACGGTTTTCATCTATATTAAGGTCTTGTCATTTTATAAATGTCAAGAATAGTGATTTGATGATTATGTTTCTATTTGAAGATATGTTGTGGGTTTGATATTTTTTCTCAAAAGTGAGACTTGCTCATAGTCATTGTTGACATTCTTTTAGAAGATTGTGGACAATTGTTTTCTTAGGAATGCCTACCGGTATGTTTAAATTTGTAAGACCTGTTTTGTCGTCTAAAAGTGTCATGATCTGAACAATTCATTCACTTTTCCCTCTTGATGGGGCTCTTAATATATTGTTGCCATTCTATTTCATATGAATAAGACAATATTTCATTTTCACATCTCAGCCTCGTTGATAGCCTTCCCATTGTTTAGTCAGGTTCTTAAATAAAGATTTAAAAAATCTTTAATCTTTTTTCTAAAACAAGCATCTATTTGCAAGTGCTATATATTCCACCAAAAAAAATGTGGGTCCTGTAAAATCTGGATTTTAATAGAGACTTCCATGATTAAGGTAACTTGATCCATCCTCTGTTAAGTTCAGGATGACATTTGGGAAATGAGCGAGGCAGGAAGTGGACATGTGGGAGGGGGAAGGGACCACGCACCTGTTTCTTACTCTCTGCCTGGGAGGAGAGGAACTATGGGGGATAAGATGCTCAGCTCAATTATAGGGGTATAAGGGGTGAGGAGGGAAGTGGACATGGGGGAGGGGTAAGGGACCAGGCACCTGTTTTTTCATTGAATGTTAGAAGAGAGAAACTGTGGGGGATGCCCATCTCAATTATAGGGGTATACTATAGAAGGATTGTTGGGGGAGGGGTGAGGAGCATAGGATGCATGAGGGTATGGTAGGGTAGACCTCAGAGAGAGGCCAGGTCTTATAAATGATGTATGCTATTGTATATCAAATCAACACTTTATAAAAGCTCAATTACTATTAAAAATATGAATTGATTTAGAACACTAGGCAGTGTTCAACTTCCATCAATCGTATGTACACAGTATACCAAATAATTTGCTGCTACAAAAGACAGGTGCTTTTAAAGAATAAAAATAAACCCCCTCCATAAATATATTGAAAATGACAAATTGGTTGTCACTGACTAACTTGAAAGCTTTGTTCATGCCTGATTTTTTAAATTTTGCCATTGATACAAGGTTAGAGTTGACTGGTTTATCCAGCTAATGATCACTGTTGACCCTCATTAATGGTGCAAGATCAGCCTCATAAATTTGAAATGGCCGAGTGTTGGCTGAAAATTCAAAACTGTGATTCAACAATTTTCCCTTATCCAAAGTGTGCATTTTGAACATGAATCTTGGCAGCTGTATGGCTGTATAAGGGAGTATCCTGCCGACACAGTCCACCCTATTTCCTCTCTCTCTCTCTCTCTCAGATCTTTAAATCCAGGAGATGCTTTAGTCTCAATCGTATAGCAGTCGACTGGCTCACTAAATCTCTACTTTCCACTGTGGAAGTGGTTCCCATGGCAACACTTTCCTGTTCAGTTTTAACTTTTTGATAGAGAATGATGTTGATAGACATCAGCCTGTGATATTGTTTCTCAAAATGTTTCTCTTTTCTCCCTAAATTCACCAGTCTAGCGTGGACTTTACTTTAAGGTAATTAAGATCATTTTAGATATAGTGGTGGGTTGAAGGATGTGAGCAGAAGAATTGCTCATTTTGTAGTAAAGTGACAATTTTCCTTGTAAGGAGCACATAAATTTCTTATTTTCTCTTATAGACTGAAAGTTGGAAGGAAAAAAAATCTTATTATATGTCGGTAAAGTGTTCTGTGTGCAAGTGCCTGTATATGTAAAGTAAAGATTTGTTTTTATTTAAAAGACAAAAAATGGATATTCTATTAATGGGATCCCCAAAAGTAACATCAACGCTATATATAACCTTTCAAGAGTCTGGCAAAGATTCAAATGTAACTTGACAGGGGATTTAACCGATTTGGAAAGCGCTGAAAGGATTACGGAGACGAGAATTAGAAAATCCTCTCGGTATTTATACTCGCCTCACCCACCGCAATTGGAGCAGATTTGGAGCAGATTCAATTGTTTGTGAATGAAGATTTACATGTATAATCTGTGCCTGACATAGCGTCACGTTTGTATCATTGGTCAGTGCCATGATATCTGACACTGGTTACAGTTTTAGATTTGAAGAGCTAGGGATTTGGAGAATGTGCATTTGATTTAGGAAAGCAATTAATATGCTATCAGCTTAACGCCCAAGTAAACATTTCATGAAACATCAATTATGTTTTAATGAATTGATATTTATAGTCTAAAGTATAAAGGCATTATTAACTATTATTGTGGTATTGATCGTTGTATATAAAGAGATTTCTAATTGCTGAAGCAAAAAAAACAAAAAGTGCATTGCATAGGTCCATTGAGTTCATCAGTCTTTAAGTGGGGGAGGGTAGGGGGGAGAAAGAGGGGGGGGGATCAAATGCATAGTCTGTAAAAGTAGGATACTGAGATAATCCCATAATTGGGGCAAATGACCCTCGCACCCCGAGCCTAATAACTACTCAGTATAACAAGCTTTCAAGTACAAACTTTTTTCAGGAGGTAATTTCAACCAACCATGACACTGGCTGTCTTGATGCATATGGGGTCATCCTTCTGTCATATTGCACTTTTAAATAATTATTATAATCTTCTCTATTATTCATTCCATGAAGCACCTTTACATAAGGTCATATAGGGGCTAAATATGAATAGGGTGGGTTAAGTATGATATACACATACAGAGAAGGTTAGAAAGTGTATGTATATTAGAGTGTGGGCGAAGGGTGATATAGCATGGGGCATTAAGTATGATATAGCGTGGGGGGAAATGGCGTGTACATGTAGGTGCGACATAAATAGGGCGATATGACGTGAGACTCTCACTGTGATGGAACCAGACCTTCTGTTCATGTTATTCCAATACTAATTCATGTGGGTGCCTGATGGCTGCGGAAGTATGGTTGACCAGTATTCAGGGATAAAACTATTTTCTATTTGGTCAAGTGATGAATAAATTGAGAGGAATAAACATATAAATGAACCCCCCCCCCCAAAAAAAAAAAAAAAAAAAAAAAAAATTAAAAAAAAAAAAAATTGAGCCATTCATTTCATTTATGACATTTTGTTTAAATGAAAGGGATTTTCACTCATGACATGGTCAACAGCCACAGTAAATCATTGTGACAAAATTATAACTATATAATAGAAAAGGTATTGTTCTTCCTTGTGCTTATGAAGTAGATATAATCTTAAGATTGTAGTAATATTTTAGACACAGGTAGCTTCAAGTATGGTAGAACACTGCCCCTGAACATTAAATATATTTTGTAGTTTATGTAATTTCTTCCTTGGCACTATCCGTACTATATGTTCAGATAGTCAGATATGCTACAATTAATAGCTGTTTTATATTCCGGATACCAAATGTCTCAGTTCAGCTTCAGAACATATGGTAACAATATTAACTCAGAACATGGAGGCCTATAGATAAGGGCATTGTAAGACATACTAATGTTTTGATGCAGAATGTTTGACGTGCCTTGAAAGTTAATCGTTTGGACAGATCTAACCTTTTGTCTCAGGGAAGCATTGGATGTATTGTCTCCATCCCTGAGTGTTTCCCTCCCTAGCATCCTGTGTGCAACCATGTACTGGGTGAAAGACCGTGGATGCTTAACTCCCTCCTTGCCGTATGTCCCAATGTGCCATTGAATTTGTACATGGTATTTCTGTCTACAGCACTTAAAGGGTTCAACTCACTCAGAGGAAATGAATGAGTACTTGAAAGTAGAAAGAGGGAGTGGTTTTGTGAGATAATAGGGAAAGATTAAACTTACAGGAATGTTAAGAAAAATGTTTGCTGTATTAAACTCCCAGTGTTCAGGAATGTCATTGTATATTGGCTGTTGGAAACATTCTTGTAGATCAGAATATGATCAGACTCTGTATGAGATGCCTTATCAGAATATTATCAGAATTGTTGATACATAATTTCACTCTCAGATGAATTTCTTTGGAATTAAAAAGAAAGTGAAAATAGGCAGGAAAAGCAGATGATCCAGCACAGATTTCCTGTTCGAAACTATCACCCAAATCAATTCCAGATAGAAACCTCTTTTTACCATAGGAACCACCTTGACTCGAGTATCATGTGGTAATAGATAAATTTATTTGTCATTACCTACCTACCCATAAAATGGTTGGAGTTTTAATCCATTCTTATTTTGAGCTCTGACTATTATTTTTATTATCTCCGTAATATTTAATTAGTCTGTTATGATTCATGAAAATTTAGTTTATTTTCCACCTAAACCTTGTCAAAGTATTACGTCAGTCTCGGTGTACAGTATCTACCTGAGCTGAGCTCATCATTTTTAAAGCTTGATGTGTGAAACACTACAGGATGTTATATTGTGACCACAATGAAGCCTTCGTGTTTGAGATTTCATTACTTGTCACTTCCTTTCCAAAACTCTGACTATTTTTTAATTCCCCCTAATAGTGCACTTTGAGATAAGCCCTCTACTTCACTGTTGATTACTTGGTGAAGAACTAAACAAAATAACAATTGTATGCAACCATTTTACTATTTGTAATCATAGACTTACTAGTCATCTAGTAACTGCTGTGTGAATAGGAGAGGAATTAATATGTATTTTTGCAGTTTGCTCCCTTCAATTTTTGGAGGTAAGTGTGGTAATGTTGTTTTTACTTACATTTTGTTTTAAACCATTGGGTAACATTAATGGTGGGTATGCATGGAAGATGATATTTTTAGATATTTAGTAGTGTTGATGTATTTCAAATCTACTTGTTGTTTTTACTTTGGTTTGGAAAGATTGATAACATTGAACAAATTCGATAGAAAGGGACTACAACTTATATATAGAGTAGTCTGACTACCTTGATGAAAAGCCTTTTCATTTCTGAGTAGGTCTATATTAGTAGTTAATGAGGAATGTTTCATGCTCTAATTACTCTTGAAGTACAAGGTACTGTCACAATTTATCAGTCCAAGTGTTATCTTCCTAACGCTCCTCTCTCGGTCACCAGGCACAGGATGTAATGTGTAGGACTGAACAATTTTATTGTGTGTGTTTAGAAAACAGGAAAAGAACGAGCACTGAACTAAACTTTAATCAGCTCATTGTCTTTAGACATTGTCTAGGGTTATTGTAAAGGACTTGCGGACAGGGTATTGGTGACTATAGATCTTGAATGCAAGTCTGGATTGCTGGAACATTAGTTGTTGTTATATTGAAGAATCTTTGATAGGACAGTTTCCATTTTTCTCTCCGCAAGCTGTATTTCAAAGAAAACATGGGACTTTCTTCTTCAGCATTATGCATATGTAAGATGACTTCAGCTTTATTCATGTGAATCAGGTCATTGATGTCTCGAAGAGTTTGGTTGTTCAAACATGTGGTAAACATTATGACTACCTCATGGTGCAGAGTGTTATGCGAAGTATGACTCAACAGGCTGTTTGGCTGTCGTATAGTTGCCATATTGGATGCATGTTCTCCAGATTGCTTGGCAGCCATTTTTGTTATTGTTAGTCACTTGGTCAATTTATAGAATGATCAGGGTCATTGTCAGAGGCAGATCAACCCCTTTCCCATGTGTGTCTGACTATAGTACTGTATAGTGAGGGGGATAGGAGGGGGAGGGGGGAGGGGATTTGAGCCTCCCGTTGCACCTCATATTGCTTGAGGGTGATAAAGGGGTAAGGGGTATTGCCAATCCTTTCTCCCTTCATTTGATAGGTACTGTGTAGTGGAATTGAAGTAGGATTATAGTATGAATTCCCCCTCAGCCTCTGACAAGTGTTATAGAGTGAGTGGGGTAAGGAGGGGGAGGGGGCATCTTACATCAGGACCTTCCCTACATCGGCTGTATGCATGATGAGTGGCCAGGAAGGGGAAGGGGAGGGAAGTCTCCAAGTTGGTAAATCAGTTCCTACCCTGGTCAGTCCCAAACAAACACTTGGCATTTACTGTTTAACCTTTTGAATAGTAAGCCAGAGACAACTCAGACTAGGATCTATGGAATAGGTGTGTATACCAAAACCAATTCATATTCATCAGATTCAAAGCATACATTGGAGCTGCAACCAAAACATCTACCGGTAAATGTATTCCCCTTTCCTTTTAGTAGCAGATACCACATATTGAAAGGCAAAATCTGCAATGGATATCTAACCTTTTTGGTCCTCTTCATCTTGTCATCCATAGATCCCCATCAAGACAAACATGGCTACAAGCCCAAGACGACAGCCCACACCCTGCATGCATCGCCTCCAGATCTGGTCTACACCTCCCTAGTCAACGGTGAAGCATCGCAGGAGATCAAACGCCTTGAATCGCTATGTGAGACAAGGTTTCTTCAACTCTCCAAAGCCAAAGAACAACTCCAAGAAGCTACTAAAGGTTTCGATGCCATGGCGACCATTGTCAGCTACCTTTCACATGAGGTCAGTACTGAAATAGTTGAGTTAATAAACAATTTAGACTGAAGAGGAAAAAAATTTGTTTGTATGATATAGGTATTGATAGTATATCGTAAGAAAATCAAGGTTTATGGATGAATACATTATATGACTATCTTAACCTACGAATAATGTATCTTGTGACTATCTGATAAGATGTCTTGACTAAGGACTTAATATGCAGATTTTTAAGAGATTTGCAGAGATTTGAACCGTCAAGCTCGTAACTGAGCCAAGTGAATGAAATAGAATACTAGAGTCTAATAGTTCCAGTCATTGTTGCCAGGATTTGATAGAATATAATACATCATTTTAACATTTTGATTGTACAGGTTGATGGCTTCTCTGCACCTAATCTCAAAGCTACCAATGAAAAGTTGCAGAACCAGGTCACAATGTCGACAATTAAAACGGGTATGTACATGTATCATGTAATTATGTAAAAAAATGTACCGTAATTGCAAATCTTAACATTACTGGTTAACACAGTTGAAGGAGTTTAGGGAAATTGTGCTGTGGTTTGAATTCATAGTGAATATAGAGCCTCTGAAAGGTTGCATGAAATAGACAAACATTTAGCATTAGTACTCAGGATCAAGAAGAAGACTAAGGTATCAAAACCCCAGATTGGGACTGATCTGAGACTGGTCTCACTATGTGACTGCAATCTTACCGACACATGATCAAATAAGAATATGTCCAAGTTTCCTAGGTTAAAAAGATAATGGAAAATATATGCATGCACTATTGTCACCAATTATCACCTTTCAGAACTCAACTATCAACCTATTTCAGATTGCTTACTATTAGTCATTGCTTTTTTGTCTTTCCCAGTTAGAATCATGAACAGACATTTTTGGTAGTTGTTCAGTCTCATCAGCGCCTTTGACTAGGCAACTAGGTATTGGCGCTTTATAAATACCTGGATTGGATTGGATTGGATGTTATGAATGTTCCTTGATGTCTAATTTGTGTCCATATCTTCTTCTTGTTTCTATCTCAGCTCAACAAGAAGCAGAGATCTGTCATCTCCAGGAGGAGCTCAACATGGAGACACACACCCATGAGGAGGAGACAAGGAGAACAGAGCTCCTTCACATAGAGGAGATCGAAAACCTCAATGAAACACTCCGAGCCAAACATAGCAGAGACATCCAATCAAGTGCGTAGAAGGCCTCATTTCACATTCCCTTCCATAAAAAGAATGAGAATAACATCAAAATTATGAATATCCCCTTCTGTTATGCATTCATTTATTTAAACTTCCTGTTTTTGCAATGAATATAAACTATTTCATATCATCTATCAAAGAATATGTAGATTTTGATATTACTACCAGGAACCTTTAAGTTTCTGTTAATGTGGGCATTCAACTTTTCCAGGGCATTGTGTTGGATAATGTGTTGGTCATAACTATTACATTCAGGAAATTTATTGTGCATGCACAATTGCTCTTGTAAAAGTGATTCTAAATTAGCCATGTGAAGGCTAATAGTTTCTTTTATTGCTTAATGTTATATATTGCCTTCCATTGTATGGAAATTACTGTAGACAAGAATCGTTTATTGATATTTCAAGAAATAACAGTCTTCTTTTAGTTGACAGACTTCTGAAGAATATCCACTCTCTTGTGAAAAAATATGGTCAACAGCGATATCTTAACTTCTTTTTTCCACAGTGGCTACTGAACACACACAAGAAATCAGGAAACTAGCTGATGGACATCAACAAGAGGTGAGACAGAGAGGAGGAGGATTGATAATGTGTGACGATGGTGGTGGTGGTGGTGGTGGTGGTGGTAGTGGTGGTGGTGGTGGTGGTAGTGGTGGTGGTGGTGGTGATGGTGGTGGTGATGATGGTGGTGGTGGTGATGGTGATGATGATGATGATGGTGGTGGTGGTAGTGATGATGGTGGTGATGTTGGTGGAGGTGCTGATGATGGTGATGGTGATGATGACGATGGTGATGGTGGTGATGATGATGATGGTGATGCTGAGGGTGATGAGGATGATGGTGAGGATGATGGTGGTGGTGATGATGCTGATGATGATGATGGTGAAAGTGGTGATGATGATGATGATGATGATGATGATGGTGATGGTGATGATGATTTTTGTGAAGACAGTGATTTTGTGGAGGAAAGACGAAACTAACACCCCATATCTCTTCTATATCCCAGATGTGTGACATGACAGCGAGTCATCAAAGCCTAGTGCATGACATTGAGGACCAACACGCAGAGCATGTGACTCAGATCAATCAGGATCACATGGATCATATGGAGGAGGTGATCAGAGGGAAAGACCAGGAGATAGAGGCTCTCAAGAGGGATGCAGAGGAGAGAATCAGAGAACTTCAGGTAATTCCCAAAGAAGAAATTGTGTCAGATATGCAAAACCTGATTTATGTGATGATGATTCTGTGTTCTTGTTCAAAGGCACCATGGGTGATAAATTTAAAAAAAGGAATGAGTAGATAAAAAAAGAGATTGATAATTTTTCAAATTAAGAATTATATTGTAAATTACTTGAAAGTATTAAGAAATTTAGGGTTACAAAATTATAATTGAATAAAATATCTGTATCTATTTGATGGAAGTAATGATGATAATAATAATAACGATGATAGTGGAGTCTTGTATAACATCAATGCCATTACCATGCCATTGCGCTTTATAAATATTGTTATTATTATTATTATTATTATTACAGCACTCAAGCATTTTGAATGAATTGATTCCTGCAGGTACCTATTTACCTCACTTTTATGTAGTGTGGCAAATGTATTACATGTAGATTTTCAACAACAAAAAAGAAAAATTCATTACTATATAAGGTATATAGAGCAACGTCGATCTGGCGCTGCTCAGTGGCTGCCGGGCTTACGATCAATTGGGCAAAAAGAATTTCTGTTTCGGTTTAATAAAATTTGGAGTGGACTATTAGGCTATTATTATTATTATTATAACCTTGTTTCTCGGGATGCAAGACATGCTATTTAAAAGAAAATATCAACATTAATATATTCTTGTCCCAATATCTTAACAGGATGAGGTATTCAAGTGGAAATACCAGTGTGACTGTCAGACGACGAGAACACAGGAGCTGGAGGAAGCCTTGAGGAAGGATGATAACGCCAAAGTTCAGGTAAATACTCATGAAAATCACCTCCTTAATGTCATTTGTGAAGTGTCTCTATTTGTGACTGTGTTCTCCTGATGACCAGACAAACCCCAATGTAGAGAACCTTTATCCTCGTACAATTCACGATTAATCGCTTGTATTACTGTAGTTTACAAGACCCAGTGCTCATCACAGTGGACAGTGTACTGAACATTCACTAGTCGATATCATCCATGCTTGCAAAGTGCTAGGAGAGTCTGATTTATCAGATATTAAAACAAATTATGGGGGATCAACATTCTGACTGTTTATAGGATGGTGACGATAATGATAATGTTGATAATATGATGATATTTTTCAATTTGTTTGTAAATTGAACATTTTCAGCCTGCGAGCTGCTTGTTTGATGTGTTTTTGCAATAAACCAAACCAATTCAATTCAATTTCAATTCAATACAATGATTATATTAGGTTGACAATGATGAGGATTGTCAGTTTGATGAGAATATGAATCATGTCTGTGTTGATGTTGATAATAATGATTGTCAATGCTAGTGATGATAATAGAGACTCTTTAATATCAAATCTCCTCCTTCAGGCGGCCATCTCTCAGTACAAGCACCTACCAGATGAGGTAGCCAGTATGAAAGCTGTCATGGAGATCAAGAATCAAGAGATACATGAACTCAGGATAGCTAAGATGGCTCTACAAAAAGAGGTAAGCATATGAAAATAGATATTCTACCACAATACAAGACTTGGGTCCCATCTGTCATTCCAAATATTTTTATTTTACAATTCTGCGTATTCTAAGTTGCTGAAGTGAATGCAAAGTCTGTCACAAAATGTGTTTGATTTCAGGCTGTTATATTAGTAAAGTATTCTTTATCTAGTCTCTCTCTCTCACTCTCTCTCTCTCTCTTTCTCTCTCTCTCTCTCTCTTTCCCTCTCTCTCTCTTTCCCTCTCTCTCTCTCTCTCTCTGTCAATCAATCTACCTCTCCGTTGTTTTTTGGGTTTGTCTATCTTTGCCTGTCTGTCTTTCTCCATCTCTTCTCCTCTTTCTTAATCTATATCTATCTTTTTCTTCTTTTCTATTACTGACTCTATATCTCTCTTCCCCCTCTCTTTCTCTCTCTTCTTTCTCTCTCTCTCTCTCTCTCTCTCTCTCTCTCTCTGTATGTTTGTTTCTGTCAATCTTCTTGTGGTAGATTTGTTATAGATATTGAGAAACAATTTTTTTTTGTGCATTGTATTTTAATGTTATTATCATAACTTTTATTCCAGCATGATCTGATAGAGAGAAAAGATGAGAAGATTAAAAACTTGACCGCCAAGGTGGAAGACGTCCAGGCACTCATGCAAAGAAAGACAGAATATGAGAGGTATGTACAGTCAAATGTGTGTTTTTATTTATCAGAAAGAAATAGGAGTTAAGATAAAGGAACACTTTTCGGACATAGTATGATTATGAAAGAAAAATAATCAGAAACCCCTCCCCCTAACAAAAACAAATATTACTAAAAATGATATTGAATAAAATGTTAGAATAGCAAGATAAGCTTTAATAATAGCTTTAATATGAATATCTTATTCCCCCTGTACAGGCATCTTTCAACAGAGCATGTAACCCTGCGAGCTTCATACGAGCGTGAGAGTAGCGTTAATAAGAGACTATCCATGGAGAACGAGGAGTTGATGTGGAAATTAAACCAAGGTGATAACTTTTCACCCCCTCCCCAGTTCAAAGCAACCTCTACCCCTTCCCCGTCCCCGTCACCTACTGGCGCACGGAAAGGCTTCTCGCGATCAAGCTCCATGGAGAGCCATGAAAGCGGCGTATTCTCACCCAACCATCCGCATTAATCACGACGATGAAGTACAAGGATGGGCTCGCATGGGTCTAACAGCGCGGTGTAACCATGGACCATCGGCAGCAATTTTTCAATGAAGTACATTGGTCTATACCGATATGGCATAAATGAAGATGTCTTGATTGTATACCCAAATCATCATCATTTGGATGACTGAGGGCTCCCCAATTCAGACCACTCAACACTTTCCCTCCATCTTGCAATATTCTGAAGAATCAGAGGATAGTATTGTAGATAGGATTATGTCCAAGATTCTACAATGCTTATTGTTAAAGTTATTTGTTGCAATATTTCAGGAGAGGATAAAAATAAGTGAAATAAGAATGCTACAAAGTGGCACATTATAAACAAATATTGATTTGTAAAAAAAAAACATGCATCCAAGCTGTGCAAATATCATTTGAAACAGGGATTGATGCATGTATGGAAGGTTATACAGTAAGCAAAGAATTTCAAGCAAAGAAGATCATGCCAATTTTATCATATGTCGATCATTACAACATCAAACAGTAGGTTATAATCTAAATTCAAACTCATTGTAATTAATAGTATAGAGTGTTGTACCGGTATCTATGGCAGTAGTAACTGATCTGTTTATTGGCAAACATTTCATTTCATAAACAGTAATGAAAATACTGGGTCAGAATTTCTGTAAAAATACTTAATTGTCAGAAGTCTCCTAAAAAAGTATGTTTCTGAAAAGATCTAGTGATACAAGTTGTGTAATGAAATAAACTTTTCTTGTCAAAGTTAAGAGCTTTAACAGTAATAAACTCAAGAGTGCAAATACCTTTCTGTATTCTCTCAGTTTCCATGATATGACTGTAAGCCAATTGGATGTTGAATATGTGAAGCAAAGTCAACTCAAGGGATATTGAAATAATGAATATCATTTTAAAAAGATGAATAAAAGAGAAAGAGATTACACTGTACTTAAAAACTGATGTAGTAGCCTTTGTTGTAATGATGAAACATCATATAGTATGCTTCTTTTGGAATTGGACATAATCTTTAATAGCTGAAGGATCTTTGCTACTCTCTTCCATCTCTAGTTCTCACTCATGCCTCATTATTAATTACACATGCCATGGTTTGACATGATTTGTTTAGACTCCAGCTTTGGACATTTTATCATGATATTATTCAGCATGATATCACACATATATTTCATTTATTTAGTGAAAGAAACCAAATTTTATCCCAATAAGTATCGCCCTTGCATGCTAATTTTATGTCATCACAAAGATTGCTTTGCCAAATTTTTCTTGTGTTGTTTTGGAGTTTCAATGATTATTTCAAGTATTTACAAAAGTGGAACATGTGCTAAACTTTGTTTTAGGATGGAAATAGTCTTTTTCTTTCTTCGGTGTGCCATTTATATTTCTCTTGGGTGCCAAAGACAAAGATATATTGCCTTTATTTGAAAATCAAATGCTTTTTTTTTGTTTTGGAATGTTAGTAAGTGGTTCTATGATATTTCATTTGTTCATCTTTATGAGGTGAAAGAAATGGTTGCCATGCCAGTTATTAAACCTAGATGTCATTGAAGATCTCTGAATTTCTTAATGTATGTTGTGAGGTGTAGATGTGAGGAAGAGGTCAATAATGAACTCATCACACATTCATAAGTGAAGAGTTCTAGCTGTAGTCCATGGTGTAACAATTGTGTGTTGGTTTTGAAGGGGTTTAATTGATTGTTTTCCATCAGAGTGTGACCTTTGACCTTTGTATCCTCTCCCACCCTGTATCTCTCTCAAAACAAGATGAATATTTCTGATTGTAAATAAAATGTTTATTTGTGTAATTATAATATTCTATTGATTATTTTCCTTTATTTTTAAATTTTCTATCAAATTTATGCTCTCTGTAATTACCTCATGAAAGATCTGTATATCAAGCTTTGTGTAAATGATGTGTTATTTCATAGTTAAATTATTCCTATCTAGTTTGTAGATCATGGACAATGCACCTTATCAAATCTAAGATCTGGATGACTACTACTTCTCCTAACAATCAGAATTTTTGTTATATGTAATTGTTGTCATGTCAAGGGTAAGCTATGTACAAACATACGCATCTGAAACCCTTTGATTTTGCTGTTAAAACTGGATAAACTGGATTAATAGTATCATGTTTTATTTGCTGAAACACCTGATCATGGCTGCTCAGCCAGGGGGTAATGGTAGTATTCACTGCTTTGTTTCTTAGGGAAACAGCACTGTACAAATCAACTAATGAACTGTATTTTCATATATCAGCTAAATCAGAGTTAATTTGTGATTTTGACTGATAATACTGAGATACCATAATTTAATTTAAAACAATATGAATACTAATTGTGGAGCACCATGTTGTGTGTCAACTCTGACAGACATGAGCGCAATGACAAAAACCCACTATTAATGTTTCAGGAATTACGATCATTGTATATGGTTATGATATATATATATATATATATATATATATATATATATAAATAAATGAAGACTAATGCTCAGGAGTATCCAAGATAATGGGGAAACAATGAATAAGAAAAAGAAATTTTCATATATTTTTAATGGAGAGTTGTTGCTGCAGATGTCTAGCTTTAGTAGGGTGCATTGTTCATGAACTACATTTTTGTCTATCTTAGGGAAATTAGGGACCAATCGTGAAGACTGGTTGCTTATCCCTTCTTACTGCTTTAATTGGTGCTACTCTATCAAGTGTTAGATTGGTGATGGGATTTCATTACATTGTATCTGTAAAATCATACACAGCACACAGCACCACAATCTTCTTCAGTTGTACACTTCAAAATAGTATTCAGGATTGATGATGATGTTTTTTTGTTACCTAGGTTATATCATGATAGTTTCCTTCACATAGATACTCTCTTTCTTTGTGTCTTCATTTCTTCTCATTCTCACCTTCCCATCTCAATTTGTATTTCTTATCTTTTTATATTATCAATAAATTTTATTTAATGTAGAGTTTCATTGCTTCATTTTTTAATAAATTATTGAAAATGTGAATAATCTCATTTTCTCATTTTACCTTATATTTGGTCAGTTCTTGGATAGTGAGTTAATTTTATGATTTATTCATAAAACATAGGAAGCAGAACTTTGAAAATGAGTTATGTGAAATTACTGGAGCAAATAAATGAACATATCAGTACATTTGATTACCATTTATGACTTGTCTGACAATATCTGTAGAGGCATTTTTATATGAATTAATTAATCTGTTCAATTGAACCCCCTAATGCGAGGGTATGAAGTATAGACTGTAGATATCATAAAGATGTTTGAACTAGATGTGTAGAATATCAGACAAAATGCATTCTCTACATTCCAAACAAATATGGTAGTGATAGTTCATTTTGATAGGAATGTTTTTATTTGATACTAAACTAGGAAACGGCTAACATCGTTTGGACCTTAGACGAAATATCAACCGTATTTATTTCTTTAAGCATATACTCTTTATTCTGTATGTCCCAGTCAGTCATGCCTAGTCATTCCTTATCACTACATTGTAGACATTTACTGTATTTGTTAATTAAATTTGTTATGTCATGTTATCAGTATAATTAGTAACATAATTAGTCAACACGAAGCTATAATGGTTTTAGTGATTAATTAATAGAAGCCAGGAACGAAAGAGGCATTTATGAGTCTCTTTACTTTCCTGGACATTTTTTATCTTTGCAAAAGAAAGAAAATATTGATAATGGACTGTAACTGTCAATACAGATTTTCTTGAATAGTTTTTGAAGTCAAATAGGTTTGCAATGAATTATAACAAGTTAGGAGTAATAGAAAGGCAAGGATATGAACAAGAAACTATATACACTCTTTCTATTTCCATTTCCAACTCTAGGATTAAGTTTTAGTAAGGAAAATTCCTTTATAGCAATGAGTAGACGTGTCTGTAAGCTCCCTGTACAAGGCAACAGTTTGTATGTTGCATGATGCTCGCTCTGTAGGTTGCATCTGTTTTTGTATACAGTTTTGAAGTGTTCTGTCATTGTTTGTTTCTGTATGCTTTTATCTTTCTCTCATTCGTTTCCCTTTATAGCTCCTTCATTTCTCTACAAAATAATTATCTCATTTCATCATGCTTTTTGTCAGATTTCTCAATTTTTAGCAAATTGATTTCTATCTGTGAGTGTCTTTCATGTTTAATAAAGATATCTAATTTGCGTCTTCTATAAAAGCATTAATGACTTCATGTCACATTGTGCAAATTAATTGTTCAGCATTTTTTCATCATTGCTTCTTATGTATTATTTTACTTTAACACCATACCAATTTATCATTAATAACTTTCATAATAGACATTAAATCTGTTTTGATAGAGGAGACTGAAGAAAATGTTTCAATCTGAATGTCATCAAATAAACATTTTATGTGTTTGAGATTGTACTTGATGTAGATGGAATCAAATTGCTGCAGTCATATTAAAATAATATTAAAGCAATATCAGTGAAATTGAACTACAAATCAGAATATTTGATCACTGTTTTTCTTCTGATAGATGAAATTACAAAGGTTTTAGTGAATACATGGCTTATCAATTCATCTGTGATCATGCTGGTGTACATACATGTTATCAAAGCACAGTGACTCTTTTCTTAATAATGACACTTAATGGTGTGTGAAATAAATTTTTAAAGCAGCATTCATTACAAACAGATAAATGAAAGAGAACATGATTTGTGTACTTTCATCTGTTCATCGCAACTGTCTACTGCAATCTGGTCGTGTGCTCGTCAAAATAAAATGTGTCGCTTTCTCGTGATGTGAAAACTAGAAATTACTTGTAGGAATGTATAGAATAATGTGCACATTTTGAATGTTACCATGGATATTGTTGAAATCCTATTGCTTTCGATCTGGTGTATTTATATATTGTGACTGTACAGTATGAATAATGCCAATATTATAATATTTAAAAACAGATAAAATATTTATTGCAGCTTCTGTGTAATACATGCTTGTCTTGTTAAAAAGGGAAAGAAATATTTCAAATGAAGCTTGAAGCTTCCTGATATGCGTATCGGACAGAATAATCATGAACACATCTTTTTATGTAGCTGTAAATTTGTCGTTTACCCTGAATATTTGGTTGTTTTTAAGAGAAAATGGGAAATGTGTATTTCATGTATATCTTCAAAATATTTGCATGATTTATTTCAGGTGTACAATAAAAGTTTTTGTTTATATCTAAAATTCATGTCTCAAAATGTATTGCTTTGCCTCAAAATTGTAAAGAGACTGCACCCTTTCTCTCTACCCCTTTTTCCTCCCTCTCTTCCTTTTTTCTCCCTCTTTTTTCCCTTCTCTCTCACCCATCTGTCTCTTCCCTTCTTTCCTCACTCCTCCTACTCCCCCTCTTTCTCTCTCTTTCTCTTTCAATTTTCCCACCCTATCAATCTCTCTCTTCCTCTGTTTCCATGCAACATTCACATCAATCGACATTTCGATTCAGATAAATAAAACAAAGTCAGAAAGGAGTGAGCTACATTTTGAAATACTTTTATTTCATAATATACGGTATCATTTTCATTTTATTTTTAGACATCTGCAATGAGTGGAAGTGACAAGTACGCGACAACCCAGAAAGAAAAAAAACTTCATTTCATGTACCATTCAGATTCAACTTTGATAATGACAATAACATAACCGAGTGTCCAAGACCCAAAGAAAGTACAAGAGATTTTGAAGTCTGTACCATTTCAGAATTGTTTTTCTTCATTAAGACATAAAAGAAAAATGTAGATTTTCAGAAGACTGCATATAGTTAGTAACAAATGTGTGGAAACGGATAAAAATGCCCTCCTTCATCTGCAAACTCTTAATCTGGACAATAAATAGGTAAATGTCATCTCCGTATTTCCACAAACAATATATCATTTATACATATGATACAATAATACAGAATTCATAAGCCAGAATTCATCACACACATAAAAATAGATTTCTAGAGCATTCTGTTTCTCAAAACAGAAAAATGATGTGACCGTAACAAGAAATTGAACACATATTTGTCTTTTAAGAATTCATATCAGATGCTTTCATAAACCTTACTCCCATATTCCCTATTAGACTTCAATGCTTAATTTTGATGATCAAATAGAACATTTACCCCAAAACACTTCATTTGATTAATTTATGTAGTTTTGACATAACAATTTTCAAATTCATACATGAACACTTGTATAAACTTTGGTGTAAACCTAGCTTTAGGTTAACAATGACATGTGATTTTCAAAAACTCTGAAATCTGAAACACTGTTAAAACTTTGACTGTATATTTGTCAAATGATGAATTTTGAGTTACAGAACTTGTTGAATGATCACTCGATTCTCACACAAAATAGAAAAATTAAATGCAAATAATAGTTATTTCATTTCCTACCGTCAGTGAGAAATAGAGCAATCAAATACTGCTAATAAACTGCCAATTTTAAAGCCTTTGCATTTGCGAACTAAGTGTCATTTGGGATATAATTTTTTTCCAGCATTTAAGTCAAAATAGTGACAAAAGTAATAAGAATCAGAATAATAGAGCAATAGGCATGTTCTTTGAAACTAAAATAATCAACCAAGGCTAAATGTTTCTTAACATACATGTTCAAGTTTCATTATCAATTTTTCTTCCACAGCTAAAATATTGCAGAATAGTTGTTTTGCATTTGCACAACTAAGCTCGGCATTTACTTATAGATCTTTTTCAAATACGGTAGCACGAATGGTCTTTATCAACTCTTTTGATGACATAGTAAATGTAGATCAGTTTCTGTTGGGTGTGTCTATCAATTTCAGAGCAAGGTTTGTGGGAGCCAAGATCAACTTTAATTTAGTACTAGAAATTATCTCATCTTTCCCTCTATTTTGCTCTACTTCCTTCTCTTTTTTCCAAACTTGTTTATTATGATCTAACCTTCCAAAAATCACTTTTCAAGGCTAGCATGTATCTCAATGTATATCAACCATCATACAATAATTGGGGCTAAAACTTTATGACAATGAATTTTCAACCAAGATCAATAATTCATTGATACATTGCAAAGGAAATAATAGTATTCTACCCTGTATTAGATTGTCTTAATTCTCATTTTTATTTCACCTATGGGATCATGTAGATATCCTAACCATCTTTGATACATTTTCAAAGAATTATTTCAAAACCCTTAAGTACACAATGGTATAGCTAATATGAATTAGTAGCAAATTATTCAAATTCCCGCCAACCACCCCACAGGGTAAAGAGAGACATATGGTGGTTTTAATGAACAAATAAATACCTTGTGACATTTTACTCTCCCTTTTAAAAATACAAATCATATACAGTGTACCTACCAACTTCTAAAATAACATCTGATTCTAGAATTCATTCCAGCTTTACAGAACATAAAATCATACTTTGACAAACTGAAACTAGCATACCACTTGCTACTCTCCTAACTTACATGAAAAGCCATAGTTCACTGCACTCTGAGATGGAAAACTTGGGAATGCAGCATTGTCACTCAAACAATGGAAAGATAGATCAACTGAGTACCATCTCACCCTTATTATATTACATTTGATCGTTGGCAGTACTACATAACGGACAAGCAATTTCAGCAACATTTACAAAAATAATTACACAATAATATAGCAAATAAATATTGACTGATGTATCTCTCGCATTGCACACTAACGTTTCTACAAAGAATAGACCAAGAGGTTTGTTTAAATGGGGGAAACCTTTGGGAAAAGCGATGTTTGAAAAAGAAAAGAGACAAGAATGTGATTAACTCTTATCAATATATTGAAGATGAAATCTATGAATGATGATAACACCATCACCATAATCTTTACAAGTTATGTACCTGTTTCAAAGATATGTCCATCCCAACATTCAAGAATTTGTGAACCAAAAACAAATAAATAATAATAATAGTAAATAAAATTAAAAAAGAGAACGGAAGATAAAATGAATAAGAGAAAGAAAATAAACATAATGATAGCAAAGTGATGAAAATTAATGAAAGACATCTGATTATACTTTGCACAGGAACAAAAAATGAAAATCATGAAGATTTTTACAATATTTCACTCTGTATATGGAAGTAAATATGGTGCCAATCAAACCAAAAATACATTTTGTGCTGATAATCATATGTGAAAATCATTGTGAGAGTATAAAGTAAAAAACAATTCCACAGCAAATTTCTTTTTGGTCAGATGTTGTGAAAGAAAAGTAAGATCACACCTTCAGAAAACTGGAATCAGTACCATGTTTGTCTTCAAATCATATACCGGTATACATGAAATTGTAAAATTTGGCAAGTTAAAATTACAAATCAAATGAAACTTTCTGAAGAAAAAATTTAAAATAAATGTAGGATTTAGACCTTGATACCAATATCAAAACTTGATAGAAATATGACTTGTAAAGGGTGTAGATACATTAATCAACAAATTTCTGTGGATATAATTCATTTCATTATCTCCTTCATTTACCTGCTATCCCGAGTAATTGCAATGCCTACATTCTTTAATGATCGAATCATCTTTTTATAGTTTAAAGAAATCCCTTGTAAAGTATTGTTATTCCACAATTTGGTGGAAAATGCTTACTAAGATAAGACATTATCAGTTGAGATATATCATTGCTACTGGAATATGTATGAAGCATTCTCAAAAGAGCCATATAGTTTGAAAAAAGCTAGAGCCAATTTAACTAAAAACAAAACTAAAGCAAAAAAATAATTTGATGAACCCATTACAGTAAGGCATTTACCATTATTGTAACACAACATATATTGTTTCTATTTGTAGCCTAACTTTTGATACACAAGCAGGTGATGACTAAAAACCTCCAGAGAATTGCAAACATTTGCTTATGTTGTGCAACATCCTGAATTAATCAATGCAATTGCATTCTACCAAAAACCTGATTTTGTAATTAATTGTTGGGGTTATTTTTAGTATTAAGTTGCTCCATGTTTACTTTCTTTGGAAGGAAATATATATCTGCAACACACACTATTCCTCATAAAAGCCAATTCCCGAAATATAATTAATCTCATTGAATGACATTTTAATTTTGTCTACATTTCAGTACAGGATATCCTATCACTTTTTATCATGACTTATTTGCTACAAACAAATTATTTATATGTTACCCACAGATCATTTAAAACCATTTTGACATTCTAATGACACATGGATGATTATCTAAAAGTTAATTTTGAATTTGTATAATTAATTGATTAGTCTTTGGACAAGATAATACACGCTTTACTGGTATAATTGTTCTCTGAAAGAGAAAGGCAAACTTCTATAGCATTAACCCTTTAGCAACTAAACCGCCCGAAGCTGCCCCTCCTTTGACTCACTGAACCACCCGAAACCGCTGTAGTATCCCTCTATGGGGTCTACCATGATAATGTTATACGTGCGTAATCCTTACGATGTCTTCAGTAGGATTCTGCATAGAAAAATAGCGCATGTTTCATATTGTTCAGAACAATGTCAAAATGAGAGCAATATTGCAACATCTTCCAGCGAGTAATACGCCATTTTTTACAATATCTCTAGTTGCTAATGAGTTAAAGTCTTTAAATGATGTGCACAAACATGCACCTCTCTTTCTACTGTTCACCTCCTTGCTAGGTAGATGGTAGGAGGGGTTAAGCACTATGATGCTGTATGGTATATGATGATAGGCCTTTCTTACCCTTCTACAAACATTGCGAATGAACTTCAACTCTTAATACAGTCAAACCTGTCTACAGCGACCGCCCAAGGGAAACACAAAAAGTGTTTTTTGTAGACAATTGGTCTTTGTAGACAGGTTCCTTTAGTACATGTTTCAATGAGAAACCATTTTCAAGGAAAACAAAAAATGTGCTTGTTGTAAACAGGTGGTCTTTGTAGACAGGTGGTCACTAAAGCAGATTTGACTGTATAAATTGATGGATGGGTTGACTGATATTGTGACCTGAATGCTTAGAAGTGAGTGTATTCTTGTATACCAGGAGGAGGGCGTGAATACATTTTTTTTTTTTAATGACAGGTTAAAGGAACAACGTATCACTTTTCATAATTTAGACAATGTATGTACTGAATGTGTTTTGTAGATGCAGTAAAACAACAAAAATGTCAGGACATTAAAATGTATGTTCTCCATTTGTTGGCCATGCATCTGTTCTGCTGGGCAAACAACAAGGTTAGCATCCAGGGAACCTCACAGCAGCCATTGCTTACTCCCCGTATCATCAACTGTCACACACTACCAGAGGTTCACTTGTGATTAATTCAAGATTCTCATCAGAAACTGCGTTGACGTTTCACACATTGCACAGGAGTGTGGCTCCTAATTCATCAAATGATTGTACAACCCCTTCCCCCGACCCTAACCCACCATTGAACATCCATCACAGCATAAGCAGCAACTACATGTATACCCACATTGTTGACAATTGCAGTTGATTCTGTGGCTACATGCAGTCTAGCGGTTCCTTTCACTGGCTCATCATCAGTCATTGTTGCTGCCACATGACACAAGGCCCTGACATTCCACTGCCACTGTCCCGTTCTCTGTGACAAAGAACACCTTCTTTATGAAGATAAAACCTTTATAGTTTCATATTTGTGCATCACTCCTTCCATATAAACCAGCTGGCCTTTAGAAGTAACCACCATCAGATCCAGAATCTTCACTTCAGGTCAGTTCACTCTTGGTCCAAATGATCCCTTTTCATCCATGAGGTCTAGGGAATTCGCTTCGCCTCCTGTTGCATCTAACCTGCTATCATTCTTTGCAGTTCATTACTTCCACGATCAGCTGCGGGATCTCTGTCCTCCCCACAACAACTACCCACCTTAGCTGTTCATTACTTGTTCATCCTCTGTACGATCTTCACCCTCCACCAGACTTTTTTCACGGTAGGGAAAAGTTGGTTTTCATTGTTCCTAAAGCTTTAGCTGACATACGATGAATCCCAAATGATGGACTAGACTAGGCACATCTCCATTGGTTTGGAGCTTGAGGTGTTAGGAGGAGGAGGAAGAATCCTGTTAGATGTTGTCAATAGCAACCTTCTCTCCAGCTATCGTCTCTTGTTTTGACTGAGCTTCGAGGTGAAACAGCCGTTCTGTTGTACCAAGAGATAAACAATGCGTATAATTATCATAGTAAAAAGACTAATTAGTCATTAGGTCATAAAATCTTAAACTATTAATTCATCCTTCAAATCTATTGTTGCTACACAATTCTCTAATTTTGTAGTATCCCTAATAACATCTATTGCAAGAGTTATCTCAGTCATGCTCGATACTACCAACGAAAAGAGGATGTAGTTCACAGGGAAAGACTTAGCACCACTTGAGGTTAATTGTGTAAAGTCTTCAGTGTTTTATATCAGATTCAATACAGACTATTCTTACATTCCCAGTCAGACACCAATGCGATTTAAAAATAACAGGATTTTGGGGGTGCCATCCTATTCACACAAGAAAAGTACAATACCACAGGACACAAACTTCAGCTTCTGCTAGAGGATGATGGTACATAAACCTTTGGTATGATAGCTGACAGAGGCATTGGAAAGGTTCTGCAACACCTGCTCCAGTGGCAAGTGCTCCCGTCAGTTTTCTACACTAGTCAAATTCCTCACTTCAACCTTGGACATAACACTACACCTAACCTAAACCCTAACAATACACCCAACCTAAACCCTAACACTACACCTAACCTAAACCCTAACACTACACCCAACCTAAACCCTAACACTACACCCAACCTAAACCCTAACACTACACCTAACCTAAACCCTAACACTACACCTAACCTAAACCCTAACACTACACCCAACCTAAACCCTAACACTACACCTAACCTAAACCCTAACACTACACCCAACCTAAACCCTAACACTACACCCAACCTAAACCCTAACACTACACCTAACCTTAACCCTAACACTACACCCAACCTAAACCCTAACACTACACCTAACCTAAACCCTAACACTACACCCAACCTAAACCCTAACACTACACCCAACCTAAACCCTAACACTACACCCAACCTAAACCCTAACACTACACCTAACCTTAACCCTAACACTACACCCAACCTAAACCCTAACACTACACCTAGCCCTATATCTTTAACCGAACAGACCTGTAGCAAATATTGCAGGAGCCATTGTCAAAGCACTGAAATTACTAAACCATACCATATCAAACTATATTGAACTTACCTATTATTAGGTGATGGTATACCGCTCTTGGGGATAACAGCTGATCTAGGTCTAGGAATCTGACTCTTATCCATTTGACTAGCTCTTACTGGAATGCCGCTACCACGATGGGGTGATGCACCTCTTAGCTTGGTGGGTGATGGTTGCTTTAACGTCCTTGGAGAGGGCGCCCTATAATCGAGTTGAAAATAATAGACGTTTGTGTCAATATTAGGTGCCAACATTATTGTAGTGAAAGAATTATCATACTGACGTATGTTCATTATTGGTGCAACTTCCAAGTAATGTGAATGGGTGATCTTTGAATCAGCTGAGAAATCTCAAGATACTAGTACATCTAGTTTGGAATTACTATAAAGTTGCTGTTTTCTTAATCAAGAAAGCATTAATAAGCTTTCTTTATTGATATTATTGATATTTCATTTTTGTAGGTTTCCTATTATTATAAATTCTAACCAAAATTCATCACATCTTTTCTAGTAATGTACTTTCTTCTTCTTGGTAATTTCTCCCATCCAGAATTCAAGGCTAAAGTTTAGAAGAATATAAACAAACAGGGTCAAACTTGGGGAAAATGTTGACATTTGCTATTTCTGTGACTCAAGCTAAGGTCACAAAGGTTCGTACAAACGATGCGTTCATACAAATTCCAGAGTTCGTAGAGATTCGTAGATGGGTCATAGTTTCTTACATCCTCAAGAATGCCTCAAGTTCTTCTTACGTCAGACTTATGGCCGCCTTACGAAGAAAGGATTTCGTACAAGGTTCAAAAAAATCTTGGACAAGACCATGGACCAGTCTGCAAACTTACGAACGCTGGTTTTATACGGCCTTCTTAAGAAGATCTTATGAAAGGGTCTGAAGATCGTTTGTAGCAGTTCGTAATGGTATTTTTGACCGAGGCTTTACCTATTAACAGGAATGCTGCTAGGTTGTTTCATTCTACTCCCTGAGTCTACACCCGTCATATCAGGTTGATATTGACTCTCGTTGTTCATAGGGGTCTGGGGTGGTGTACATGGTGTAGGGTGGGGTGCTGGTGGTTGTATCACGTGCGTACGATTGTTCAGGTTAGGCAGGCTACCTCGGTGACCCGGTGACTTCTCAGCTGTAATCAAACAAACAAAAAGATTAATATCTCATTATCTCATAATCTATACCATGACATTTTTGGGGTATTGATACCAAAAATATTCAACCAAATGAAATTTCTTAAATTGTGAGTTGACCACGAAATGTTTAAGTAGGTTTAGCAGTTGAATACAACTTGTGGGGATGTTTAGGGAAAGAGCAGTGGTATCAATATAACACCATACTTCATCCCCAGCTAAAAAAGACTAGGGTGAAACTTTAGTTACGATTATGATGTAAATCATTAAATGACCTCTATTTCATTTATACTCTGTCTTTTTTATCTTTCACTTTAATATCATTTGGCTTTGGTAGAAATATTTCTTCATCCAATCAATTTATTCTTGAACGTCAGGTTTATATATGTAGGGAGAGTGTACTCCAGAGAGGTTACAACTAATATGAATGTTGTGTAACATATGATCAATAAATACAGATTTGAAATTGTTTTCATCCTCACTTTCTTCACCTTACCTGCATTCTCTTACATATCAAATAAGAAAACCCAATATTAACAATTCATGAAATGATGATGTGTGCCCTTTGATGGTAAAAGAATGTATGAAAATGATGATATGGAAGGAATTGAATTTTATTGTTGTTTTAATTACTATACATACATGAAATATCAGCAATGTAGTAAGCTGTGCATTAGAATAAAGCTGCCTGAAATCTCATCACTGCATACAACTTACAAGACATTATAATCCTATATACCCACTATATGTATGTTACTAGCTGCAAAGTTTTAGACATTCTAGCCTATTTGAGGAAGAAAATAACAATATATAAAACTAATATATTAGATGAGTATCTGAAAGGATAAGGGAGTATATGATCTAAATCTATACAGTAAATACAAATATGCTTTAGTAATAATTATTAAGAATTGAGGGATGAGAAGTCCAGTACATTAAACAAAATAAGGAATATATGCAATACATTAGGGGGATAACATATGCTATTCTATTTAGACATTCAAGTGCCTAGTCTCTGTCACCCCCTTACATAGAGTACATTAGCTATAAATTCACACAGGTAAATGCAAGATTGTTATATATACAGGTACATGTAGTTAGGTATTCAAACAGGAAAAAAGACCAAAATGCACACATGAATGAGTATTAATTAACAGGGAATTGTTCTTTTATCTAGGTTGAAACGATGCAGTGTTTGATCGCCATGGTGACCGCCTCCAAGCTGTTTTTTGCTGCTGCGTGAGAAGGGACTTACCAAAGAAATTAGTAGGTCTTTGGAGTTCAGCCATGATGTCAAGACTTTCATCTCCCTCATCATCTTGTATCTCATCATCTTCAGCGTTAAGCATTTGATTCAAGGCTTGCCTGGCCGCACCAGGACTAAAACTATATCTACGCCTATCCTCTGCATGGATGGATGGATGGAGTGAGGTTAAAGGTGAAGGGTCAAAGGTCAAAGGTCACAGCATGTGACAGGGTGATGGTGGGTTAAGTGGTGATTAATATCAAACCAACACCAAAAATCAAAACAAATGAAAGGGGTGAAATCAAAAAGGAATGAATGAATGAAAATGAAATGAAAGTATAACTCAATTAAAACCAAATATGTAATATAAAAAGCGTTTATAGAAGATGAAGTGGGTAAGAGTAAGGAAGGTATGGAGAGAAAGAAGATTCATGTTGATTAGCAAAGGTGATCATTTCAATGATGATGAACTGGCTGCTTGCTGTGAGGGTAAAACGAGGGAATGAAATTGTGTACATGTATGTATGTGATCATTATATGAGTTAGCTATTATGTGTTTATAACCATTTGAATCTTTCCTATATACAGTGCACTTCATAAAAGACGGAAGAAAGAAGGGGGAAACAAGGAAAGAGAACAAGAAATAGAAGTTTAAATTAGAAACAGAAAGTGAAGAATAGAAAATAAAGAGTGCTGCTAATGATTAATTAAGCCTGAGAATTTAATGACTATAAAAGCAGGAATGATTGAATGTGTTAAAGCATCCCTAAAAAGTCATCTACTGATACAAGACTTAATTTTTTAAACAGATTTCCAAAGTATTTGTAGTATCTAAAAACTAAAATTGTTGGTATCACATATACATTTACATCTTTTGTTGGTAACATAATACTCTTTCTACATCTTCCCTTGAAAATTAGGCATTTGCATTATTTTTTTGTGAGATTTATTCCTTCAGTTTCAAAAATATATTGACAATTATTCAGAGCATGCACATTTAATTTTGAAAAACATAAAGCTGCATATTAATTTTGCGCAATATACAATTTAAAAGAACAAATATTATGTCAAAGCAATTTTCTGTGAAATTTACAAAAGATTTACGATTGAGACAGGAAAAAAAGTGCCATGCACCCACATACATGTAGACAGACGTAACGTGAAGTCCAATGTTCTATCCATTAGTACTATCATCAATGATTTAAATAGTTTGCACGGAAATAAGGTTGACATAAATCTATTGTCTTTCATGGAAACCCAAATGGGGTTAATGCACTAAATAAAAGTTGACTTCCTCTTAAAGTCTTTCTGGTTCAAACTATTCCACATTTTTCTTGCGATCCACTATTTACAATGAGCTTTGGACAATTTCACACAAAAATGTAGTTTCAATAGATGGAGATTGCCTTTAAATTTAATGTATGTATGAAGAGAATGAGCAACAATGTGTTTGTGTTGGGTTCATGACAGCATGTTGGGTTGATGGTGAGGGTGAATTAGGTCAGACAGTGGGTAGATGCTACCACAGCTTCCTGTATGGGTGGGGATGACTTAACTATGGCCTTCTAACCAAAGATTACCTCCATGTACTCATTACCTACATACAGGTGAAATTTAAAGCTACTACATCAGGGGAGTGGTTCACAAAGACTAAGATCGACTTTAAGTTGGACTTAACTATAGCAGGTCATTCATGCCACTGGTTGCTCTTATCATTTACTGGCATTAGTCTTTCAAGGGCTTACAACTCGTGGTCACAAATCTCCAGAGTTTACATTTTTTGATAATTGATTATTGAAGGAAAAAATATTATGTAAAGATCATAATGGTGACAGCAATTAGTGGCATGAATGGCCTACCATATTTAAGTCCAACTTAAAGTTGATCTTAGTCTTTGTGAACACTCCCCTGTTCATGTAGTAATACCTCAGTCACACACATCAGACTGACACCAGATTGATCAAACAATTATATTCCCACTGATGGTCCAAAATTAATCAGTTTGGATTCTGTGCAGAGTCGGTTCGGGGGTGTGACTAAGGTATGAAAGAGCTAAGAACCTTCTATATTATGTTGCGTGGTGTATATGGATGTATGCAAGGTAGGAGGGAGAGAAGATGTCATGGAGCTACATGTACACATATTTCCTAAACCACTACCCATCAAAGATTAACCATAATGATGTGATGTAATGATATGATTGTAGGGCCCTCAAAGAGAACAGTATGAATACTGATGAGGCTACCCTGGGTAAACAAGACATATTATTATCATTATGATGATTATGATAAAAAAAAATAGCCTGGCAGATGACATGAGCAGTTGCCTGGCAGCAGTCCGATATTTCACAAGTTTGGGTCAAGATGGAACCACTACAAGTGTGATAACTATTACCCAATTATAATGAAGGACTTCTGGTTAGTTACCCCTATCAATTACGTCACAGAGAGACACCCGACATATGGCCAATGTAATTAGAATTTGTCATTAGCAGTCACGCCAGGCCATCGTCTTGGTAAAGAGGGTGTAATTTAGTGTGCTAGCTTAATTAAACACCTGTAAGTTTTGTTTCATTGCAATAACCTGCTGAATATCTGCAATTCTGTATGTCTTCAAGATACAGTGTAACATGTATACATTTACACCTTCAAGGTTATCATGAACGATTATCATTACAAATTGTCATAAATGCCATATAAGTAAATTACCGGTAACACAAGCTTATTTAAACCAGAATCTTTCCCTCTCCCCCATTATATCTTTCTTGCTATCTTTATAATAAGTCTATATCAAATCTATACTTTCAAGGATACTTATCAATCATATTCCATTAAGTGAAAGAACCTACACACTGTAAGAAGTTATTTTAGAATTGAAAACCTTACATGCGAGGGATGAAACCCTAAAATAAATCAAGCAATAACATGATACATCACTTTGTAAATGATTGTTGAGGACCAAATTTTATTATCAGTTTTCTTTTCAATCATTGCTGTTTGCACATGTCAAGGCTGTGAATCTTACTACTAGAATGCAAACTTATGATAACAGTGCTCCAGTCTCTCAACCCAGATAAAATAAGACTTTAAAAGCACATGAAAAGGTCATCTACTGTACAGAGAATAATTGGTTTGTATAATTTGTAAATTATGATAACTATATGCTAGTCTCTCAAGCCAGGTAGTACAAGAATGTAGACATATTTGAAAGGTCACCTACTGTACAGTAAAAGCTTGGTTTGTATCGTTCTGTAACTAAGCACATATATTGAATCTAAAGGTCAGATAATATCCTGTGAATAAAGCAGATGATTGGTGCCAAAATTTGATTCTAGTGTATGAGACATCATTCTCTCCTATCCAATATCAGCTATCTTGAAGCCAGGAATAGTAAGAATGTGTGGAACAACGGGGTGCCTAAAGAGGTCTCTTAAGAAGGGTGATGCAATATAGCCTTGAACTCTTTGAGATAATTTCTGCACCCTTCCAATTCTCTCTATGTAGATGTACATTAAAAAAAAAAGTGTAATGTTGTATGCATTTTAATATAATGTATTATATACATGATCAAAATCCAAATTAAAGAAGGAAAAGAAATGTCTTCTGATATGTTTTGAAAGTAGACTAAGCATAAATATATCATTTATTGAGTGAAATACCTCTCCTTTTATTAATGTTCTTTCTTCCTTGTGTATTTATTTAATGATATGTATGATGATGATAAATCTTTGCATGATCAATGTTAGAGTCAGTAGCTTGCATGTTTGACAAGTTAGCTAACTGTCACAATGGTATCAAATATTAGAAGAAATCATAGGAGAATCCAAACGCATTGAACTAAATCTCTGATATATAAGAAACAAAAAGGTGATGATATGACTGCAATATGCTGATTGACTGCAATCTGATTTGCTGCATTCTGGGTTGAATGAATATATGCTGAATAAAAGAGAGAAACTGGTGATACCTTGAGTAGCTTTCTTTGAATTTACCGTGGGTCTTCCTAGTTGACGTCTGCTTCCTACATTTTACGGAAAGATTACATTTTTTTAGCTTTAATACCACCACATTAAAGATATTTCAGAAAGATTGCAAAGGCTTTTTTTTTAATCAATTAGTAAAGAAGTGTTACGATAGCAACATGTTAGTGCCAAGTTTAGTTACTGAGTTAGTGGTGAACAAGCTAGCTACCTTTCTGTTGTCTTCTCTGAGGACTTTCAAGCGACGGACTTCGTCTGACGATAACCTTTTTAGAGGGTGCTTTAAGCTCCCCATTTCGTGCATCGTGGTGTCTCCTATGTAGACCATTAATCTTGGAGTGTTCTACAGTACACACACGCAGGACACACACACATGGGGATAATAGACGATGCAACAAATAAAAACTATAGGATTACAACGTGCAAGAATGAATATGACGATTCTATATACTAAATGTCAACTCAAGTTATACATGTATTATACAAAAGCAAAAGCTAAATACAGATAAATACTGCTCGCAATAACAATGAAATCTAATACTAATTATGATAAAACACACATTATTAGATTATGAAAGTCTACAATATAACTTTTTCCATTCATGCCTGGCAATGTATCCCAGATTAAGATCATTAATTGGATACTGATTGATTGTTTTACCTATTAAACTTTCAGATGACCTCAAAATTATGTCAATTCTAGAAATAAAACAAACCTGATGTTTTCTCCTTTTCCTATCCTATCAAATAATAAAATCTTTTTCAATTTTGGTTTTTCATCTTCAATCATCACACTTTCTTTGTTTCATTCATAACTTTATTTTTTTCACAATTTTGTTCTAAATTGTCAAGAGCTTTTGGTTAACCACGTTTTGTAAGAGAACATCAAAAATTACTGAGAAAGTAGAAGAATGATGCCAAGAATTCAACTTATCAGACACTCCCTAATGAATACACCCACTTACTAATCATCATGTACCTTGATTAAAGTACATGTACCTTAAAAGGCAATTCAGGTGAAACCAAAATTCTCATCATTGTGATCTAACACGGGTGAATATTGATTGAATGAGTTCCGCTTCTTTCAAATCTAGGAATCCAAAATACATTTTTCTTTCAATTCTTTCAGTATTAAAGTTATCACTGCAATAATTCATGAATGTTGAAAACAGCACACAAACAGCAAACATGGCTGGGTTTCTTTTTTTATGTGGACAGATGAGTAATTAACCAAGGAAACATTTGGATCACTCAGTAAGGGAGGAATATCATAAACAGGACGCGACATTAGCAGAGAGAGAGACAGACCACAACACACAAGAGGCATGTTAAAGTGTACAGGTATAGGGAGGCACATTGAAAGGAATGAGGTATTAGCTAGAGATTACTCCTGACGAAAAGTTTTTAAACCTTTAATGCGATAGTTTGATCTCCTACATAACAGCAAGTCTCAGAGCTTAAATGTGATGCTCAATATAGCTCAAAGCTAAAGTAAAGTTCATTGTTTGGTGTAATCTAATGTTCAGATTATTTTGAAATAGGACATTAAGATTAATGATGAAAAGTTTAAAAGCTGCCAAGTCTCTCCAATTACAAACACTTCATAACTTACAAAGTGAGAATTTTGTTCCTTTGAATTTTCTAATCAGTTAGGGCCTGTAAGTATCTTGACATTTGCTTTTGCTATTATCCCTCCAGTAATCATAACTCAGCTTTCTTTCACTTTTGTAGTTGAAATTAGATTTTATTCAGCAGTCATGAAAGTTCAAGTCCAAAAGTAGTAAGAAAAGTATTTTCCCCCACAAATGGAATCAAATTTACAATGCATGGGAACCCATTTCTATACAGAAATTCCAAGGCCTCAGGACAGAACACATATTCAAATGTAAGCAGCAGCACACATAACAAAAGGGAGGGGAAACTCCATGATCCTAAAAGCTGATTAAAATATAAAATGGCAAGGAGAAAGATAAAATGTTCACCACAACCCACAACATGCACACATTTAGCATACCCAATAGATAATTCATATCAATAATTCAAACCAAATATTAGATACCTGAGCTACATTATACATAGATGATGCTATACAGCAATGCTAAACCTTCCCTCTACCTATTACATGTGTATGATAAGATAAAAATTTGATTGGGAAGAAGTGAAAGTAAAAAATCTTACCATCTGTTCCTCTGAGTCTGTTGACAGCGTTGTGTTTAGCATCACCATTCCGACCATCTGGGGGTCCTCGCGGTGATAACTCTTTCCTTTCGTTACCTGAATAGGTAGTCAAACAAGAAAAGATTATGAATAAGTTTTGCTCATAAGTAAGTACAATACAAGAGAACTAAGCTTGGTTTTGCTCTAGAAGGCTTAAAAATAAGATCTTTTATATGACAAGGGCTCTTGAAATATCAAGCAAGTGTGAACCAATTGATATTACAAAACTTCTTCTGAAAGTCTCACCACTTCTGCAGAAAAGAAATATAAAGCTTCTGTGAACAAATATTTGTTTTCTATCTTTTATGATAATTTTAAAGAGTTTTCAGCAAACTACAGCTACTCTGAGACGTCCATTTCTAGATAAACCCACAAGCAAGGGGAGTTGAAACTTCTCCAGGAAGTCAGGGAGAACAAGATGTGACAAAATTGAATTAAAATAAATTGAATTGAGAGGGAAACATGGCAGTGTTTATCTTTTAGCTGGCATGAATAATAAGGCTATGGATGTTTGAGTGAGGTTTACCACAGAAATTCATACTCATTCTCACTTGTTCATGCCAACACAAATGCAAAAAAGGGAGATTTCTTAATTCTTCATCAGTCTTTTTTTCTCAATGTTATTATTCTTCATAACAATTCATTAGATTGTGTATAATTCCATTCCTTTTTCATTATTTAAATTTTCCATTTTGGAGTGTAGCACGTATAAATCTCTAGCTAATTCGTCATTTATTTATAATAAATTTCAGTGATCTTTCTCTAATAATTATTTCAGGAAGGATGGATGGACGTTGACAACAAACCCCTTCTTCTGAGATCTCCAAACAGACAGATTACTATTTGAAGGGTTGCTATGAAACAGTACACAATATTATCATGATTCACGATCACATATCCATAGTAACATACATGTTGCTACTGTTAGTGTATGATACATTGTGGGGGACAGTCTACTCTACAATTCATGTTCATATTGGAATGAATTCAGGAATTCATTATGGAACTATTGATGAATGTACATGTAGGTGCTTCAACTTAAAAATATAAACAAATACTGATATAAACAAATACTGATTTAACCAAAATATTCTTCTTTTTTCAATTCTAACATTTTCATGTTCACTTTTACTCTTTCCCTCTCTAGAAGAAATTGATATACTACAATGTGGATGACAGATAAGTTACATGTATTCACATCATGAAATAAAATTGTCCAGTGTAAGATGTATAGGATCATACCCGTCTATGAAACATACAGTTTATGGAACTTACCTTTTAAATAAAACATTTATACTTTTTAAATCTACTTAGCACATCACAGCATCACAATTCATTTGTGCTTGTTTATTACTTTGCTTCCTTTTTGCCTACATGAATTTCAGACTGAACAAAGCTCTATCAAAATAGGTGCAAATGCCAACTGTAGGTGAGCACAACCAATGAAGGTAATAGATTGTGCATATGAAGCAGAAACATACCATGCAAATCAATATCTAACATCACCAATACTAGAAAGTAGAGCAAAAGAATTCTGAGAGTATCTAGTTCATAAGCAAGACAGACAACATTGGCACAATCTTATTACTATGGGAAATTTATCAGACAACTGAAAAGCTTTCAGCATACAGTGCATGTGTTAATAAATAAAATCAAAACTAAAACTAATCTGCATCACAGAAGCCTATAAACATTGTATGTGTCATTATGAAATTGTAGAATCAACTTGGTTTGCGAAATCCACACATCTTCGAAGTGCAAAGGGGTGACATTCTATGTGTTTTAGACTTTAGAAAGATTACATATATGTAAAATGGATAAATAAAACTAATATTATCATGAAATAATAACTTTGTACATTTACTTCTGAATTCATGCACTAAAGATAGGTTGACACAATCTTTTACAATCAGTCAGCTTTTAAGATAATAATGTATTCAATTTAATTCAAAACACTCACATAGTTGGGACTATTCTACTAATAACAGCAAAACCACAGCAAACCAGTTGACACAAATATGCATAAAAGTATCAAACAAATCATTACAGAAATACATGCAACATTTAGAGATGTAAAGCTATAAAATAGTGTCATTACAAAGCAAGAACACAATCTACAAGAATTTAGGAACAGCTACATTCAGGTACGCAAAAGGGAATGGAAAGGAGGGAGGTATGCAAGACACACACACGGCAGGTGAACATTTCATTCCTTTCTACCTTCACCGCTTGGTCGTCGAATCTTCTCCTGAGACAATCGTCTACCAATCACGGGTCTGGAGTACTCCCATTCTTCCATATCTTCCGGTCTGTAATCTGGATTGTTTCTATATAAACCATCTCTTCTTCCTCCTGGTCATCAATAGGTGCATGTTGTGAGGAGGGAGTGGGGTGGGGGGTTGGAAGAGGGGTGGGGGGTTGGAAGAGGGGTGGGGGTTGGAAGAGGGGTGAGGAGGGGAGGAGGGGTGGAATCATTCAGATACATGTATATTGGTGTCAGGTAGGATCTTGGAAGGGGTAACAATCTTAATTTCTTGCTTAGTAAAGCAGACTATGTATCAAAGGTTAAAAAGTAGTATTACAAGGTAGTCAACAATATGTATGCTCTGTTTATTTCTAGATTTGAAGATTTATTTTTATTGATGCAATGGGCAAGAATTGTTGATTAGAAAATAATATTTCAATGCATGTTTATAATGGTAACTTTAATACATAATTGCATTTTAACTGCACTGTTAGGATAAAGCAAAGCTGGTATTCTATAGTAATTATGAAGCAAAGATTTATAGAAATCTTGAAAGTTGCGGTTTTCTTCTAAAAGCCATGATTATATATTACACCTGTATGTATAACATCAACTACATAATTAGGCTCACATGATTAAATATTCCAGTAAAATTTTTCTTAATGTCAACTAGAATTCATCTCCAATAGAAATATGAAGAATATGAATTCTGGGGTGCATTTTGGAGGACAAATCATTTCTTAATTAATTTCACCTTGGATATAATCTTTTGTTTATAACCGATGTCCAGCTCTAAAATCAAACTAATTTGAAATATCTTTCACCACAGGACATAAAGGGAGGGTACGACCATTTACAAACCATTAACCATCCAACTTGACTACACTACTTGCCATATCACACAGAGATCCAATCATACAAAAGGCATTCCCACTCAAACATTAATTAGAGTTTTATGGTTAAAAATTGAAAATTAGTAGTTAAATTCCATGTTGAAAACTGTAAGTATCCATGGCAACATATGCAAACTAAGGGCATCAAATAACATCTTTCTGCAGATGTAGAGACACTAGATATTCATACATACAAATTCATCAAGGTGGCAGAAGCAGATTTTTAATTCTCTAGCTTTCAGGTGATATTTTTTAGGGATAGTTATTTCATAATAATTGTTTTCATTTTATTTAGCAGGAAGAGAAGAGCTTTGCAAGGCTGTACCTGTTCTTCATTGTTTTGCTTTTTGTTTTAATTTTGAATATGAATGATGTTCACTTTTTAAACATATTAGCATGGAGAATGTTTTTTTCAAGTAAATTTGAATACCAATGTTACCTTCTCCTGCTTTCCGTATCCTCTCAAATGAAGGTCTCCTCCTGACTACATTTGACCTTTGACCCTCCTCGCCATCCTCACTCTTTCCCTCCGTGCTGCTAACGCTTGAGCTACGAGAGGCCGATCTGTGGAGGGCGTTTTCTGACGAGGCAGGGGAGACTGTTATTCTTCTAGGAGAGTTGGCAGGAGAACTGTTCATCGCTTGTCGTAAACCTGTAACAGGAAAAGGGTGAAAAAGGGACATTTTAATTAGAATTTTGGAGCTACGCAGTAGTATGTTGTTCCAAGCCTACAAATAATTGGGACACCCAATTGATGAGTTGATGAAAGGCTTACCCAAATACCATTTTAACTTGCTGGCTCAATAGATTATTGATACTGAAATATGAAGGCTTCTTTATGTTTCTGAGAAAATTTGAATACCGGTAACAGTAATATTGCAACAAAAGAAATATGGTGAACGAAAATAATATGGTAAACCAGAAACATCTGTTTGACTGTAAAGCCTTGCCACATGTACCTGATTATCATTTAAATGTATTTTCTAAACTGAGTACACAAATAGCTTATGCCTCTTCCCTGTACATGCACTGTTGTACACCTCATACTTGAACACAATATTTTGTGAGGTTGACCTAGTTTCCATACATCTAACTCCACAAAAATATATTGCTGATTCCCTAGACATCATTATAAAGAACAAGCAACCTCTTGGCATACAGGGGCTGTCTTAACCTCTCATACTGAAAGCAAGTGTTAAGAAATCACTGACCGTAAACCAATCTTTACAAAATTCACAAACCAGGACTAGCAAGATGGAATACTTTATTTATCCGCCATGCTGTATAAAGTTGTTTAAAGAGCATGACCTCTTTCATAACAGTGTGACCCTTTTTATTATGAAAGCAAGTGTGAACTGAACCACTGGCTGTGAACAAGTCATTCCCAAGTTGACAAACTAGGATTGAAAATATACATGTCGACTATTGCATTGTTCTCTACTGTTTTCAATGAGGCCCCTTCACATCCCAAGAGAGTCTAAGTGACCCCCTTCATACCTAAACCAAGCATTAAGAAATCAAAAGCGTGAACAGGTCATTTTCAAGTTGACAAACACTAGGCTGGATACATAGACCAGTGGAGTGTTTTTATGGATGATCCAGCAAACCTAATTTAGATCGTTGACACTTGATACCTGCAACTCCCTCTTGTGGTCACAGGTGGTCGTAGCAGGAGGGTAATTAAGAATTAGAACGCTGCACTTACTCTCTAGGCCTGCTTCAAAACCTTCACAGACCTTGTCAATATACATAGGAACCATACAAGGTCTCAAGTAAGCGCATAGCTTGTTGAAGATGAAAATCCTTTCCTGAAAAACAATCTTGAACCCTCTCACCCTCTCCAATTGTACTATTTTTAACATACAACAGTTGACACTGACAAATTTGATTTTTGTCTGAACACTAACAAAGAGTAGCATATCCATCTCCTGTCTATATGCTGCATATCAAGAATTCATTATCTGAAGGCTGTCAACACTACATGCATATGCAATATAACCATAGACGTAATTACGTCTATGATATAACTTTCCCTGTTTTTGGCTCTCAAAAGATAAACAAAATAATACCATGATCTGAAATACAATTTTCAATGTTTATTTAGGTAAGGATTTTACCTGTAGGTTTTGAATAATCGTCATCTTTGGTGACCACATCATAAAAGCTCAAGATTATAATCTTTTTTTAAATTCCCAACGTTAGACAGACGGACAACAAATAAATAGTCTTACTTTCTCCCTGTATCCTAGCCAGTTTCAGTCCCATCTGCAAGCTTAGCTAATTCCATTCTATTTCTCCTCTGAGATTGTGATGGACAGGTAGACAGACAAACAAACACACACATACAAAAAGACAAACAGACAAAGTGTCTTACTACCTTCCTGCATTCTAGCTAGTATCTGAACATCAGTCACATCTTCCAGCTTAGCTAATCCCATCCTCTCTTCTTTACTCAAGTTACATTCTCCTTTAGGGTTGTGGACAAACAAACATACAAACAGACAGAGAGACATACAAACAAACAGACAACAATTCTTACTCTCTTCCTGCATCCTCGCTAGTATCTGCACATCAGTCACATCTTCAAGCTTAGCTAATCCCATCCTCTCTTCTTTACTTGTCCTTCTCCTCTGGGTTTGTGATGGGGGTGGTGATTGACTCCTTGGAGATGTTTCAAGTTTATCTAACAAAGGAAGGAGACAAAAATTACAATTAAGCATATTTCAATGTTTCTATATGAAAGGTATGATAAAAGAAATGAAATAATGAATGTACATGACTACATTTGATTCTGCAACTATTACCTATTGTATTAATGCACAATTTAGGTTTCTTTTTGATATGGCACAATTATATAACAGTACAAAGACAATGGTACTATGGAAACAACTTTTTATATCGCAGATCCCTCCTACATGGTACATGTATTAAGCAAATTGATATTGAAAGTCTCAAGAATGTTATAATATTATGGTACAAAAAAACATTGAAACAAGCCCTCTGATAGGTTAATATATCACATTTCCCTTTCCATTCAAAGAAAGAAACAAACAAACAATTGAGGAAACTCCCGGGTGAAACTTCATACCAGGGTTGGCATATTTCCCGCTTCGGAGGCTTATTTCCCGGACGCCGGGAAATAAGCGATATTTACCGGTATTTACCGCTTTTTACCGGGAAATACCGGGAAATATATTTTTCCACTCACTTGTTCATAGGGATTGTCCAATTTTTAACATAATAACAATGGTGGTGAGTATGGTTGCTCTTGTGTGTACTATTTGTGTGTGTGTGTATGTTTGTTTGTGTGTTTGTCTACGTCTGTAATTATGTAATGCTGGAAAAAAATACAGGAAAAAGATACCAAATATACACCTAATCTAGATATGATGTTCTTCATTAAAGGGAACCAAAACCTTCATACTAAGTTACTTTTATTGTAAAATTTAAGATATTTGAATAAAATCAGTGAAAAATTGAACAAAATCGGGCAAGGAATAAGGAAGTTAAAGCTTTTTAAAATGACTAGTCACTAGAGGGCGATATTCAGTTTGATGATCTCATCTGTGGACAACTCTCCATGCCTTTTGTACATCAAATTTCACAAGTCTTTCGTTTTTTACCTATTTATTTGTGTTCTTGATCGGATTTCATAACATGTGAAGTAGAATATCATTTTGCATTCTATTAAATCTCAATCACAAGAAAGAAGGAAAAACATGAAATTTGATGTACAAAAAGCATGGAGAGTTGTCTACAATGATTTTATTCAAATATCTAAAACTTTACAATAAAAGTAACTTGTATGAAAGTTTTGGTTCCCAGTTGCTAATTACCATATTCATGAATACCTATTAATTAGCATATGCACAAAATGCCATTTGTTTGGGTGTGTACATTTTTTGTGCAGTGAAGATTTTATAAATCTGTTTGTGTGTTCCTACTATAAAGTATTATGCTGCTAATTATTTCAGAACAATATTTTCAGTTATGAGGCTAAAAACAAGTAAAATTATTAATAAATAGAGAATTAAACTCATATTTCCTGTTTTTTACATATTTACCGGACGCGCATCTAATACCGGACGGTATTTACCGGTATTTACCGCCGGTAATTACCGCCACCGGTATTTACCGCCCAACCCTGCTTCATACAAGGATGATACACCTTCTAGAGAGCTGTGTTTATACATTACCTATTCCTCTGAGTGGATCAGCATTGCCTTGGTTTGGAATTTGAGGTTGTTGCAATGCCATCACACTGGGTCCCATGCTATTTCTGTTAGCTGTAATGAGATTGAAGTGAAAATGAGTGTTCAGTTAGAATTTTCATTGAATATGAATAAGAAACGGATCACTTTGTGAAGAAGAAGATATACATGTAAAATACTACTATAAAGGGCATACATAAATGTCTGATTGCTCATGTGATGAATTCAACTCCTTATATTATACAAATGAAGGCCAGGCTAGGGGGAAAGATAAATCAAAGTAATCACTCTTAAGTACATTTGACTGAACATACTGTACATAGCCACATTATACTTTCACTTCTAATTTCATAAGCCATTTCTATGAAAAACTAATACCATGTTGAAATGAGAAAACAAATGTCACACAAGTATTTCATCTATGTGTATATACATGTAGATTTAGGAGTTAAGGATCAGTGTTGGAAAATGGAAACCTAGTCTTTGACTACCGGTACATTTTCCAATCATAACAACTACATGTGCAAGTCTTACATTCCCACTGGCAGGTAATTAAACAGGACTAGACTGATTAACGCCCTTCAATTAATGGACTAGTCTGAATGTTCATGATCTGGTATGTCACATTATGTTCATTGGTAACATCCTAATGACATTTCCTTTAGAATGCACCAAACTAGCTCATAACACTTTTGACATTTCTTCAAAATACATAAATGTACTGTACATGCACTATACATGTATATGTTCACTCTAAAGAAGGGCAAAATTGAAATAATTTTGCTGCCCCCTCCCTCTTTCTTTCTGTCATTCTCACTCTTTCCGTATCCATATCAATGATCAATCCCTATTTTTCACTTCAACTCTTGCTTCATCAATTTACTAATTGCCTGCTGAACAAATGATTTTAATGAATTCACTGAACAATCCTGATGACCCATCAAATAAATGGCTACATGTGTCATATTCCCAATCCCAATCAATCAATCCATCCATCAAGACTTATTTTCCCAGATGGTTGAAACATCCCTTGAGAGTTGTATTCATGGATAAGCCAAGACCATTAAGAAAATGAAACATTTTGTGGGTCTTCTTCCGTCCCCATCACAACCTGCCAATCACCCTGCCCTCTTCCATTTTCCTTGCTTCCTCTGGCTCTGTCTGTATGTCTTTCTCTCTGTCTGTCGCTTCTCTCTCCACGGGTCCCTCTCTCTCTCCCTTTCTAAGTCTTTCTACCACTCTTCCTTCCTCTCTCTTCAAGTATTTTTCTCTTTTACTCTTCCCTTCTCTGTCTTTCCCTGTTTTCCTCACTCTTCCCATACCTGTATGAAACCTTATTATTTTTCTCTTTAACTCTTGCTTCAACTCCTGTACCCCCCCCCCCCCCCCCTGGCCTAATTTCTTTTACGTTGCATTCTTGAATTCACATACTGTACATGTGATGCTTATCTACACTGATAGTCTGGTCCAGACAGTGGCTGTGGTTTTGTTATGAGTCTTGTTTTTTCAATGTAAAAGTCTCAACCAGGAAATGTTTATTATTCTGCTTGTCTCTGTGTGGTGATAATTAGACTACATACAGTCTACAGCATGCAGTTCATACATGATTTACAACAGTTAAAGGTTCATGGAAAACCTCATGTACATGTATCACATCGTAGTGGTTTCAAATTTCAAAGAAAGTGCACACTACTAGCCTTCCTGTTCTGACTTAAATCTTGTTCATCCCTGTAATGAAATATATACATGTATGTACAGTGTAGTGTGAGAACAAGAAGGAAGAGAGAACTTGATATATTCACCACCGGTATGGAGGAAATAGAATATGATTCCCTTGTGTATAATTTTTTTTATTTGATGATGTGTATCCAATCTAATGAGATTTGTCTCTGAAATAGTTATGTACAGTGTAAATGACCTACATGTACATCCAATGGCTGTCCGTGAGTTGACCTAAATGGATATTAAATGGCTGTACATGCATGCAAAGCTTGTAACAATCAATATATTTGTCCATGTACCAATGTCATTAATTTAGCAAGAAATTCAACCTTTTATTTTTAATTCAAAGACTATTTGTGACAAAATTGCAATATTTACCAACGCAATTTTATTCATTTCCCAATTAAGATGAGATTGTGTCCAATTAATAAGGAGAAATTATGCTGTAATTATACCAATGTTATTAATGTTTGTATTTGATTGCCAATTCGGCCAGATTCATCCCATTATACTGAACTACTCAGCATAGGCGGGTAATGTTTAATTGATCACAATATGATGATGCATACATGATGTAAATGTATTGTATGATTGGGAAATATTTCTGAAATTGAGCTAGGTAATGATTACAAATTCATTCAACAATATGATAATAACAACTACATGAATGAACATATATATCCCAAAGGGCGATCAAAGGGTGTAGAGTGGCAAATTTATATTAATGCATTTAAGTAGATACTCTACCTCTTGAGACTTCATCCAGCTTAGCAAGCAGACATTTCTTAGCAGACTCCTGATCTCTGGTAGGATGTTCAAAGTCTTGTCTGATCCAGTCATAGGGACTAACACACTTCTGTTCTGGACTCGCAGGCTTGATTGGTGATGTATACAGCCTGATAGAATGTAAGAGAGAGAGGAAAACAACATTGATAGAACTTGATCATCAATATCTTGAACAAAATAATGGCTTCTAAGTGCAGATAGATATAATACAAGGACATACGAATATGTATTATAATTGCTTGTTCTGTTTACATGATGTATACGATTTCTGGTTATATGATTATTAAACATTCATTAAGAAAATAACTTTCTTTCTAGATGTAGATTCTTTTTTGTGTTAGTTATTTACTATTATATTGCAAAACAGTTTACTAAGCTGAGTGTATAATCTGTGCAGTCAGTAGATCTACATTGTATTGTAACTGAAATCATTGAGTCTATGTAAAGGTGAAGTAAATGGGTACCTGGTAGGAATTTATTCCTTGAAATGCTAGAGCGCCGTATGGCAGCCGTGCTAAAGCCAGGGTAATAATCGGGAGCGCCAGGAGGGTCAAATCTGACTGACATGAGCGCTATACAAGAACCCACTATTATTATTATTATTATTTGCACGGCTGCATTTACAATACAAGCCATACACATATTTCACCTTTTCCTACTTTTGATCAAGGTCTCCCATTCAATGTGTCCTTGTTTACAGTTTTTAATATATGTTAAACTATTCTGTGAGCACTGCAATGCATATTATGCCTGAGCAGAGTTATTGTTTGATACAAGGTTATCAGTAAACAAGAGAGTCAGTCGCACATAAACAGACGCAGAGAATCAATTAGTGACAGATAGAGGGGGCGGGTTGTTTATTTCACACTCTAATATGACAGGTTATTTCATTGGCTGTCTGCAAATGGTGAGTGAATGTTGATAATTAGTGCACATCAGCCAATTTAATTTCAGAAATAGATTGCATGCGAAAGCAATCAAACCTTCATGTACCATGGAAATACAATGCAGATCCAGGGTTTATAATTTACAGAGGGGTTCATAATTTACAGAGGCGTATTAAGTGCTTGGTATCATTATTGTTCATAAAAATACATTAAAGAAGAAGAAAAAAAAAGTGTAATTTTTTTTTTCTTCTTCTGTTCCTTTTTTTTTAAAGGTTTATCTTCTGAAGAGACAAATCTTCACTGTACCTAAAAACATTAAGTTAAAATTGGCATTTCAAGCTAAAACCATACGCATCTCCCTCTACATTGTGATAATCAAAATTCCATAAAACATCATTCAAAATCATCAAGCTTTTGCACAAAGCTAAAGGTTAACAAGTTGGGAGCAGAGAGAGGAAAAGGGGATCCTATTATATTGTTTGCTTAGTCAAATTTCTCCCAACTTCACAAGATTGTAGACCTAAGGCAGCAAAGGCGACAGAAAATATGTGATTTTAGGTGATTATTAGATAGAAAGAATGAGGCGCCTTGCACAGAAATGCACAATCAAATACATTTTGCCTCTAGCATATTGATTTGATACAGAAATGAGTGCTCCCTGCTTCAACGATTGCCCTCAGTACACTAACATTCATGTCATGAACAATGTACTTCTAGATATTCAATTGAACATCTAGCCTACAGTTGTGAAGTGCAGGTTTTTACAGCAAAATGCAATCAAAACATTTAGTATTTCCAGATTTGTGTGGCACTTCTATCATTCAATGCACAATGGAAAAAACATACATATATTCATAAAAGGTATTTTTACAACAAATGCTGAAAAGGGGCAACTTAACTTGTAAAAGGATTGAAACAGTCATTTAAAACAGGTAAATATATCAATATTTATGTCCTCCCTCTCTGAATATAATTGAGTTTCAACAGTCCATTTCTTACACATATTTCACAATAATAACACAAGACAATAATGCAAAAATCACAGGGGCTCTTTCACATGTATGTGGACTTGGAGACACTGTTGCAATATGATATAATACGTTTTCAGTATTCTAGATTTAATATTCCAAAGTTGTATGATATCGCCAGCCATTTCCTCAACGGCAAACCCCATCCCCCAAGGTATTATCCTGGGAGGCATAATAAGAGCAGAAGGTGGGATAGTTGGTAGTAATGATTCAGAAGGTAGGAGACTTCACACAAAATAGTGATGAAGAAGATGGCTGGATGGACATCGTCATGGAAACACCCTAGAGGATAGTATGCTGGAGGATGGTGTGGCCATAGGAGGAGGCCACTATGAGGGCAGCCGTACTATAAAACTAGGTCTGACACCATACATGCGCTGACCTATGCTGTAGGCTCTATTTTAATTAATTGCATATATCCCTCTAGCCATATGTGGGTATCAAGGATGAACAAGAGATACTGTAGCTCGATAAATCAAATATGAGTATTGGGTTATTGCATGTTCATGTTGATGGATGCCTATAGTGTAGTAAGATATTTCTTTGTACACACTGTATCAGAAGCTCTTCTTCAATTTTAGGTTGAAAAATATCACTTTTCAAGTTTGTATCTAGTGAGCATTTTGCAAGTTATAAGCTTTCCAAAGCTTAAGAAATGTGTTTTTCCATTTTCCAATTACATCCATTCTGTAAATTCTGAGACAGTACAAACTCATGGCATAAACTTTTCTCAATCTAAAAAAAGGGAGAAGAAAAAACCAAAATGTAACCTACAAAATAAATGGTACACCTGCACATGTAAATGCCCATTTCTTACGCTTGCTTGTCACCACGATCTGATGATCACTCAAGGATGAAAAACAGAGCATCTTGAGACAGCCGAAGGACAGACAAGATTCTCCCCACTGTACCTACATGTATGTATGCATTATAAACCTGGTTATTCCAGACAGACATACAGGAAAAAATCAAGGTGTATCTATTAGTATTCTGTCTGCAGTACATGCTACATGTACATGTACACTAGCATTACTGTAGCTACAGGAGTTGTATTTGTAGGGGATTAAGCTGATTTCATTTGTGACATCATTCCATTCCATCCATAAACATTTACCAACTAAATAATGTTGCACAGATATGTTCCATTTGACTTTGTGTAATAATGATAAAGCATGTACAGTTCATTCACAAAAATCCATAGTTTTTTGCAGTCAGACAAGGATCCATGGTACATGTATGTTTTGAAGAGAGAAATTTGAGATGAGCAGCCTACAAGGAAATGAGCAGATATTTTTACTTTCTGTAGATATTCATCTCTGACAGAATGTCTGTGGAACCTTTGAGTCTTGATTGATTAGCACTTGAACTACCTACATTTTATTTATGAAAGATATGTACTGTACATGTACATGTATTGTACCACTTAACATTCATTACCCCTTAAAATACCAACCTATTCCAGACAGACATAAGGCCAGAAGTTGTACACTGTACCTACACTGTACATGTATTAGGATGTTCTGTCTGCAGTCTATTCTACATGTACTGTACATGTATGTATGTTTTCCTCAGCATTGTGATTTGTAACTTCATTCCATGCATACCAACAAAGAGTTGGCGAAGAACATATTCAATTGCTATCTGTCTATAGTAATAATCATATGACAATCTGCACAATGACATTTCATAGAACTAAATGCTGCATGTACATGTATTATAAACATAAAGTACATGATACACTATACAGTAGATCTATTTCATATTCGATACATACATTGTATACATGTATGTATGGCTACATTATTTCCATTTATAGCATTTAGAAGACACATTAAAATGTGTTTGTTGCAGATGCGAGTAGTAGAAAGATTGAGCATGTAAAAAAAAAATTAAAATTTAACCATACCATTTTGAAAACCATTGGTTTGATATAATGTTCTCTAAATATATTTCTCATTAAAAGAGATTAAATGCTTAGAAACTTATGAATTCAATATCTACACATGTATACCCCTAAAGGCAAACTGTGATTTTTCCAGTACATGTATGTCCCACTTATACCAAACACTGAAACTATCTCCATCCTATTTGAAATCATTCTAAATATAAATGTACATGTACTTCTGAAGGAATTGATTTGCCTTCTCTGCAGCTGGATAGCATCAACCATCTCAATGCATTCTGCCAGGCTTTTACCATAAACAAACTATACATCACTGTTAACTAAATCCCAAACAAGATATCATCCACTGCTAAGGTATGTTAATTATATTCTATGTATACAGGAAGCAAGCATTAGACCCAAACTAATTGCATGGGAATGGGGAGGATCGAGGGACAAGTTTTATTCTTATGTCCAATTGTCCATGCATAGCACACTGGTAATACATGTAAGTGCATATCATTGAAAATGACCTATTAGTGTAAAAACGTACTTAGTGAAATGGGCATGTCGATTGCAGTATGGTACATGTAGGTCAATAAAAACGTTTGTAGATGTAAGTGCATGGTTAGACGAATGCATTGATGCACTTTTGTCTGGATATAAACTGAGGGCCTAGTTCTTCATCACCCATAATGATAATGGTGTTTTATAATCGGTTTCTTGATTTTACATGTATGTAGTGGATCGTAGAAAATCAATGCTAAAGGTTTGTTCACAAATCAGTGAGTAACACTGACATCCAGGACCATTTCCAGCGAAACCTCGGGAGATACATGATTTAGAGTTAAACACTGTACATGTAGTTGTATTTAGAGAAACTTACAGTTGACATGTCAATATGTGCTCTATAATAAATTTATTATTGTTTATTGTTTTGGGTGATATGGGACCAGCCCTTGAATAATTGGCACAAATAGAAAGGTTACAGGTACTGTACATGTATGTGCAGTTTGAAGGCATGATTTATCACAGGCAAATCGTGTGCATGCCTTGTGTGTCATGGATAGACTCCTACATGTAGATCTCAGGAGTTAGTTTTACCCAATGAGCCTGAAAAGAGACCCAGACACGTTGGAGCCCCATACGAGCTGCACAATGTGAACTCTAAAAAGGCATGAAATGGGGAGGTGTGAGGGCCTGATATCGGAGAACAGCCTGTAAACTTAAACACCCCAGGGAAATGTATACCCTCAACACAGTAACAGAAAATATTAGAGTAAAAATAAACAGCCCAAAGCTACATGTAGGATTACCAATCTTCTTCTAAAAGTAGTTCTACATCAGAGGTAGATCAAAGTTTGCATACATAAATACATGTAGTACATATTTATCCCCATATTCTTTATAACACAAATCATTTCATCTGCACGTATATGAACTGTAATTGTAGCAATATTAGATTTTCAACACCTAACAATACATTAGGTAAACATAAGTGTATCAATTCTCTTAATATCTAAATTTTAGTAGTTCTACATCTGAGTAAGATACTGTACAGACATGCATGACTACAAAATGTGTCAAAAATCACGAAAAAAAAATCATAATGAATACTTGATTAGAATTAACTTTTTCTGTGTGATCTAGAGAATATTTTGTAATTTTAGATCCAGAAGGATGTTTACACTGTGTTCAAGTGCATGAGTTAACACCCTTCTGGCTCCTAATCAATGTTAATATGAATAGGGTAGGAGGGATGAGGGTTTGAGAAGAGGGCAGGTAAAGCAAACTGTAACACTTATTCTTTATCATCCCTAGGCTCCTCCTGACTCATCAATCAAATCTACTCTTAATTTTATTTTAAAAAATGGAAAACTGCAGAACCCATTTACATGTACATTTAATTCCACATATTTCTAGAAAAAAGCTGTCAGTTTAAGTCATTCATGTACATGTTAGTAAATGTGTACCATCTACTTAATACAGTAGGTAACTTACAGGTACATTTTTATGCAAAAAGCATATTCATGAGATTGTCTGCTGAGAGCCAGAAGGGCATTGATAAATTCACGTCTTCTTGTAGAAATAATGCCTTAATATCTCTCTCAGTACATACATTGTAGATGATAAAGCAAATGTAGAAGCACTTCAAGTGCTAATCGGTCAAGACTAAAAGCTTCCACAGACATTCTCTCAGTCATAAAATGGATTGACAGCAGTGTGAAAATATCCTCTGTTTTCTTAGCAGGCATGCTGTTCTCACGTTTCTCTTTTCAACAATATATCATGGATCTTGGGTCTGACTGAAAAGCTATCAAGAAATGCTGCATCAGCACATGATAAACAAGTGCAATCGGTTTGTTTACATGTGCAGTTGTGCACACAGTACTGATGCTAATACATGTACATGTATATCATCAAAATATGTTCTTTGAATTATAATCATTATTTCACAACACATTAATCTACACACAGTGATTCCACAGTACATATGTTTTTAGCCTTCATGATGTCAATCTTGAAGAATCCATAAAGCATCAATGATTGTTATGCATCATGATCATAGCATTCCATTATCCAAGCCACTGTACAGTATGGAGGCAAGCCGAACATACAAAACATCCTAAATGTAAAATATAGCTACAGCTGTAATTCACATGATGTCTGTGTTAGAGACATGTCAGAAAACTGAATTCTCCTTTCACCTTTCTGTTAGATGGAAAATTGTACCCCTTGACCTTTTTCACTCCAAATAAAATTCAGCCATTACGAATTCTGGATTTGTGGCTAATACTAACGTACATGTACAGGTGTACATGTAAATGTAATACACACACAAATTTAGTCCAACAGACAGTGTACACTTTTTAAGGCTTACAATGTAAGGCGTACTGACTTTTTAAACAAAAACAAAACAGCAAAAACTAAGAGAATACTCATTCATTCTAACCCACTGATTCACTTCTACTGTAGATGTACGTATGCCGAGAAATGTCTGGAGTTGATGGAAAATCAAAGGTACCAAAATCAAAGTGTATCTACATGTAAATAGTTAAATACAATTAATTGACCTTCACACCTACATGTATATAGAGTGCTGAGGCTTGACATACAGTACATTTAGACAATTAATACAATAATCTACAGTCTGCAGATGTATGGTGAATATTGGCAAAAGAAAAGCGTTTGTATGTACATGTAGGTTCACAATGTAATATACATGTACAGTACATGTACATGTACATGCATATGTACCTTTCAAATGTGTATTATTCCCCCAAAAGTGATTTAGTCTTGGAAACATATGCTAAAATTAATAAGGAGGATCTGCTCTTTATTATGGTACTCTTTAAAATTGTAGCACTGGATTTAATGAACAGTAGAGTACATGTGTACAGTAGAAGTACACTCTTGAATTTGTGTTAGATACCATTACAAATTACAAGAAAGGGCTGTTGATGTGTTCAGCCAGATGTTCAAGAACTTCTCAACTTCCAAGGTCTTTGTGAGTTTTCTGCCAGAGACAGCTGCCAAAAGGGGCTACAATTTGTTCAAATGGAATACTGCACATAGCATATTCTCACGGTACTGTATCTGCATGTAAATGTAGCGAGGATTGGTCATGTACATCTAATGTGCGTCTGTTTGAGGCTTTCATACCACACCTGACTTTATAACAAGGTCTTTTCCTGTATATGAAAATGACCAAACAAAAAATCTGTGATGATCATGCATTTTAGGGGGTGATGATTACTGTTTAATCAATTCATAAAATGACATACATGTACAATGTACCCGTTTGTGGGGAGGGGGGAGGGAGTGGTATAAATTTATCACACGATCAGCTCAATAGAATTTACATTCAGGGCCTACTGTACAGTATATGTACATTTACAGTTAAAATCTTTCCTGGCTACCTATTTACTGGTAATTATTGAATTTCAAGTACAGTACTTGGAGTCAGAAATTGCAGTAAATTATAAAGCAAGTGATTCAAAAGTAAACACCCCAGGAAAGTAACAAGCTAGTGACTTTCTTGATCAAACACAGACATAACATGTACAATGTAACCTCTCATTCCTCAACACATTGGAGGAATTCAAATTTATTTCATCAGTCAAGAGTATAAATTCCTTCTGACAGTTTCTAGGGGAATACCCCCTCCGGTTATACCTTACGCACTCCAAATATGGAAGCAGATTTTGCCTGACTCACTGTCTTCTATCCATACGTCGTAACACAAACGAACACTGTCTGGCCAGCCAGCGCTAGCCTTGTGTGAGGTAGACTCATGTTACCACAAGTTCAAGGTAGGTACACTGCTTCTCTCTCACTAGTCTATACCTACATGTAGTCTGGATTACACTCATTCTTCAGGCATCGGCTGTAAAAACGTTGGATTCAGTAAGTTAAAAGATTGACAAAAGTGAAAGTGCAACAAACGTTGAATCTTGGGTTTTGAGTTACTTTTTTTTTAAAAGAGGTAAATTCAGGTCATTTGATGTCATCAAAAAAATGTGTATTTAATAAAGAAAAGACTTTTTGATTTCCTTGACTTTATTTAAGCAGAGAGATGGCTGTTTTGGGGGTTAAATCTTCAGAAAATACTTTAGTGAAAGGATTTGGCTTATGAACAAATAATTATCTCTCCAAATGTGCCATACAGTGAACATGTACATGTACATGTACCTTCCAACAGTAATGTTATGTTGTGTCAAATTTAGACACATTTCACAGCAATGGTAGATAACCTGACATAATCTATCAGATCACTGTTAAAATATGCTGCCTTATTGATAAATTTTATTTACATGTAGCTGCTTTCATAAAACAGTGGAACCCAATCTGCATATCAATTTTAAGTAAGTGTATGACTGTCATCAGCTATAAAATGTACCGTACACACAAAACCTGCTATGATGCTATAAAACTTCTCTTGCATGTAAACTTAACAAAATAATGAAAGATGGGGCAGGACAAATAATACCAATAGTCCAATACCAAAATACATAACAACCTTGGTTATATTATTGCCTGCTTCATTATCACAGAATCTGCCTGAACTTGCACACTGGTGGTGTACATATTTCATATATGACAAACATTATCTGCAGAGGATTCATCAAGTTAAATTGGAAGATGCATCAAGCATAGAGGAATGAGTGGATCCACGTTGGCTTGGTGAGTCATCACTGTAGCAAGATGTGACTGGCCTCAAGTTCACCAACAGGTGAATAAATCAAGACTTACATTGGACTTGCATTGCTCTACATATATCTTTAGATTCGTTGTCAAAATGCCTACATGTACAGTATCATGACAAAGCATTCATGTACTTGTTCTGTCTTTTAATAATCATTCCTGTTTTTCAAACTAGAAACCAATTGACATGTACTTAATGTACATGCACTATTTCAAAGCAAAAAATGTACAATGTATGATACTATCACTTGTCAGCATATACATGTACATGTACAGGTTTTGATCATTATAGTTCACATTGTACTACATTGTACTTGACACTATATTTTTGTTTTGAATATCCTTTTATTTAATTCATTTCAGTGAAATCAGTATTCTGTACAAATTTGAATTTTGAAGAATAAACAATCATGCAAAGGCATCAACATAAATTCTTACAATTCTCAAGTGCACTCACATTTGATCTTTAACATTACATGTACATACATGTACATGTACATGTACATTGTATATCTGTACTAATGTGTACATTAATATGGCATAATGAATAAGTTGTACCTCATAATGATACTTAAAGGTATAGACCAGTTTTGGTCATACGATTACATTGTAGTAGCAAGATTGTAGCGACACCCTCGTACCTGTGAGCGTTTCTTTTTTTTAATGAAATTTTGTTTCAAGGCTTCAGCTATCAAATGTTTAAAAAAATCCAAAGCTGGGATTATTTTGTCATACATGGAGTTGTTGTAAACCATGTTTGTTGATATTTAGTGCCTTTTCATGACTTTGAAATTAATAATAATTATTGCTCTTAGAGAAGAGGCAGAATATGCGGGCCGCCATCTAGGATTATAATGTACACTGTAGGCATGCAAAATTTTGGCATTAAAACAATTAAATTAAAAAATTAAAAAATCTGCCGAATTTTTTCTGATCTTTTTTATTGATCGGCGAACGGAAGATATTATCCAATCTCACCTGATCAGCTCAAGATCGGCCCCCGATCCAATGATCGGTTACAGGCCTAATTTCAACCTACATTTTGTACGTGTATACAGGTGTTAACATGGTTGAAAAGAAGCTTTAAGAATTTCAAGAGTGGATCGTTACGAAAATCTCATGAAAATACTGTTAAACATACTAAAAATAAGATTTGTGGATGTGTGATAGGCAAGAGCAAGTAGAAGCATAGAAATAATAACATCAACTTTCTTTGGTCGTGTTCCGTGGCAAGGGCAAAAACTTGTCTAAAATTTGAACAGTCTACAATACAGGATTTGATTGCTCGTTGGACGACCAACGGACATACTTAACGCATTGAAAAGAGTCATATGACACACCTACATGTAAGTTTGTTGACAAACCTCCTTTGTGAATTCGGGCCATAGCATTTTGGTGGGGTATTCTAAAGTTAAGCCTGTCATTTTCTCAAAGTTACAAGGAAGGCATTCTATTCTTTAATTCAATCTGGTGGTCGATAAGATTTGGAATATTTTTTTCTTTTTTTTTGTTGCCTCCGTCACAAAAACTGAGGATCCTGTACACAGCTTTCGGGCACGTTCGTAATGTAGGTCCCGGAAGTGGCTCAAAATTACGTCCAAGAGGCTGCATCGATGCATTATGGGAGTAATATTAGCGTCAGCGAGAATAAGCCAGTTCATGGTTGCAGTCTGAGCATGAGCAAATAAAGGTCATTGCAGAACAAATTTAGAAATACACAGAGAGGAAATAATGGATACGTGCTCATGAAAGTTATGTAACATTATTCATTCATGCACATTCAATGCACTCCATACACAGGTACTGTAGAAGTATTCTTTGAAAAGGGGAAACAGAGGCTATTTATATATAGCACCTTCATCGCTGAAGGATTGATTATTTCAAAATGTACAAAGTGGGACCTCTTCATGTTTTGAAGATATGTGGATATTCGGGGTCATTGCAGTAATGTGCTAACCGTGAACTGGTCTATCGGTGCCTACTGTTAAAGTGTAAAATCATTAAAAGGTGCGTGCTCAGGGAGTTCACTAAACTCAGCGAACTCTGTGTGCCTTATTATACTAAATTAATTGATTTAAATGTAAATTAAGTATCAATTTTAGCACCCCCAAAAAACAAAAATCACAAAATTTGCAAGAGGACAGTGTTTTTGTAATGTAAATCACACATTAGCTCATTATCATCAGGAAAAAGTAAATTTTTTGATTGAATTCTTGACTGATTTCAAAGGGCTTTGTATGAGAAGAAAGAAATCCCCAAGGGAACTCCAAAGCTAATGTACAAGGTTCATCAGATGCTGGAATGTGCCAACAAATTGTTCGTTTTTAGGAAAAATACTCCAAAAAGATAAGAAAGTTGACACGAAACAGGTGAGAAACCTAAAGACTTTTAAATCATGACCATTATTTACTTTACCTTTACCTTTACCGCAAATACTGGAAGAATGCTGAGACAGCAGTCAAGCTTCCAGGTCTATCTTCTTGGTCTATCTTCTTTTACTCATTCTCTTTTGAACAATTGATGAAGATTTAGTTGATTTTGGTATGTTTTAGTAGGGTATATCAACGCCAGAGTTACGGGTCAAAGTATGTATATGATTCTGAATTAGCGCCATACATTTTAATATCTATTCCATTCTAATGTACCTGATTGGTTAATGGTTGACTTATAATTTTGGCCTTTGAAAACAAAGTGCGTAGCTTATGGTCACCTACAAGGCCTGTTGCACAAAACTTACCATTGATGGTAACTTTGCCATCAATGGTAACTACCATGGAAACCTTGATTTTGATTACCCTTTGAGCCCTGTTACCAATACCATGGAAGATGCCATTGATGGCAAAGTTACCATCAATGGTAAGTTTTAATATGCAAAGATCTCAGGTTCGAATCACACCCAGGTGGATGACTGAAGCCTGCGTTGTGTGTTAACGTGCCCCTCCCCTTGTTTCATAGATGCAGGCTATGTTAAGTGGAATACACTCCGTCTCTCGGATAGGACGCTAAATCGAGGCCCCGTGTAGAGAAGAGTCACTACCTTAATTGGCTTTGCACGTTAATAACCCACTGCACGTCCATGCACATATTTAAGAGTAGACCTAACTTAGGCCTAGGGCGAAACAAACCCGGTGTAGTTATCCACCTACACACCCCAGTATAGACTCAAGACCCCTAGTACCGTATGACAATACTCAAACAGAAGAAGAAGAAGAAGAAGAAGAACAGGAATCAGGTCTAGCTTCATTTTTAGTCTCAATATCATCTTTGCTGATTTTACTTGTTTGAATTTGATTTTTATAATTCGTTGTCAAAATAAATAAATGTGTTCAATGTTTCTTCTTTACTCACCAAGTATCATCATCTGAATCTCCTAAGTTAGTGTCCAATACTTTAACAGCATCAAGAAGACCTTTATCGGAATTGTTTGTCCTTTTCGCACCTATTTTTCCAGATTTAATGTCTCCATTAGAATTTAGATTCGTGTTAGCTTCCGTCAATGGTAGAGTTCCATTGGATGTCGGGCTACCGATTGCATCCGCTTTGCTGCGAAGCAGTTCGTTCTGTTTTTCAAGCTTTCGGACCAAATCCTGAAGCTTTTTCACTTCAACTTCGGGGTTTATAGTGTTCTCCATGGTTATATGATTGCCTCTATTTCACTTAACGTTGAATTTACAGAAGAAATCAATGCTAAAATGTAGTGTTTATCTGACGTCCGTCTCTTCTTCACGGCAACCTACTGTTCGCCATGTTGATTACAGTGCAATTGGCTGCGCATGCGCGTCTTTGGGCTGTGGCTTCACCTAGTCTACACATTCCAGACGCTATCATAGTCGTATTTGGGATACTAGAACAGTACAGCACCATTCACATGACTTTGACAATCATATTGCACAATCCCCATAGCTCTGGTAGCCATGAATGGAAGGAAAACATAAGAGATGAGAAAAGAGGTAAAATCATAAGGGAAGAGACGAGTGAAATGGGACGCGACAGGGGAAGATGTGAGGGGGTCAAGTCCAGGATCAAGTCTATTTTCTTCCAGTATTTTATTTCTTCACGTTTTACTAAAAACTCGAAAGCGAGTAACACTGAACATAACTTGATTTAAGAGCATAGTGATACAAAACAAAAAACAATTTGTAAATCCCTTCGAGAAGCTTGTATCGGGATACCACCCCCCCCCCCCCCCCCCTTGATCAGTCACAGAAGATCCTGATCATTGTGATGGCGCTGTATAACAAAGCGTCACAAACCGTATTAGGTTTTCTCGTTCCGTGTTTTTCTTTTCTTTAATTCTTTTTTTTTTTAATCTGTTTGTTTGGTTCTATTTTCATTTGTTTATTTCTTAGTTTTTGGTTTCCCCCATTAAGCACCATGTGATTTTTGCAAACAGAACAAATTACTTTACAGGGCATATAATGAGTTATAATAGCTACTGTAGCCTAGCTATGGAATGGTCACGGAAGTACTTGAACAGCCGCCTTTCATCAGGTTCATACGCTTGGGAGAGGGGGAGGGGGGCAAATCAAACGGATAAATAAGAATAAAATTGAAAAAAGACAGCAAAAGAGAGAAAGAAAGGACTTTTGATAGATGAAGAATTGAAATGGTCTAAACAAATCGAAAACGTAAGTAACCTGACCCAGAAAAACAACGCATGATAAAGAGAGCAAAGAGTTTTTTGCCTAAAAAATCCTTAAAGTTACTTTATAACAGTCTAGTGTTGCCACGATTAGATTACTGCTCTGTTGTATAGTCGAACAGATTTCATTCTCATACAACTAAGCTGCAAAGAAATCAAAAGGGGGCCGCAAAAATAATATTGAACAAGACATATATTATGACACACCGTCGGCTGATTTGTTCACAAGTCTTAAATGGATGATACTAGACACAGTGGCGGATCCAGGGGGCGCCCCCCCCCCCTCCCTCTTGGGAAAAAAATGTGTAAAAAAAACATGTGATTTTTACCTTTTGGGGGGGTTGGACCCCCCCCCCCCCCCCCCTCCCCTGGCACTCAAGGGGGGGGGGTGCAATTTTTTTAAATTCTCGATGGCCAAAAGCGAATTTTCTGCCGGCGCGATTTTTTAATTTTCGGGAGCAAAAAAAAAGTGCTCATCATTATGCAACTAAAGAGAGAAGCTTCAATTGGTGCAAAATGTAGAAGTTTCATGTTGAAGAAGGTGACTTTTACTAGTGAGCCACCAACCGACTCTGACGAGAAATTTTTCATTCTCGGAGGGGAGGAGGTAATTGTCGTCTGTTTTGGTTCGTCTAGGCGGGCACAGTCAAATGCATTTTATTGATCAGCAGCTGATCAGACAAACCACCAGCCAGGACAAATCTAGAAACACAACACTCTGCTTCAACCTTCAGATCAGCTAGACACAGAACGTACGTGACTCGGAAACCTGTTTTGTTGTTGGTGATTTAGGTATGTATCTCTATTTTCTTTTATATGGTTTTTTATGGTGATGCTGGACCAGCTTTTGCGGTTAGAGTGTTCCATTCCGTGTATAAGAAAAATAAATGAATAAATAATTTTTGTAAATCAATGCTGCGATAAAATATAGTCTTTACTATTTGTAGCAGGTTGTGACTGTATTTTCTCTAATCTCTCTCTTTGTTACCATTGATTGATAATGATTGTTTTGTATTCTCCAATGTCTCTATCATCCTGATATAGATCACAACCAAAATGCAAAGTTACTGACAAATATTACAATTCGAATTCTAAGGATTTGCGAATGACAACTGTTATAATACAGGGTCTACTTTAGCACTCGTGATTTTTTTTTTCTCTTGCCCGCTCGTAGTACTCACGCTTGTATAATTATCATGGTCTGATTGAGTTAACAACTGCGAGTATTAATCACCATAATCTTACAGACCGAGACTGAACTTCCTTCGTCAGAGAGGTCAGTACACAAAAATTGACCAGTGACCGAACTCATAGTGACCTCAATAACGCCAAACAAGAGCTATTGTTCAGTTTCATTGTCGTGTCGAGAGATACTGAACAAGGTTGATTTCTACTCAAAATGTATTCTTATGTCACGTCGGTGTTATGATCAATGCCTTTTGAAGCTTTACAGCAGAAAGCAGTAGTTGTGGTATGTTTTGAAAGGCCAACGCCAACTAACATGCTGCATGTCGCGTGAAATCTATTTCACACGACTTGATGAAAACCTAGTCTGTTTTCTTTGACACCTATCAAGGATTACTTTTTACCATACAACGCATTTCTGTTCAATTCTAGTTGTGTGATATTCATTTTCTGGAAGATTCCCGCAATACTGTCACAAATAATGAGGCTATAATATATCATGGTTATTACCTTTACTGCTATCATACATTGTGTATTACATCAAACTAATTGCGCTATATACGTAAATACATCACTGTGGCGGAATTAGAGTTTTGTATTTTGCTTTTCATTTCAAAAGTATAATGTCTGAGTTATGCATGGTAATAATGGCAAAGGAATTGCTACTTATTTCGTTCTACAATAGTATTCAGTGATCTAAACTGATATACGATACTCGAGAGCATATAACTTTGTGATTTAGAGGTCTGAAAAGCAGTCTATAGGGAACAGCTGCAGGCAGCAATAACGATATTAGGAGATATTTCAATATAATGCACGCAGAAAATATCTGCAGTCTTGAGCCCATAGACTGGTGTTCCGTTGTACTTTTATAACATACAATACGTTTCATCAGACGTGAAAATGAATAATATAAAGAGTTCATCTTTGTAAACTCGTGGACATTTAATGGATAAAGGCCTAACTAAATGTATATATTTCGTTCACAAAATCCACCTTTCACTTTCTACTTAATAGGAACTTACTACTAATTACCCACCGAGCTCGTGCTTAGATCGAGCTCTTATAGATGTGGAATCGAATCTGAATCTAATCACTAATCACAGAATCATACACTTTTTACAATGCATAAAACTACATGATAAAGTCGACTGATTAGATTCTATATCGTCGTTTGATGATGTACAAAATGTTGGAGTCCAAAGTCGATGACGAACTGCTTGTGTTGTCCAGCACTGCAATGAGTTGTTTTTACTTTCACAATCATGAAAACAACTCGTGATCGTGATCTGGTTCATTGTACAAAGAAAATATGGGGAGGAAATTATATTCAACATAATTAAGGTAATGCTGATATAGATCAAAAGGGGCAAAAATAAAATGGAAAATGGTATCCGATTTCTTGATTGCAACATAAAACAAAATTACAAAAAAAGTATCAGGCCATTTCTTATATACCACTCAAGATATACTCCACCCTGCAGTGAGAGGTTTCCGCTAGTGGGTATAGTTGAATATAATACAAAATGTTTGAAAGTGCAAATTCTGTTAGGGAATTCGACTAGTTTGGTGTTCAAAGAGCCCAACCTAATTCATCTCCTTGGGGATTTGCCCGGGAACGATAAAAAGATAGAAGACTCCGAAGAGAGAAAAAGACAAAGAAGTTGGGAAACAGAGAAGAGAGAGAGAGAGAGAGAGAGAGAGAGAGAAAGAGAGGGTGAGATTATCATATAGACATGGTTCATCCATTTATAGAAAGTACGCAGGGAAACCCGAACAAACCGTTGGAGAATAAATTACTGTAAGGCTATTGATTTTGAAGAAAAAATAATCAAAGAAATAAGAAAGTTTTTATTTGATATTTTAGTGACCTAGAGGACTATAAGGCTACCATGTATAGAAATTAAATTATGATTTATTTTTGTGAAAGCTGTTTGAAGACTGAAGATATAACCAAAGTATGCTTGAAAAGGTACTAGCAGTATCATAAGTAGAGAGAGAGAGAGAGAGAGAGAGAGAGAGAGAGAGAGGTCGAACAAGAGACTGGCATGTTTTTCCTGACCACGGCATACCCGATGGCTAATAAGATTGACCTATATTGACCTTGCCCTTGATAGGAAAATGAGGTCACCAAGGGTTAATCATATGACCTTTGACCTTCCCAGCCATCTGTAAAATCTTTCCCACAAATTGACACCTCCAGGAACTTTACGGTTTATTTTTGTTTGCCTTTCCCTCAACATTTCTTTCATCGTACATGATCGCAAAAAAATATTTTGAGAAAGTGTTGACTCTTTTAGTCGAATTTTGGCAGAGTTGTAAGTCAATAGTTAGTCCAGAAAGGCACATGAAACACATTCGTAACACATACTAAATGTTGGTCTCAATTAGAGTTCAAGTGCAAGTACTTGTAAATTCCTCAAAGATGTTCTACTATATGGACAAAACCTTTTTTTTTTTCATTCATGCTCATGCCAGACAGAGGTATGACACGCGGAAGAATTCTTTAACTTGTCTATTAAATTCTTTGTTTAGATTATTTTGATATATGCATTTGCACGATCTGATCTAATGATCTAAATCTAACAGTGCCCATGATGTCGACAAAAGATAGGGGATCTATTTCCACTCAACACTACCAATATCTACTGTTGCATCGAAAATATAGTACCATCAATAGGCCTTGTACCGGTAATAATATCAGCGAGAGCAGTATACTTGAGGCAGCAAGGAAAATGCACGTTAGCCGCGTCCCCTTCTCTCTCTCTCTCTCTCTCTCTCTCTCTCTCCCTCTCTCTCTCTCTCTCTCTCTCTATCGCTCTCTCGCAATCTTTCCCTCTCAACTCCCCTCTCTCACTCTCATCATGATCAATGATATCAATATTGACCCGGATTTTTTCTCACCTACAAGAGATTCTCGCAGTCTTATACCCGATGGGGGCGTGGCACTTCTTAAATGGGCGTGGCATTTTCATTACATGCTCATAAGTTAAATGCCTCGGTAACAGTGCACTCCGCATTGTCCATCAACAAACCAAAAGAATAAAACAGTCTGGCAATATTATGAAACCCATTGGATGTAAGTTTGGTTTGTTTCAATTAAACATGTTATATTTCATGATTTTATGATATTGGGAATAAACTGTGATTCCATTTCCGTGATTTACCGCTATGGTGTTCAACGCGTGTTTTCAAAACGATGCTTATCTTGTAGAAATCGACCTCGGTTTCGTATAGACTCTAAAGTTCTGGCTTTAAATTTTCATTACATTTTCTTTTGAAAGTGACAACAAATTTTGAATTGTATAGACTTCATCTCTTTTAAGACAGCGTTAGTAGAACATCACCTGACAGTAGTAAGTGGTGCGAAAGACCGGGAAGGACGTACAGAGTTGAAGAGGGGTGAGCTTTAATAGCGACCTACTTTTCGATCCAGAACATCAGAATGTTTCCTCTGAGACTCGTTTGAGTCATGCCTATAGGAGAATACTGAAAATACCATATCTTATAACTCTTTACTGATTGAGCATAATCGAAAACGATACCAACAAAGTAATCTATATTATCAATGGCTATACGACCAGACTGAATACTCTCGAGTGATGAGAAAAATCAAAGATAACGATGTATGCTTTGACATAATTATTTTGGGGAAGTCATTCGGTTACCCTTACGTGTACTTGAGGAAAACGACTTTTGCGTTCCCCTCTCTGTTTACGATTTAACGATTTATCATCAGTTTCCTAGGTAAAGGAATGCTAATGTTATGATCTAAACAACTGAGACATAATGAAAATAACTAAGTTGAAAATTAGAAAAGGAAAATATTAAAAAGGCCACATGGGCTTTGTCAAAGCACTCTTGTTGCGGGTTAAATATTTGCCATTACTTTGAATCCAATTAGATTTATTATAGTAGAGAATCCAGACAACAGTCACAATATACATATATATATATATATTCTGCCAATGTGACCCATTTGATCGTATGATCATTATCATTTGGTCTGAACTGATGTCATTCCTTTGAGTAACACCCCGAGGCACTGGACGTCCTTCGTCTTATTCACCAAATATTTCATATAGGTCGACAGTTCATGAAAGCGTCAATGTCGGTCTAGTTACCCCTATAGAAATGTTTAGACAGACCTGCCAGCGTCGTGTTCTGTATTCATTGGTAACTAGCCCTTTGTCCTTTTATTCGTGTATCAATAACAACTTACAAGATATGAATGGCATATTATTATATAGCGTACTTGTGAATAGTCATCCCCCCGTGAGAAATGCACCGTGGAAATACGTATTGATCTTCGAGGCAAATCAAATCTCATTGCAGTCTCATTGCAACCTCATTGCAGTCAGTCAGGCATAGCATATGACCAGACAGGAAACAACCCTGAAAGCTGTTATACCAGCTGAAGTAAAAACATGGCAATGCAATTCCTCTGGCCTCGATTTCTCAGTGTTTGCTAGATCAAAATATTACCATATCTTATTAAAATGTACATTGCTGTCGCAGTATTTCCAATGATGCCTTATACCGAATGACATATACCCGGGGACATACCAGTTGATATTGAATAGTGTACATAAGGGCCCGAATTCACAAAGCAAGGTTTGAGCTCAAACCTCCTTTTGTTTCGCCAAACCTCCTTTTGTTCTTTACAAACCAGGTTTGTAAAAAACGCGTAAAACGCGTCAGACGTACGAAAACCAAGGTTTGTCGACAAACCTCCTTTGTGAATTCGGGCCAAAGAGTTCTTCTCTGCGATCGGCACGTGAGTATACAGTGATCAAACCAGATTGATGAATCAAACTCATGATTGTAATATGCGTCCTCGGTAATGTACCAGACGAATACTTGAAAGGATCAAAGGATTTGTTGTGAAAATCAGTATAACACACAATCATGTATTTCACATAATGGTGGTTCCTAATGTGGCTTAACAAATTGAATATGGAAAACGTGTATAGAAAATGGAAAAGCCACACCCGTCATTTAGATAATGGGACATTATACGAAAGTCCATGGTTAGATGTTGTTTTCCGTCTGGTTCTAAAATACGTACAAAATATGATTCACTATATAAAACCAAGGAGTTGAGACCAAGGCAATACTCGTGTTGTTACAGTCGATAGTGTGTACTTGGCGTGACTATGTTAATATTCCATGAACATTGTCAAAAACAAACGGCTTTCTCTATACATCCAGTAACCCCTCTTTGGAAGTGCGTCTATACAAGCGGTGTCAAAAGTCCAGCCCTTCCTGGATAAAGTTCCCCCAGGTATCCAAAGGACTCTGTGGAAAATGGTTCACCTCCAACCCAATATCTTACCGATAGGTAATGATGATAATAATTATAATACAAACGGTGCTTATAAAGCGCTTACCACCGAAGTCTCTATAAGTATAAGCGCTACATAACAAACAAAATACAATGATAAACAATTACATATCAAACAAAACCAAAAATTACAAATTAACCTACAAATTACAATACAAGTCATATGAAATATACATCAATGTGAACAGAGTAAGTTAATCACCAAAAGCAATTTTAGAATAAATTAGTCTTAAGACAAGTTTTGAATTGATTGACAGTCTGACAGTTTTTGACCTTTTAAGGTAGTTTGTTCCAAAGTTCAGCAGAAGCTTTGCAATCAGAGCGATGGCCATCAGAAAGAGTTGGCACCGAAGTAGAAGCCATGGGGAGACTTGAATTATTGAATCATAATAGGCCTATACAAGGAATAGGCGGATGAGAGGGGCGTGACATAGTCGTAGTATACCCCTCGCTCATCATAATTATATTTCAAAATATATATCAAGGTATTTAGGGTAAATATATTAACCCAAATATTTTGGAACCCCTCCCCATCTTGTGTCTGTGCGCATATTGTGTATTTGGTTGTATATAAAATTCTAATTTTATTAAATTATTGTGCTAAACTGAATATTTTGTGTACAAATAATATGTTTCTCATATCTTTATTCCACGATGTCGATCAACTTATGTAACGCTAGGTGATCAAGAAAAGGTGTATCGTGCTTTTGGTCAACCGAGTAAAACCTTCATTATCTGTGAGCCAAAAAGCTGACTAAATTAAGGGAGCTCATGCGTTCGGCCATCACGCGTGACGTGGTTGTGATTAAAAAGATGACCGATGGTCAAAAAAGACTTCACACCCAACTTATGAAGCCGCCTATAATAGGATAGATGCAGTTTGGGTTTGGGTCCAATCATTGGGAGGGGGAGGGGTGCAATGGTCTTGGTCTCATTAAAGAGACGAAAGGAGAATGATTTTTTTTCTTCATCACGCAATGTAATAAGATTTTGGTTTCACTCGACATAATTTACCTATGTTATAGACATGGGGCATAGTTGGGTTAGTCCAAAATTCAGATCCTCGCAATGACGCATTAAGACATTACTTAAACTAAATTATTTACTACTCACTTATGCATGAATAATGCATTCTATACTACTCTTGTTTTGATTTTAACCATCAATCAAAACCCAGGTTTTACATCAGTTTGTTATTCTCTTTCTGATGAGAAATCAAAAATACTAATCCAGATGATATGGAGTGCAACTGTGCCAAGTATAACAAATAAATGGGGGCGCCTATTATATCAATCTTGATTATGCGATATTCATGCATTCATAATCATAATTATACTCTCAAATTGAATGTTTTCTGAAATTAACATTCGGACCTATTTTCTCTTCAGTTTGTGTGATGAACGGTAGGCAAACAATCCCAACTGAAATCTCATTCAGATGCATGATGCGGCAAAGCGCGGCGTCGGTTTTTAATTATGATGACGTCAAATCATTATGCTTCACGTTTAGTTATACTGTATCTTAAACACAGAGCTCAGTGCAATAATTATGTGCAAGTCCTTTGTTGCGCGCAGTTGCATTATTTTATATACGTTAAACAAAAAACCGCGTCGAATTTTGTATTTTGTGCGGAGGTTTACCGCGCCATTTCTGAACAAGCCTTAACAAGGTTAAAATTTATTGAACTGTTCATAACATGGTCCTCATGGTTACAACAAATCAGCAGATTAACGATTCACAGAGTGTGATATAATGGTAATCAAAACATCGTATCAATTAAGATTTGTTCCTTGTTTGTTCAGCACACGTCTCTCAAAGTATTTAGTTAATTATAAACTAGAATCTCTCACGGAACAAAAAAGGAAACTGGATTATGACAAAATAATCAGGACACCAAATAATACAATACTTTACAAATGGATGCATAACGTTTGGTTTGTCATTGATTAACATTTTCTCTCACTTTTCTCCTGATGGGTAATTCATGATATAAAAATGTATAATGGAAATGTGATAAACGTAACATTTCATTCTCTTTCCCGTATGACCAACTTCAATTGTTTATAGGTATGGTATGGTATGGTATTTATTTAATTCTTCATAAAAAAACATATACAATACATACAGAGTATTTTTTTTAAAAGAAATTTGAAATACATACATACATGTAGAAGGGTAACATTACATTTAATATGAATAAAATAAAATTAACAAGGAAATTAGTTAAACTATTGAATCAATCTAAAGTATATACTAAGTTTATAGAACGTGCATGCTTCGATCCTACTTAATATATCACTCTATCGCAGGGGCGTAAATCCCGGGGGGGTGGGGGGGCTGCATCCCTCCTGGCTTGAAGTAGGGGGGGATGGCCTGTACAATCATCCCCCCTGATATTACAAAAAAAGAGAGAGAAAAAAGGAAGAAGAAGAAGAAGAAAAAAATGTGATTGTTTCAATTTCAGCATAATGCATGAGAAATGAGTTACTCTTTTATGTATGTATAACTGTATATATAGCCTACACGTATACAGTATGTCACTATCATTAAGAATAGTTGCGCGACGTGCGCGAACAAGCACTTCATAAACTTCAGAATAATTTTTCTTTATTTTGAAAGGTATTATTATAGCCCAGACGTAAAGTGCGCCAGCGCGCGAGCGCTTAAAAAGTGCAATACGCGTATGCTCGTTCCCTCCCTTTGAGAGCATCCCCCCCCCCCTCCCACCCTATCTCAGGACTGCCAACATTTCTGAATCCCCCTTTCGCCGGCTTTTCGCTGGCTTTTCCTGCCTTGGAGAACCAACCCCCCCCCCCCCCCCGAATCCGAAACACTGCTAAATGTACCACATCCCCCCCCAAAAAAAAAAAAAAAAAAAAAAAAAAAATCAGGTGAGCTCTAGTCGATCGAGGGGGACTGGGGGCCGATGTTTTTACTTTTTAAAATGAAATAATCCTGAATGAGCTTTCAAAGCTAGCAGGAAAAAAAAAACCCACCCTCTTTTTAAAGAAACTAAGAGTCGAGAACGGTACAACGAATCGTCTTCTTTCTCTAATGATTTAATGAAACGTAAAAGCTTCCGCGCTTCGCGCGGGAGGAGGGAAGGGAAAAACTGAATTCAGATGAGGATTAAAAGTCAAGAACGGTACAACGAATCGTCTCCTTTCTATAATGATTTAATGAAACGTAAAAGCTTCCGCGCTTCGCGCGGGAGGGGGGGGGGGGGGACTGAATTCAGACGAGGATTATTTTCGAGAACGGTACAACGAGTCGTCTTCTTTCTCTAATAATTTAATGAAACTTCAAAGCTAGCAGGAAAAAAAAAATACCCACCCCCTTTTTAAAGAAACTAAGAGTCGAGAACAGTACAACGAATCGTCTTCTTTCTCTAATGATTTACTGAAACGTAAAAGCTTCCGCGCTTCGCGCGGGTGGGGGAAGGGACAAACTGAATTCAGATGAGTATTAAAAGTCGAGAACGGTACAACGAATCGTCTTCTTTCTCTAATGATTTAATGAAACGTAAAAGCTTCCGCGCTTCGCGCGGGAGGGGGGAAGGGAAAAAACTGAATTCAGATAAGGATTAAAAGTCGAGAACGGTACAACGAATCGTCTTCTTTCTCTAATGATTTAATGAAACGTAAAAGCTTCCGCCCTTCGCGCGGGAGGGGGGGGGGACTGAATTCAGACGAGGATTATTTTCGAGAACGGTACAACGAGTCGTCTTCTTTCTCTAATAATTTAACGAAACTTCAAAGCTTCGGCGCTTTGCGGAGGAGGGAGGGGGAAATCGCCCCTCCCTGCCCCCCCCCCCCCATTACGCCAATGCTGGTCACCATTACGTACCAATATTTGGCTCGCATAATTTCAAATTTGGCCCCCCCCCCCTAAGAAATCCTGGATCTGTGTATGTATGCATGTATAAATTTATGTACATGTGTGCGTGTGTGTGTGTGTGTGTTGTGTGTTGTGTGTTTGTGCGTGCGCGAACGTGCGCGTTTGCTTAAATTAGTGTGGGCGTGTGCTCGTGCTAGTATGTGATGGCTATCGCCGATCATCCCCCCCACTCCTCGGTACGGATTTACGCCCCTGCTCTATCGACTCTATCGACTATCACTACATCGACCGGATATCCACTACTTCTAAATGATACCTCGAGTGTATAGGGATTAATTCCACCTGCGGTCCCATCGCTCACATAACCTTACTTCAGGCATCAATGGTTTGTTACTATGGTAACGCGTCGAATATCAGTTAATGTGTACATTAAAGGGGCTACTGCCCAATAAGTTGATAATTTATCGTCCTAAAACTAGATTTTTATAAGGCGGCAATCAAGACGGGAGTTGATGCTACCTTGTTTGGCGTTCAACAATAAGGGAATAGAGCAACATCGATCTGGCGCTGCTCAGTGGCTGCCGGGCTCACGATTGGGCAAAACGAATTTCCATTTTCGGTTTAATAAAATTTGGAGTGAACTGTAAAAGAATATTATTATTATTATTATTATTATCATTATTATTATTATTATTATTATTATTATTTCATAATTATACTTTCTTGATAATATACGGATTTCGCTCATTTCGAAGCTACCGTACAGAAATTAATAGGTATGTAGTATGGAAATAATTCCCTAATGACATAATATTGAGATTGGTGACATAATTTATCCTCACTGGCACTAACAGGGTGATGAATAATATATAAGGTACGGTATGTGGGAAATAGTTATGGCGCCCCCGAAGAGCTACCTGGTTAAATTTAATGTGTTCTAATTACAATAAGTGGGTCATAGAAATTCGCCCTAATGTGATCATTTAACGCACATAATTATTATGCAGGGGGTATATCACGCTGCTTTATGATTATTGCAGTTTATCAAGAATATACCTTACCTTAGGTTCCAGCAAACACAATCTCGTAAATAATTTTATTTTCGTTTATAATTATTATAGGCCTATTCTAAACTATCACAGAAAATGTCTTGTAGGTTCAAGAAATATTTGGAAAACCTTCAAATAAGTATATATTTTCATATAAAAAGCAAGGCTTACATACATCCTCACGAGACACTTTCTTCATAGACACACTCCCACACGCACCCACACACCAACCCACAGTAAACACAGACTCGCGCGCCCAGGTATTAAACATGCAGTCTATATAGCAGGGAGATGTCAGTTCATCTCCCTGATAATAGTAAGCAAAGCGTGAAAATGACCTCCCCGGCATGCATCCAAAGCTAGATCATGCATTTAAAGACGGAGGAAAGAGAAAGATGAAGAAAAGATGCGTGCCAGACCGGAGGATGTTTCTCATCTGAATCTCTTTTATTCATCCTCCTCCTTCGTCTGACTTCCTGTTTCCATGAGCGTTGTGAGATGAGCAGGTGCATTCATCAGATCTTTCTTAAAGGGAAACATCAAAGTGCCCTTTACAAATGTGTGTAGGTTGCGATATTTCATTTTCCACACGCCTGTTAAAAAATGATACAAAGAAGAAAAAACAAACGAAACAAATACAGATAATACTGAACATAGATAACATTTAGGATTATATCCGCCCACTCATCAGATCAATACTTGCCCCAAGCAGAAGCAAGAAAACTAAAGGATTTTAATAAATGGAAATGGTATACAAAAACCCATGCTCCTCCCCTTTCGGTCGCTTGGGTCTCTCACTATTTACCCACCTAGCAAGGCCAGTCCCCCAAGTGCCTCCCCCTCCCCACTCCCCCTCCCCCCATTGTACTCATTTTGCTTGGCCGAAGCTATACACCCCTTTCAGATTGGGAATGTAACTCGTTCCGTTTGTTTGCAACACGGCAGTGCAAGACATATACTTACTTCTCTCTACCGGCCTAACGTGTGAATAATATGACTGCAAGTAATACAAGATGTAAACAGAAAATAGGTCAATATTACTGACCTCATGCAAGGATACTCTAGCTACACTGATCTTGTCAAATCAGTGAGAGTGATAGAGGTTCTCTCGTTACAAACAAGTCACTTATATCATTTAAAAATGGATGATGTATATTCGTGTCTGGAAAAAAAGATGATAAACTTACCATTGTGATAACCAAGACTTTGAAACGGACAAATTCTGGCATTAAGATTTCTTGTTATGTATAATTATATGAATATAATCATCAGGGTGCAACATGACCTTTCACCTAGCTTAGATATTTGCATCATGTCTATTGACGTCACTAGTTTCTCGGGTGATTTATAAATTTAAAAGATTTATTATCAAATTTGCAATTGGGCAATGTCTCCAAAGGCTGCCTATTTAAAGAGAGGTTCGCCAGCTACTTCTCCTCTCTCATCTTATTCTTTCTTCAAACAGAGACGATGAACCTCAAAGCCAAACATGACTGAAACTCGATATTTAACTTTATTGTTTCCAGTTTACTTTCAAATTTCAAATTACCTAATAATTATTTATCAAAATAATTTTGTCAACCCTCATTTTGATTTGTGTCGTGTTGTTTCTTTAGTGCTCAATTTGACTTCATTTTGTAACTCTACTTCGACAACAGTACTGTGCGATAATACAATACATTCAGGATCCTTGTTTTAATTTGATCATTGTGAACCTGTAAAATAAAGCCATCAAAATAATGTTGTACTAATTCTTGTGCTACAATGACGTCACCTACCCCTAGGCACGATGATAAACAATATAAATTGATCTTTGAATACATTTTTTTAAAATCGAATATCCAATATTCACGAGTCAATTATGATGCATTTACCACACTATTTTTTTTTTTTATTTTTTTTATTTCATACACCAAATTAGCTGTGTCGATATATTTAGTTTATTAAAAATCGAAAAAGTGAAACAAAATTGGAATCGTAAATGGTTATTTATAATGTTTTTTATGAATCCGGATAATAGCTGCAAATAATTATTAAAATAAACCATTACTACTAATAGGCCCTACTCCTCCTAAATACTATCACATATTGCATCGCATTGCACTATCTCTCTCTCTCTCTCTCTCTCTCTCTCTCTCTCTCTCTCTCTCTCTCTCTCTCACATACACATACTCTCGAATTCATAAAGCTATATAGGAAAAGCCTAAAATTCAATTTTTTTTTTTTTTTTTTTTAGTGCATTCTATCATGTCTGTAAAGCACAGTGAATTCTACATTTTTAGCAATGCATCTCGTCATAATTTCATTCCTCTGAACATTTAGCACCATAACGCATTCAGACAATGTATATAACACAATTCTGATAGATTTATTGTAGGAAATGGTGACCACTCCTTTAAAAACATAATATCGGGTATTATTGGTCATACTCCATTCCGCGCTCTCTTAACGTCTCAGACTGTGTGTAACCGATACTCCACTCTGGGAGCGTACACACAATCATACAATAAGGGCGGGAAGAGGCGTAGGAAATATTAGACTTCAATTCCCGCGATTTGATTCCTTACTGCAAATACAGAAATTGAAGAGCCATTAATGCTAGGACTCGAGCGCTGACTGTGCAGTCAGATAAAGTGCATAGTAGGACTGCATGAGGACAAGCACTACACTGGTAACTGTTTGATTCATTCTCACTTCAGGGGAGCACACTGCTCTTGCGAACTAACACAATTTCAAGAGTGATCGAATTTGATTATTTCACTTTCCAGGAAGCGAGGTAAGTCGTCTGCCTGAACTATCGGTTTATCCGTGGCGCCTCCTTACGTTGTACAGCATACAGAACAGATGTTGATTCTCGCCAAATCGCTCAATATCACGCCACCTTTCTATTGTGTCACTGTGCTTTTCTCCATCATTATCATTCAAGTCCTCATCTCTCTTTTATGTGAGGTTTTTTCGTATGATTGTAAAGGAATGTTTTCTGAAATGACATCGTGTTTGTCTTTATTCGCCACTGAAAGATGTCTACTTTTGCGTTTTCTTGTATACACAATCATATCTCGTTTTGTGACTGATAAGATTCCTCCTCGTTAAGGAAAACAAAAAGTAATTTATTGATTCCTGTGAAATTTCTGATATTAATCGGTAATTTTTGTCCTTACATGCATCTAATACTGAGTGTAATGAGGATATTTATGAATGTGTCAAGTAAAAATGTACGTGTCTCTGTATATTAATTTGAAAGTGGGATATACCGTCCATGATTTGGTCCTATATGTACATCACATCGATTCTAATTATTATGTGGATGGCATAATCTTATTCCAAAATTAAATTGGACTTTGACTGAAATTCTATATTATTGACACATACAGACCTAATAATGAATTGGTAGTTAAAAAGCAAGTGGGCAACTATTATATATGTATGTCATAAAGCAATCTGATAAAGTGAATATGATTGCATGTTTCATCATATTCCACTCATACAGAGCACGCAACACCCCCCTCCTCCCCCCTCCCCCGCCGAAATAAGAGAGACGGTAAAATGTTTCCTGTGCAATATGCTTATTTCATTTGTGTACGCCATTTTGAATTTGATATTCAGGACACAATTTATATCTCGCATTATTTCGCGAAAGGTTCATATTTGAATGCAAAGTGAATGTTAAGGTATATATGATGATATTGAGCTGAACTAAAAAGGCTGGGGTTGCAATGTAGGCATGGGTTTTTATAGTCTCGTCAAGGACTTTCCGATGTGATCCATGATAGCATAAGCTATTTGTGAAATTGCATTGCCGTGCAGGCGAGGTGATTTACCGAGATTGCCTCAGGGGCTTTTCATTCTTTTCATTTTGAATGGTTTTAAATCTTTGAGAAATTTGCTGTCAGTCGAGTTCACACTGAGAGGGGAAATATCAGTTGTATGACGAATGATCCATTGATTTTGTTTGTCGGAGAGCAAAATCTCAGAAGGTGCAGGGGTTTTCTTTTATTTAATTTAAAAATACAGCATTGCAAGTTTATTTGACAAATTTATGTCAGCTGATAATACACCATTATACATTATATCCTGTTCATATTAAAGCTTGAAGCAGAAAATTTACATTATGATTTCCATATGCATGGATGACAAGGGTCTGATCATCAATGCAATCTGTTTCTTAATCAAACATGAATACTCATTTAAAAGAATGTGTGAGCTTTTTTTTTTAATCATTCCTTATAATGTTATAGAGTGGAAGAGTATCAAAGAAAAAGTGTCCCCTGAAAAGGATTGGTCTTGAAATGCCCCGATAAGTGCCTTCTCCCTTTGGGGCAATACTCAAAATATAGTATGGATAATTTATCATTATAGGTCCTCCGATAAGAAAAGATCCGACCGAACCATATTATATTAAAAGATCGATATTTTAATCATTTTATGTGTTGAAACAGTAACATTACTGATGCAGCCTATTTGAAGTGACCATAGTAAAGTGGTTACAACTTTCAAAAATTCATAACCCTCTTATGTTCAATTCAATTCAGTTCAGTTTGTTTTAATATCATATCGCAGCCTCAGCTGAATTACATGAACATTTACAATCAAATTGAAAATAACATCACATTTCATTTTAAAAACAACATATTTCATAATACAATGCATTTGTATTAAAAAACAGGTATATACAACAACAAAAATGTCCAAATTAATTCAAACTTCCACCAGTTTGCTTCTATGTTTTTGTTAATTATTTGTTTAGAGTAGTTGTCTGTTAAGACTTCCACTAATTTGAAATATAATCTTTTGCAATTTCTCGTCTTGTCTTTAGATGTTTTAAATGGTTTTGAATAATCGGTAAACTCCTAATGTAATTTCAACAACCCATTTTTCTGAAAATCTCATTTGAACTTTTTGGTTTTCTGTTTATATATTTTGTATTTTATTTGTTATTTGTGCCAAACTATGTTCATTGTAATTAATGTCTATTTTGTAATTTTGCATGTTTTGATCTGTAAACTGTATCGCAATTCAGCCCAACGGCTGCGAAGATATTTGTTAATAAACCTTGAATTGAATTGAATTGTTAAGATTACAATTCACTTTAATGCTAAACCAAATGCACTTTGGAAGATAATATTTTTACTGAATACATCATATCAGAGATGATAATACTTTGCTTTCATTCTATTCCTGTGCAGATTTCTTCTGAAGACAAACAGTGCGAGAGACCAAGATGAGTCTGAGTAAGGTGTTAGAGACCATCAGTGACAACCATCTTGAGTTTATTCGTATGGAGGTCTCAGATGTCTACGGCATCGCTCGATCACGGACTGTACCGGCCCGCCATTTTGAAAACACATGCAAGTCGGGTCTCTTCATGCCGTTGGCCACCTATTGTTTCAATGGCGCAGGAGCTGACGCAGATAAATATGACTGCGGGTTGTGTTGGGAGGTAGGATATGGGGATGTGAAGCTGCATCCAGACCTAGAGACATTTCAAGTCATACCATGGTGCGAGAATACCGGGCGAGTGCTGATGAATGCAGAACTCGGCGGTAAACCCATGATGGTGTGCCCTCGAGGAATCGCAAACATTCAGCTGCAGAAGTTGGAGGAGATGGGTTATTCTCTTTTTTCGGCTCACGAATATGAGTTCTATGTGGTGGATGCCAAGACACGTGAGCCACTACTGAAGGATGGGAATCTGCTGTCAACCCTGCGGACATACACCGACACCAAGCTACTTCATCAGCTGATGAGAGACCTGCCAAAGGTTGGAGTCGACATTGAAAGTGCAGAAGGTGAGGGTGGTGTCGGCCAGATGGAAATCACATACCGTCCAGCGTTCGGACTACGCTCCGCCGATAACGCACACACATACAAGTTATCGGTGAAAGAGATTGCTAGACAGCACGGCTACATGGCGTCCTTCATGTCAAAACCGTGGCCAAACAGGAGTGGTAGTTCCTCTCACTTCTGTCACTCTCTCTGGGATGCCAAGACCAAAGAACCTCTCGTTTATGGCAAGGACAGTCCATGTGGGATGTCTGAAGTCGCTCAGCACTGGGTTGCGGGACTACTAGAACACGCACCAGCTCTTACAATCCTTGCCTCACCAACTGTCAACTGTCTGAGCCGTCTTAAACCAAACACGTTCGCTCCTGTCAACTCGACCTGGGGCATTGACAACCGTACAACCGCCATGCGAATCAAAATAAATGGACAGAAAGGCACCTTCATTGAGAATCGTATCGGTGCCAGCGGGAGCAACCCTTATCTCCTCTTAGCTGGTACCGTAATAGCGGGAATGGACGGGATCAAAAGAAAGCTTCCTCTTCCTCAGGAATCCACAGGAAACTCGTACGAGGCGAATGGTGTTCATCCCTGCGGTCAAGATCTCCCGAATACTATGGAGAGAGCAGTAGAGGCGCTCAAGGCAGACAAGGTGATGGTCGAAGCTCTAGGACCTGACTTCATCAAGTGTTTCTTGGCAATGAAGAAAAAAGAACTTGTAGAATCACGACAAGCTGTTACTAACAAGGATGGTGAATGGGAAAGGAAGATGTTCTTTGAATATCTGTGAAAGTGCACCATTTAACTAGAACTTTCACAAGCATCGGGTCAGATAATGTAGGTTTAGGACACTTATTTCAAATCAAAGTTGAATGTGCAGATCTTTATTCTCTCAAGCGATACAATGATCATAGTCACACAGTGCTATTGAACGTTAGGGGTATGGTAAGAATTATGTTTAAACCAGATGGTCCATCTACCTGATTTTAAACCAACTTGATAATCGGTTGTAATTTTTTCAGAACGTTTTACATCGTGTAGGACATTATGTCAAACTGTTTTTGTAATTTTCTATTCAAGACCTCGATTTTTGTTTGTTATTTTCCCAAGATTTCTACTGTATTACTTTGTGATCAAAGTGGGTCAATCTCTGGAACTTGAACTTACATCGTAGTTGTCTCTGCGTTAGTTGGTATGCTTTTTGTAGTCAAAGCTCTAAATATAGAAATGAAATTTATATAAATGGAACTAGGCGGATCAAGAAAAAGAGATATATTGTTATTATAATTATAGGCTGTCATTCCCAACATTATACATTCCATGATTAAGGCTTTGATGTCAAATGCACCATATTACCTCAAAGTTACGATATTTTAAAAATACAACTTTTGCCGATAATCACTAATTAAAAAAAAGTACCCGCGTGCAACCAGGGCTGTGTGCAACAAGTCGCCCCACCCCTCACTCCGCTTACATACCCACACACCCACACACGCACGTACACAGCAAACACGCACGCTCATTGTATGGACAGCAACACGTGATTTTAAAATGAAACCAGTGACCTGCATTAGTTGCGATTGTTTCAAATCAATCGCAACTTGAAATGAATCGCAAATGTGTACTTGAGAGATGGGATTTGCGCTAAACTTCAAGTTGCGTTTGATTTGATTCAGTCGGCTCTGGTAGAGCCAGATTGTGACAGACCATATTCTGGAAATTTATATGACATTCAACAGGGAAAATTCTGAGTTACCATCGATTTGTTTAATTTGTTTGTGTACGTATGGTGTAAGAGTACGAGGACATTTTATTAGATATATGTAATATATTCCAATACTATAAACTTTTGGATACTCTTACATAATTATATACATTATACAAGTAGTGTTTTAATTTATTTCATTCGATATATGATTTACGCAATTTGAAAGAAAGGTCGAATAGTAAGTTGCCGCGCTGATATTTCGCACAAATCTAAAAGAGAATTATGAAACAAATCAGGGTATCGCCATTCAGCTTAACATGTTTATCGTACAAAAATTAGATGTGTTTGCTTTTCTTGTTTTATGTCTTGTAACATTGAAGAACTATATTTCTACGTTGTAGTGGATCGGTCACATTCTGAAATGTGCACATTTATTTTATTGATTGCATTAATTACGTTATAAGTAGGCCTATTCTCACCATTCCCTGATATATTCGCAATTGATTCAGACAGTTCTTGATTTCCTGTGTGTTAAATTAGACAATAATAATCGTATGCCTAATGGAAACATGTTTTGATAGTTTGTGTTATATGTATTCTGAATTGCTCATATTCTACCTAGTCATATTTTCGTTCAATGAAAACCCGAGAATGTAAAAAGTATATTTCTGTAATTAAAGGGTTTACGTAATGATGTATTGACATTTCATGTGCCGTTTAAATTTGCTTACAACATTTATATAAAGATATATATTAAACGCATACATTGATATATTTTGTATGTTTATACTTGCGATGCTATATTAAATTGAGGTCAACAAAAATGTTCACTCGTTTAAATTTCTATTCATTTTCAATGTCGATATAAATTGCGTATAATCACCATTCGTGCACAAAGATGGAACAAAATAACAGTTTGCATGAAGCCTATTTCTTAAGCACGGAATGTACATTCTCTTGCAAATATCCACACATCTTAAAGGGGCCTATTATCTGCGGTAAATATTTTAACTTCAGGTAATAATGGGCGACTGTTAATAATCAATATACATCGTCCTCTCGGTTATCATTTGTTCATTTAATTCGTAGTTATGTTTAATTCTAACATAGCTGACCAGTTTAACAAAGCCCCTCCTCTCCCGCTCAAGCTTTCTCTCCCCCTCTCACTTTCTCTCACCCCTCTCTCTCTCTCTCTCTCTCTCTCTTTCTCTCTTTCTCTGCAGCTTCCCAAACTACCTCACTTTCGTCAGTACGTCTACAATGGGCGGTGGGGGCGTGAAATTCATTATGCGATGCTTATCCTTGTTTATATTTTGTTACATAGATACAAATGATTTAACTTTCCCTTTTCTTAAACAGAATGCAAAAATGTTCACGCTGATTCCAGAATAGTAGAAAAAGACAAGTCAACGTGTTGGACAGGATTAGGGGGGTCAGGGGGCCGCTTTTGTTTTTTGTTTAAAAAAGGTAAGATTTACGTTACTATCCTATATTTTTACCGTTTTTTTTGGGGGGGGGGCTAGGGGCCGGGCCGGTAGAATCGGCCCGTGGATCCGCGCCTACCTGGGATAGAACATAATGTTTAGTTCTATGTTTAATTATTCCATAATTTCTTATATTTGGGGGAAAAGAGCTGTAAACATAACCGTCACTTCGTGAAAACACGAAATTTAAGGACGCGCTGTGATTTTGATTTTGTTCTTTACATATTCCTTCCTTATATTTTAATTGATTTTAAAAATATGTATTATAATGTTTCTTCTTTTCTCTTGATAATATTTCACCAACGAATCGAGAGTTTTGGTAGACATCTTGGATGTAGTATATAGCAATACATCCTTGGCACATGACGTTTTGTGATAATCAGCCTCAGGATAATAAGAATTATAATGATACCACTACTACTAGGCCTATTACTTCATGTACTACTACACTATTAACTGCTATTGATGATTATGTTGATGACGCTGATGATAATAATAATATATTAATTATGATAATGATTATAATGATGATAATAATAATAGTAATCATCATCTTTATCATCATCATATATACAAATCTAATCCGATCCCCATACGGACCGGCACACTCTTTATATCATGTCACAGTATTGTAGGTGAATAAGATATTTATTTCATACGTGGGCATGTAACAAGGCCGGGTTAAAGAAGAAAGAAAAGCAGGTTTTCAAGGTATATACGTTCTGAAAGGAAACGTATATTTTTTTTTCTATTTATCCTCTTTCGAGGGACTTTATTTGTTCATATCATAAAATAACAGCTATTTACAACAGTGTTTAAATACAAAATTCATGCAATTGTAACATATCATACATAGTACAGAACATGAAACTAATGTGACATAATCACTAACTAAAATAATGAAAACATTTTTGTAACTTTTGTAACTTCGTTTGTATCGAATTTCTTTTGATTACATTTCATATTGAGATAGGTGCGAATTTCCACCTTTAATTCTTTTATCAAATATACAGCATGTTTCCTGTGCTTTTCACTTCCAAAACATTCTCTAATATAGTTCCTATAGATAATAAACTGAGCGAAGTTTAAAATAAGATTGACAAGATTCATTTCTCTTCTCTCTATTTCATAACCTATTAAAAGAATTTCTTCGTTCAAAAGGATTTTAAAATTAAACAAAGTATCAATTAATTTGGATACAATCTTCCAAAAAAGCGAAACCTTCTTGCAAGCCAGGAGAAGGTGGTTAGTTGTGTCTGGAATCTTACATATATCACATAGATTATTATTTTTAATCTTCCATTTACATAAATTGTCTTTACTGGGCAATATTCTATGAAGATATTTAAAATTAAACTGCTTAATTCTGTTGTCATTTATAAAGTAAAATTTATAATGGAGCAACGTTTTCCAGTTAAACTCATTGGGTAAATCAAAATAAGCGTTCCAAAAATAAATGCACGGCAGATTCTGTCTATTTTTTACTAACATCAAATTATAATAGTGTTTGGCTTTCATGACCGCTACATCAATGGAGTCACCTGTTACTATTTCTATTGTACTGGATTCCACTGCAGACGGTGGACTATTTACATATTGTAACCTATTACGTAATTTCTGCAACCAAAAATTCGGGAATGCACTTTTTAACTTTGCCAATTTGAAGGCGGAAAGTAATTCATTTTCTTGAAAATTAATACAAATAGAATCAACTTCTTTCCAGATACCGTTAACTAAGACTTGTTTCACTTTAAAAATATTGTTTCTCATCCAGTTTGGAAAATACAATAACTCATTCATAGCTTTAATATTGCTATTATACCAAATCATTTCATTTTCAATATCTGTTACTTTAAACATATCAATATATTTTAATTCAGCCCAAGAACAAAACATGTCAACATAAAAGTTAGGCAACTGTTTTTTTCTACAAATACGATACATATCGCTCTTTTTGCAATTAAAATGCAAACAAAGTGGCAAATCCCCAATTTTCTTGATCCAATATTTAAACAAAATTTTCCAAGCACTTTGTTCATCTCTTAAATATTTATGAATCCATGAAAGACGGAGTGACCGGCATTTTGACTCTAAGTCGATCATTCCCAACCCCCCTTCTACTTCAGGATTGTGACAGATGTTTCGTTTCACCTTTTCTGTTTTTGAATTCCATAAAAATGTGTAAGCCAGTTTATTTATACGTTTAATTATTTTAGAAGGGATCGGAACTGCCGTGGCAGTACGTACTATCTGAGACATAACTAAATGTTTAATCACAACAACTTTTCCGTACAATGTAAGTTTTCTCATTTTCCATAAATCCAAGGTATTCTTTATTTTCTCTACTTTACTTTCCCAGTTTAAATTTTGAACGTCAAAAGAATTTTTACCTACATAAATACCAAGACATTTTATAGGGTCTTCAGTGAAATGTAAATCTTCAACTTCATCGTCATTTATATTAAGTTTCATAAGATTTGATTTGGTCCAGTTAATTTTTGGTCCCGCATGCGCTCCAAACAGTTCTACTTCTTTCATTATTTCTTTAACAAATTTTACAGATCTAGTAATAATCGTCGTATCGTCTGCATATTGAACGATACGTATATCTTTAAAATCAGCTTGATCTTCATTGAAGTCTGGGACTTGGATTCCCTCTATTTTGGCGTTTTGTTTAATTCTTTTCCCTAAAACCTCTGCAATTATTATAAATAAAAGTGGAGAAAGTGGGCAACCTTGCCTAACGCCTCTTTCTATTGCAAATTTGTCGGATATCCAACCAAAATTTAAGACACGACCATGAGCACCATTATATAACGTTTCAATCCATCTTAAAAACGAATCTTTAAATTTAAGTTCCCGTAACAAGGACAATAAAAAAACATGACCAATGGTATCGAACGCCTTTTTAAAATCCAAGAACATCATAACAACTGGTTTGTTTGCAAAAAGACAATAATCAATAGTATCCTGAATTAGTCTGGTACATTCAGATGCAGAGCGGTTTTTTAAAAAACCAGCCTGATCCTGTGATACAAGTTTATATATAACTTTCTGTAATCGTATTGAAAGAATGCGAGCTGCAAGTTTATAATCAATGTTTAACAGCGAAATAGGTCGCCAATTATCTAAAACATTTTTGTTACCTTTCTTATATAATAGAGTAAGGATAGCTTGACTTTGTGTGCACGACAATTGTTGTTTGTCGTAACCCTCATTCAGACTGTCAATTACCATATGTTTGATATCCCCCCAAAAGCATTTATAAAATTCAACACTGAGTCCATCGCTTCCAGGTGATTTGTTCATCTTCATTGACTTCAGTGCTTCCCAGCATTCATTCTCTGTGATTTTTCCCTCACATAAATTTGCATCTTCTTCATTCAAAACATTTAAGTTGATATCAGATACGTATTCTTTAAATCCAGCCTCGGTATTATTTCCATAGAGTTTACAATAAAATTCTCGTATACCTGTCAAAATTTTCTGTTCATCTTTGATAATTTTTCCGTTACTTTCAAGACAATCTATTTCTTTTTTTTTTTCCTTTAGCTTTTTCAAGCTGAAGAAAATATCTTGTTGACTTTTCACCAAATTCAAGCCACCTTGCCCGAGATCTCACAAATGCACCTTTGCACTGATATTCATACCACTTGTCTATCTTTTGTCTCAAACACTTCATTCTATCTATATCATATGCACATGAACCCTCATCTATTTTCTTACACAAGTTATCATATTCACTTTCCATATTAGCAATATATTTCTTTTTTCTTGTATTAACATCAACTGTATATTTTGTACTAAATTCTTTAATTTTAATTTTACACATTTCCCACCTTAGCTGTTTATCAAATTGACTAAATTCAATATTAACCTTACGAATAATACGTTTAACATTTTGTTTAAACACTTCATCCTTCAGGATAGAATTATTCAGTTTCCAGCAACCCTTTCCTCTACTTTGTGCTAATATTTTAAGTTTCATGGATACCCCGTTATGATCGCATTTCAACACTGGTTTTATGTCGATTGAATAAATATATGAAAAATGCTCTTTCGACATGAGCCAATAATCTAGTCTTGAGTAAATGTTTAGTGACAGCTGCCTCCACGTAAACTGTTTCCTCTCTGGAAACATTTTTCTCCACACATCTACTAAGTTATTATTTTTCCGAAATTTAACAAAATTCTGTTTTGGTAAATATGCATATGAGACTCCACTTGTGTCTAGTTTTTTGTTTTGTACACAATTCCAGTCTCCACCTGCGATCATAACGTCGTTTAGTTTTCTAATCTTTTTCACCCATATACATAAAGATGAATAGAAATGTTCTTTCAGTGTGTTTTTTGCTGGAGCATACACATTTATACATAAATACATTCGATCTTGATACGAAAATCTCAGTGCAATAGCCCTACCATCACCTTTGAAATGTTTGTCGATGACCGTAATAGGGAGACTTTCCTTGACTAAAATTGCTACACCTTTGGAATGGTTTGTACCATGATCGAACAAACAAAATCCTTTCCATTCTTTAGATACTATATTTTCTATGTTTCTTGACAAAAAGGTCTCTTGCAAAAATGCTATGTCGCACTTTTGGCGATGGAGCCAAAGGAATATTTTCTTTCGCTTCATCACTTCACGTATCCCTCGTACATTTAACGTAAAAAAGTGAACATTGTTATCAATTTTATTTTTTACAGTTTCACAGTTGCTTTGTCCTTCGTTCATGTTGCTTCAGTATCAATTTTTCTGATTTTTGTTTGTAGTCACATTGTACTAGTATTTATTTCTTTTTCTTTGGTGATTTCTTCTTTCGTTTCAGAGGTATTCTTCCTTTAGTGGTCGAAGTTTTCGGGGGAGACTCAGGTGACAGAGATGAGTCTTCCTCACCACTTTCGCTCTGTTGGTCATCGCTGACTGTTTCTTGCGCGTGCTTGATTTCATCGCGAGTCTTGCTTTGCGGTTTCGCGTAAAGGATCGCTCCATCTGATGCGTAGGTGGAAGATGATTCAATGCGCGAGGCCGATCTTGTTCTTCTGGGTGATCGCAGATCCAAGACTTCGGCCGAGGCCGAGTCAGCATTGCTGTTCTGCGCTGGCCGATGTACAAGCTTAGAAACGAAGTCCGCTAGACGAGTTTGCCTTATCTTGTTCGTGTTGGGTTGTTGGGTGTTTTCATCCTGCGTCGTGCTGTCTTCGAGTGCGGTATGCGAAGAAGCGTCAGGCGTTGCTAGGTTGCTGCGCAACGCCTGTCGGTTTTCCGGACATTCATTTCTCATATGCCCAGACTGTTTACAAACTTGGCATTTGGCAAAGGAAACGTATATACCTTGATTGAAATTATTTGTAATGATGTACACGCTGGTAGGTTTTACATAAAGAATATTTTTATGATCACTGATAATAACCTTGGGAGCGTACGTGCTTTGAAGCTCATAAAACACATTTGTCGAAAAGATTCTTTAGAGTAAAATTAAAATGGAAAACTATGTCAAATGTAAGCTTGTCTATTAACATTTGGGTATTACTCCGTTCCGCTTCGATACAAACATTCCTCGCTACAATAACATACGAGAAAACTCAGACAGACTTGGAGTGAAAAATGGAAACAATATTTTGGATTCTTACCTGATATTGAGGTCCATCCTTAACAAGATTTCAGACTATGTATCATAAAGTAATTCAGGAAATAGGTGATAACTTTAAAACGTAAATACCGAAATACATTTATGCTTTTAGCTGTGATATGCTATATTCGAACATTGGAGAGCTTTTAACCGTTAAGCTGATGTTGAATAGATTGAGAAAACCTGAATTATACAGAAACATTTTTTTCATTTGCAGACTTGTACAATAGTAAAAGAATATCAGAACTAGACAAAGTATATCTAGGCATAAATATATATATATATATATATATATATATCATGTATTTGGTGGAAAAACACACGAGTCCGTATTTCAATATTTCAGTTGTTGATACTTCAAACGAACACATTATATTCCTCCGTCTCCGGTACAAAATGTTACAGATACATGAACTTATAAATCAATTTTTATGAAATATATTTAGGCCCTGGCATACTTTAAAATAAGATACCAACAACATTCAAGCTATGTAACCTATTTATACCCTAACCTAAAGCCAATGATGTTACGAATTTGGTAAAAGTTCATGAAGAAAACAAGAACGTTCTTTGTTTATTTTTAAACATAAAATTATAACTAAATCACTAAATATTACTTTATATTACAAATATTTTCGAAAATCGCGCCCCCCAAAAATCTGCGTAGTAGGGATTATTGATTGAAATAACTAAAAAAAAACATTATAAACTTATTTGCATGTTATGATGCTCCTCTACTCTATCATCTATCAGGTTGTCTTTTCGTTCATAAACTATGCTTTTTAAGTTATTAACGCAAATAAGACCGGTCGGTGAATATCGCTAGGTCTATTTGATTTTAAAAACCTCTTTCTGTTTTTGTCATAATCGTCCCTATTTTCACGAAGTGACGGATGAGCGCGCACTTAAAAGAAAGTTAGTTTTTAATGAATCGCTTTCAAACTTTCAAACCATAATCTCAACCGCAAGCATGTCAATAATCACACCACTTGTCTTCTATACCACACGTGCCCTGTACAACCGAAAAAACGTCCATTTCGCATAAAGAGAACTGACAAAAAATCGAAGGCTGATACAAACTGCGTAAAGAGATTCATATTGTCATATTTCAGTGCATTTTGGACAATAAGAGATTGGTGGATCGAAGAAGAGGAAATTAGGTTCCAAAGTGGGAAGGGCCCAAGGGCGGACGGATAATTAAAAAAAAAAAAAAATTTGGTTGGGAAGGGTTGAAGATTCTCTGTATAGGCGACACATTGTTTTGGGCCGCTTGCACAGCCATTGCGGATGAGATCAGAGAGCACAATTACAGACAATGTAGGGCTGAATCTCTTTTAAACAATGACAACATTTACAGGGCGAGATGACTCTTCGTCGGGGAGTATGAGTTTCCAAAGGGGTAAGGGTGTGGGATTTTTTATAAATGTAATAAAATCACCCATCGCAGCCTTTACTAATCAGATCGGGGAGCAAATTTCAAAAGGATGTATAGCTAGGGCCTATCGTCGTTGGTTCTCGCTCGGCCCCTATTCCAGCTTTTACGAATCGGATGGGGCAGCTAATTGCCTTAAATTGTAGGAATGATTTTTGTCTACAGGACAACGGAATTTCTAGGGCGAGACAGGGGCTGATCCAGGGGCGGGGGGAGGGAGAGGGCAGGGGGGCGGGCCCCTCTCCTTGCAAAAAATTGGTTAAAAAAAACAGATGGAAATGTTCATTTTACCTTTAAAAAAAAAATAAGATGGGCCCCACCCCCTGCTCAAAGGAGGGGGACGAGTAAAAAAAAAAGAGCTTTATTACCCCCCCCCCCCCGTTGAGCCCTCCCCCCCAAAAAAAAAAAAATAGTGCTCACTACCCCCCCCCCCCCCCCCCCCCCCATCCCCTGCTTATTTGGCTGGTCGGCTGAGTCGTCGCTAAATATTTTCTCACGAATTGGACCCCCTCTTGGGCCCCCTCCCTCACCGCCGGCTGGAACTGCCCCTGGGGCGAGGTGATATTTTGTTTTGGAATATTAGCTGCCAAAGATGGAATGGTGTGGGGGTAATGCTGATAGAAAGTAAAATAAAATGAAGGTTGAAAATGCTTGACGATAATTAACCGTCGGACACCTATATTTTTTGCCGGTACCAGAGCCCTTTACGAGTGGGATCGGATAGCAAATTTCAAGAGGTATAGAGCTGATTCAGGGCAAGGTGATATTTAGTTAGGGAGTTAAAAGGTACCAAGGTTGATTGGTGTTGGGTAATACTGACAAATCGTTACAAAAATAAGGGTTCAAAATGCTTGACGATTCACTGTATAGGCTACCTTTAGTGTTGTAGCCTTTATGGATGGGATCGGGGATCAAATTGGTTTGGGATGTAGGTCATTTTTTCGTTACACGAAGAAGAAATGTCCAGGGTGAGGAGATACTTCGTTGAGGAGTCATAAGCTTCCAAATTGAGAAGGGTCGCGGGTATGCTGATAAAAATAATAAAATTAGGGTTGAAAAGGCTTTTCCCTGTAGGCGACTCATTGTTTTTGGCCGCTGGTGGAGCCATTACGGATAATTATGATCAGAGAGCATAATTACAGACAATCATAGGGCTGAATCTCTTTTAAACAATGACAACAATTACAGGGCGAGATGACTCTTCGTCGGGAAGTATGAGTTGCCAAAGGGATAAGGGTGTGGGATTTTTTAAATAAATGTAATAAAATCACCCATCGCAGCCTTTACTAATCGGATCGGCGAGCAAATTTTAAAAGGATGTATAGCTAGGGCTTATTGTCGTTGGTTCTCGCTCGACCCCTATTCCAGCTTTTACGAATCGGACGGGGCAGCTAATTGCCTTAAATTGTAGGAATGATTTTTGTCTACAGGACAACGGCATTTCTAGGGCGAGCCAGGGGCGGATCCAGGGGCGGGGGGGGGGGGGGGGGAGGGCAGGGGGCCCGGGCCCCCTATCCTTGCATAAAAATTGGTTTAAAAAACAGATGGAAACGTTCATTTTACCTTTAAAAAAGAAGAAGATGGGCCCCCACCCCCTGCTCAAAGGAGGGGGGGGCGAGTAAAAAAAGAGAGCTTTATTACCCCCCCCCCCCCCGTTGAGCCCTCCCCCCCCCAAACAAAAATAGTGCTCACTACCCCCCCCCCCCCCCCCCCCCCCCATCCCCTGCTTATTTGGCTGGTCGGCTGAGTCGTCGCTAAATATTTTCTCACGAATTGGGCCCCCTTACCTCCCTCGCCGCCGGCAGGAACCGCCCCTGGGGCGAGGGATAATTTGTTTTGGAATATTAGCTGCCAAAGATGGAATGGTGTGGGGGTAATGCTGATAGGAAGTAAAATAAAATGAAGGTTGAAAATGCTTGACGATTAACCGTCGGACACCTATATTTTTTGCTGGTACCAGAGCCCTTTACGAGTGGGATCGGATAGCAAATTTCAAGAGGTATAGAGCTAATCCAGGGCAAGGTGATATTTAGTTAGGGAGTTAAAATGTACCGAGGTTGATTGGTGTTGGGTAATACTGACAAATCGTTACAAAAATAAGGGTTCAAAATGCTCGACGATTCACTGTATAGGCTACCTTTAGTGTTGTAGCCTTTATGGATGGGATCGGGGATCAAATTGGTTTGGGATGTAGGTCATTTTTTCGCTACACGAAGAAGAAATGTCCAGGGTGAGGAGATACTTCGTTGAGGAGTCATAAGCTTCCAAATTGAGAAGGGTCGCGGGTATGCTGATAAAAATAATAAAATTAGGGTTGAAAAGGCTTTTCCCTGTAGGCGACTCATTGTTTTTGGCCGCTGGTGGAGCCATTACGAATGGGATTTAGAATAGGCACATTTGCGCCGTCTCGCAGTCGAACGCAATACGGCGGTTCCTGATATTTATTTTAAATATCATCTACATTATTATGTTTGAAGTTTTGTGAAGAATAAAACATAGACTTCTAGAAAAACTTATGTGAAAGCTTCTCAGAGTAAATGCCAAACCATCGATGTCATTCCCCAGTATTCATCAGAGATAGGAGCAGGGATGCCAATTTTCAGGCAATAGCCCTGGCAAGTTATTTTCAGACCATAGTTTAGGCTTTTTTGTATACAAAATAGCTCATTCAAGGTGATTTTCAGGCTCTCTGATCAATTCTTACTGGTATCCCTGTGGGAGTGATAGCAGAGAATTCCGAGAAAAATTCAATAAAAGGTAATAACAAAAATGTAAGAAAATTATTAGATAGTTTAGTTATATTTTGGAGTTGAGATCAATTAGGTCTTGTTATAATGGTGGATTTTCCACTAGCAATCTCATCATACGGTGTCCTCCCATCCCTTCCCCTTATATGCCTCGGCAGTCTCATCTCTCACATTACATTCACCAAGACCATGGTCCATAATAATAGCAGTATACATCCTTTATAGCTGGACCTATATACACTAGGCTAATGACATTGACATACAGCATGTCGACTGACCTGTACTATGGTCAAGGACCAATGAGGTACCAGTTGTACTTTCTAACTTTCGTTTCTTATTGACCAGCAATGAGGTACCAGTTGTACTTTTTAACTTCCCTTCCTTATTGGCCGACAATGATATATCATATAATGGACAACAGCTTAAGCTTTCAGGTTCCTGATGTAACTTTAAAAAATTAACACATTTTTTCAGTAGATCTCTGATTATGTATACAAGTTACTCTAAATGAAAGGCCGAAATGGTATTTTATACAGAAAGGCATCGTTTAACAATGTTAAAGCCACACTGTCCTACTTGTAGCTACTTGCTCCCTCTATATAGAAAACAATGCCTAATCGGTGACCATTGGTCCCCCATGATCCTCTTTTTCTTATGTTAATTGAGAGCTGAGTTGATGAGATAGCCACCTGTCCAGTGACCTTGCAGGGGTGTCTAATCCCTCATATAAAGTAATACAGATAAGCTTTAAATCTGAGATGCACGGCCCTACGTGTTATCAGTGCCTGCGCTTCAATATGATCAACATGTGCCTCAAAAAAGTACAAATCTTTGAGTGACCGGTTTTACCATACTCGTTTTCCCCAATAGACTGTAGTGTTATGAAAACCGTTAGGAAAACGCAAAATTTGGATTCGATTTCCAATCATAAATATCTTGATAATCAGACAGGCGATCGGCTTGTAAAAGTCATGGGGTTCCTGACTGACCTAAAGGTTTGTAATTATCATTGCAGCATGAGCTAAATCCAGGATTTTGTTTCAGAATCTGAAACAAAGTTACCGGATCCCTTAGTGTGTCAAGGCAATCAAATATCTTCTTCTTTTTTCCCCTTTTTTTTGAGGGGGGGGGGGTGTCTTTCTGCTTATTTTTCAGTTTCTTCATCCATTTTGCCAACTTTTACTTTTATAACCAATTAACCATTCTCATCAACCGAAGGTAGAATTGTCCTGAATCGTTTCTCATAATGTATGCCATTATATAACGATTGTGTATCCACAAGGCACTTTGTACAGGAAAGGGGCGGAGCATGTTTAATGTTGAAAGCCCCACATGTTGTAGCCACATTGCACGTTATATCGATTTTCCTAGATTTCCAAATAGATTTTGGATTGACATCTGTTAAAGCTGCTTTTCTTTTTACCAATGGGTATTTTTCACTTCTATTTACTTAAATCCGCAAGATCCAAAATACTTGGAAAGTACGAAGATAGGAAAATCCCTATATATATATTTATATACCTGTCTACTGATTATCAAAACAAAAGTTTCCGTCAAGTATTTCCCCCCTGATTTAAAAAAGAGTTATTTCAACATATAAGCGAAATTTTGTTTTCGTCCAAACATGCCCAAAGGTTCTCGTCCAAAGGGAAGACGACCCGGATAATATATAGGCCCTATTGTGCTTGTTATATTTTTAAAACTTACATCATCATCATCACATGCCTATGGGTCGTGTAATATTTTGTCATACAATGTAATATTTTACAAAAGCAAAGAACACATTACCCTAGCTTAGTGTAAAATTAGAAGCACCTTTGTAGCTGGACAGTTAATCTAAAACAGTAATTTAAAGAAGTTTAAGTTTATCCGGACAGTTGATTAAAAAAGATAATCTGAAGAAGTTTACATACAATATTTCATAAATCTTATAAGACTTATGTTAGACGGTATTATCAAGTTTAAATATGTGTGATGGTTGGTACTTGTTGATGCATACATTTCGTTAAATCCCAAATTTGAAGGTAAATGAGTGTCCGGACACCTCCCCCCCCCCCCCCCTATTTAGTTATCTTGTTTAGCATCTTGACTATAATCGGGATTTTCTATTTTAGCCATCTTCGGTGTCAACAATGTATTCTGAGCAACTAGACTTTGCTTCTGTTTTTCTTCTTATTAATTTTGTTTGCGCAGTGAATGAATCTAAATGAAATATGGCGTGTGTATAACTGTGTGATAGTAATTAAAAGGATGACCAATATTACTCTTGAAAACGATTGTGACATTCACCATCAATGTACATGGCCTTTAGACAAAGACCTTAAAACCATTGTCATAACAAGCTAGACCCTATCCGGTACAATGACATGTTCAATCACGTATTCATTTCCTCCCACCATGCAGAGTATCACAATAGCCTGTCTCAATATAGTGTGATGATGTAGTCATGGGTACCGATTAGAACCAGTTAGAACCACTTTGGTAATCATTGAGAAAAAATGTGAAAAAGTACACCCATTGATAATTTCAATATGTATGTATTAGGGAGCATAATCGTTCCTAAGCTCAGTTTGAATCTATAAAAACCTGTGGCGATTAAAGAGAATTATCACCATGAGTTATATCCCTAACCATTTTTACTTTGTATGTCCAACATGTTTTGTATATGTCCTTCGAATTGTTTTTCTGAATGTTGTTTTTAAAAAATGGTTTAACCAATAAATGAAATGAAAAACCGATTTTTAAGGTAACAAGAATGATACATTAACATGAGATCAGAACAAATTAAGATTATTCTGTCCATCTACCATCTACCGGTCCATGGGTACCGATTAGAACCAGTTAGAACCACTTTGGTAATCATTGAGAAAAAATGTGAAAAAGTACACCCATTGATAATTTCAATATGTATGTATTAGGGAGCATAATCGTTCCTAAGCTCAGTTTGAATCTATAAAAACCTGTGGCGATTAAAGAGAATTATCACCATGAGTTATATCCCTAACCATTTTTACTTTGTATGTCCAACATGTTTTGTATATGTCCTTCGAATTGTTTTTCTGAATGTTGTTTTTAAAAAATGGTTTAACCAATAAATGAAATGAAAAACCGATTTTTAAGGTAACAAGAATGATACATTAACATGAGATCAGAACAAATTAAGATTATTCTGTCCATCTACGGACATTTGTATACTATAACTTTGCTTCATCTCTTTATACTACATGTAGTATTTATGTAAATTATGTACATTATGAGTGTTTTTTTCTTGTTAAGTATAAATGTAAAAGTGTTTATGTGTGCCCTTCTAAAGAACTTTTTTACAAGTGTTTTCTTTCAATATGCATGACAGTGAAGTTAATTTATGAACAAACTTGGAATGCCTAATTTGTAATTTTCTGCGATTGAAACCAATATAGAACAAGTCAACAAAGTGTGATAAAACTGTATTAAGACATTTACTGAGCCATTTTTAATAATTATATTACGATTGTACAATAATAATAATAATAATAGTGGGTTCTTGTATAGCCCTTATGTCTGTCATACGTGACACTCCTGGCGCTCCCAATTATTACCCTGCATGGCTTTAGCACGGCTTTCAGTAATAAACATAATAAATTAACAGAAAATATAAGCGTTAATATGTGTTGTAGCTGGCACACAGACAGGTAGTCGGAGGTAAGGAAGGAATTAAGACAAACACCCACCACTCATCAGTCCTAATCAGTTATAGGTTCAAAGAAAAAAACCGGAATCTACGAGTTTGTAGAGTGCATATTTTAGCGAGATTAGAGAGAAAATGCTGTTAAATCAATTGAAGTTTTCTCTCTGTTTTTTAGTCATGATTTCACCATCGCAGGTCAGGTAAAGTGTAATAAGCTTATACTGTATTTTAGGATTGTTTGCTCGATATCTGGTTCTCAATTTCCACGTTGAAAATCATTTTTCAGTTGTCTTGTATTTATTTGTTATTCAATCGTGACCCTATAATAGTGCAGTTTTCTTTTGTTTGCATAGTCGCCTTTTATACTGAAAAGATTCGGATAGTATAATTACAAAAAGTGAAAACTAGTGATTTATAAACATGGTTAGTGATTCCTTTGATCATTACTAAGTGAATCAAAACACAAATAAAAATAAAATAAAAAACTTATCCTCGATTAAATTTGCGCTTATCCCGTCTTCAAAATGTCAATGATACAGAATGATGATAACACACATTTTATTGATTTTGAAAGATCCCTTGAAAATCAATTCAATTTTTATCCCCACTTGAAATTCTCGAGCAGAAAATAAACCAACAGCTTAACATATTCATCTTCAGAAGAAAAAAATGTAGTTTGTCTTTTCGTGATTTCCTAAGAATCCATTTGTCTTTTACGAAAACAAAACGATGACGATGGTGACAGCGGATGATGATGATAAGGAGGAAGATGATGATGATGATGATAGTAAGATTGAGGAGGAGGAGGAGGAGGAGGAGGAGGAGAAACAGGAAGAGGAGGAGGAGGAGAGGCTGACAGGTATTTATATTTTGTTTACTTATTTATTTGCCGTCACTGCTTGATGACCTGTTTATGAGTAGATGAGTATAGCCTTATACAGTATACACCCCCGAACTTACAAACGTGGTAAAAGTGATTGAAATGTAATCACAGATACTGATGACATGATACAGTCCTTATCCTTATGATGCAACATTTGAAGTGTTTCCCGATGTTCAAGAGAACAAAATCGGAATTTGATTGTATCGAAATTGAAGCAGACAATGTGTTGTAGCCCTATTTTTTGTTTACTTTGCTACCCCCTTTATCCCTCCCCTAACAGCTCGTAATGCATCCAAACCTAATTGTTGAAAAACCAGTGTGGATTTCTCGGGGATTTCTCTAATTAACCATAATATTCCTTTAACCATACAGCTTTTAATACAGACAAAAGACAATGGTATGTTGTAACATCGACTGATTTGACCGTTTGAGATACCCGGGATGAACTTTGGATATATCTTGAAGGGTGCGCATCTATCTATGGTAATATTTCAAATTTGAAGACGTCAAAGTTTCCTATACTTTGATCAGCTTCTGATATCAAAGTGTAGGAAACTTGACAGCGTTAGAAACACAATATCTAGAGAGTGTTACCTTCATGATAGTCATAACAGGTATTTGACCAGTTTACGTACCACAAACACCGCCAATGCTTTTGCAAAAGAAAAAACAATCCTTCATAATCGAAAGATAACCCCTCTACGTCACAAACAGTATGAAGTGATATCACCAATCAGCTGTAAGTACGTCTTTCCGCTTAACAACACAGACCTCAGAAATCAACCCATGTGTCATGTATATATACCATGAGAGCTTTCACCAAAGTTCATAACTGAAATACGACCAAATCAATTCATAGGATCAAGGATTTTACTGGTGCCAAATGTATATCGCTTGTATTCAAATGGTAGATCAATGCTACATTAACACTTGTAGAGTCAGTTACATGCATTGTGCTGGCATTGTAGAGAGGAGTAATTCGTATTATTTGGCTGAAGCTCGTCCGAGCTGGCAGAAGAACACTGTATTCACAAAACTGTTTGCCAATCATTTCTTCCTTTTTGAAGACACTTGAAGAGTGACTCTGTTCCGTTTCGTTACATCTTCATATCTTCGCATTTTAATTTGTTTGAAGACGATTTTTGAAAAATTTAAACAATTTCAAGATGGCGATAATCATGAAGAGTTGTTGTTGCTTCGAGACGATTGAGAAGGGAACTGTCGCATCGGCTATTTACTCTATGGTAAGTGTTTTGAGAAACTAGTTTTTGAGAACATAAACACGATTAGTATTAATCTCATTTTATATGTCAAGAAGTTTAAGAATCTTGTTTGAATATAAAGTGACATATGGGCGTCGATAGCTGCCCACACAATTTCAGAAACGATGCAATGGTGTCATTACATTCTAAGTAATGTTTTTGCTCCGCCTCCCCACCACATTCTGAAGATAGATCAACACTTTTAAATTGTTTTATTCAGTGCCTTTAATTTCACTCCAAGAATGACGATAATAGAGGCATCAATAGATCGCATTTTTTTATGATTCAACACTCCCACCCCATCCTGAAAATGGATCGGTGCTCTTGGTATGTGATTTTCTTTTAATCATAATCTTCATTTATCAGTATTCAGAATCGATTCATATCAAGTGATGTTCCAATGAAAGTAAACAAAGTTGTCTATGTAGAAATAATCTTCTCACAAGATGGACTTTCAATTTGTAACAATTAAGTTATTGTCTTTTGAACGTTAACTTTAAAAAAAAATGATGTGGCCTACATGGTTTATAGTATAGATGATCCTTCAATGCTGCATATGCCGTGTATATGATTTATGTGGACTGGTACATCCATTCATTTCTAAAATGTTTTAATTTTCACCTCAAACAAACGTGAGTGTAGGATTTTAAAAATTATTCAACATGTATTTATAATATACGACGATTTCGTTAGGTGTAATACATTGTTTGATCTTGGGATAAAGAAAGTATTGATAGAAATACGTTCACTTAACAGGACAAAATCATTGGCGTATCCATAAAAAGAGAAAACAAAAGAAAGATGGGGCACGTTCCCCTGATCGGAAACGGGGAAGTATCTGAGCAGCCTCTTGTGCCATAGATCCACTGCAAATTGATCCATTTTCCAAGCCCCCAAACAGGGAAGGGGCATGCACCGTCCCAATCCCAAGTTGGCTACGCCATTGAAAGTGAAATCGAATGTTGGTTGGGAACACAAACGTCAAATAAAAACAAGAAATGGAAAGTATTCAATAGACATCAACAAACAATAACCTGTCTAGATGTAGGTCGTGTTTAAATGTCATGATCATGTTAAAGTCATCACTAGTGATCCAAACAGTCTCATTCCATTTTATTATTTTCTTTGCGACCCGGAGGGTGTCTAAAAATACCCAAGTCTCATGATGTTTTGCTGAAAGCAGCAATGATTCATATTGTTCTATTGTTGCGTGATGATTTAGACATGGGTGGATTGTTTCGAAACCTAGGTGAAGACTCTTTGGATATTATCATACTTCCGTTCATGGCGGACAGGCGGACACTGGTGTGAGCCTGGTATAGAGTGCGAAACGATGGGGCCCGGGGTCTGCTTAGGGATGAGTGCCCCCCCCCCTTTAAAAAAAAAAAAAAAAAAAAAATGTTGACGGAAGTTGTCGTTTGTATTTCAGTGCTCATTCTCTGAATTAGAAAGCTGATTGTTTGTCATCGATTAATTTGTTTGGACAGGTAACTTCACTAAGCTAATTCCATCTTATCAAATGAAATATTTGTTTAATGTAAATGGGACAGGATGTATATGCCTCAACATGAGATTGGGACATAGATATTTTTTATCATTGTATAATAAATTGTCACTTTGTAGACCGAGAAGATTACCTGAAAACGCACAATAATGATTACATTCTCTCAAATAATTTCAAATATATAGTTATGTAAACGGTCCTAACATCCTAAACCATTCTAAACTCCCATAATACCCTCTGCCCGCTGTCAAACTGCCTGTTGTCCCGGTGCGAGGATTGTGATGGTTTCCGGATACCGGATACCGGTTGCATTTAATGGGTCCGTTAAACCCGAGATCTGTGGCAGATAAAACGTGATATAGCTTGCCATATCCAAGGCTATGAGATAGGGATGGGTATAAATTTCTCTCATAGCCCACGCCAGTAAGCTCTTAATCCGATGTTCAGATTTATGTGAAATATGAGACCACATGAAAATGAATAAGCTCTGTATTAATATCAGTGGACTATAGAGCGAGACAAATTAATGTATGTGGTTCAAATAGCCACACTGAGTTATTTATGTTAGCACGCAATCGCGTCTAATTTTTGATGACTGCTCTTTTGTACGTAACAAATTCAATGTAATGATTTTAATGTATTCTTACTCAATAAACTAAATAATACGTTCTAGCGACCAGAATTTCCGAGTCATTGATTATTAATGAGCCAAGTATTATATGAATATATAGGTTGATGTTTTTACCTATTTGGCCTTTGTCAATTTATAGTTTTTTCCTTATTGTCCACTGCACATAGTAATAATTGGTATATTGTTTGCCAACAACCATTTACTTCTGTCCATTATAATGCTTTTGTTCTGAGATCATTTAAAAAAAAATATTTCGCTTAAATAAATGAATAGTCTATAATTGTACTAACTGTTTCCCTTCTTTATTTTCTTTCTTTGTAGTTGACATCTATCATCGCATTTGGATGGGTTACATACAGGATTCAGCCATTACAAACATTATTCCAAGGTAAGTCAAGGTCTTCAAATAATGAAAGATTTTTTTTTAAAGTTTAGTATCTCGTAATGATCCCTTGTAACGGGAGTAAAACAATAGACTGTGTCGTTTCGGCATTTTACGAGACAGAAATCTGAAGACATTTTACTCAACATTATTCTTCAAAATCATTGGAAAGGACGCATGAAATTATTCCTTTATAATTATACCTGTACATTTGTATTTGTCTTGAAATAGCCTTATGTAAAAAATGAAAGATAAAAATAACTGCTCCCAATTTGAGGAGAAAATCTAATTTAGGTAAACCTGTACAATATGAACTGCAATGGGTTACATAATATCAAACGAGATTACAACCCCCCCCCCCCCCTCTCCATCCCCCCCCCCAAAAAAAACAAAAAAAAAACACACACACACAACAATAACGTATTCGTTGATTATTTGGAAGATATACTTCAGGTTATCTTCTTCTATTTGTTCAGATGTGGAAGGTGATCATGAATTGCATCTTGGAGCTATATACGTGTCTTACCTGGTGGCTGTCATCCTGACTATCTGCCTGGTCGCCTCCGCTATGGTTCTCCTTATCGGAACCGTCAAGGTATAACCTTCAATTCTTTCCTTTTCTTTTTTTAAAGATAGGCATATCATTGCATAAGCTATTAGAATTTTGCGATTACTGTCGTATATTTGAATTTATATTGTTATGTTTCTTTACTCACTCTTTAGTTACTATCTTTTCGGGCATTTACAACTTCATTCTTTCCCCTTTCGTCTATTAAAGCTATTATTGTGCATCCTTCGCTTTTTTTTTATTCCATTAATTTTCTCTACTTCGAATTTCTCTCGGTTTATCCTCTGGTTGTCCATAAACGAAAGGTTTCTGTAAGAGCACAACACGAATGGTACTGTTATTAAAGATTTCTAAAGGCATTAAACATGTTTTTAATAATAGAAATTGAACAACGTGATAATGTTATTCATCCATCGTATGTGGCAGTTCATCGACTTTGCTTTATTAAGTTTAACTAATGAGATTTCCTTTGTATCATTCTTTAATTTACAGGGTAATCGTTTTTGTTTGATACCATTCCTCATCGTCATTCTCATCACGATTGTCCTTCAAGTGCCCTTCACAGGCTTCTTACTCTGGCATTTCGTAAAGGTGAATTTTTGAATACTTTACAAATCAAGGAATTTTATTCGTATGAAAGAATATTGTTTAAGAGTTTTATCTCTCACAAAGTTATTGATTTTGTATGGACGATGATCAATCAAATGTCTGAATGACTTTCATGTTTGTTACAAAATGAAACAACAAGATAAGGTTCATTCAGACCGTCTAACCGCATACTGTTTCCTTCGAGTTAATAGTTAACCAGATTTTGTTGATAACGCTTTGAAACTTTTCCTTCGGATTATGCAGGAGAAAAATGTCTGATATATTGTTGTAATTATCCCCCTCCCCATATTCTCTCTTCTTTTCAGACCAACTTTGCGAATCTAACTGTTTTGGTTCACGTACTTTTCAATGTACCGCTCGGCTTTCTAAACGTAAGTTAACTTTGGTGTTCAATTCAATTTCAGCCATAGATAAATCCTTTATACAAAACTAAATTTTATATTCTATGTTACATTGCTACGCTGCAGCGTCCTTAACTACACTAATAATTCTCCTATATTCAGTAATGTACATGGTATTATGAGCATTGTTCTGAGCGTATCATTCCTGTAAATCAATACACAAAGTTAGTGTCCGAAATCCATCCAATTATCAGATTATGGCTTCTGATTAGTGTTTCCTCCCAATAATTATGCAGGCATTCCTTTCAAGTTTCAAGTTCAAGTTTCTCGTTTTTGAAATTTCAATTCAAATCCATAAAAAACACATTTTTATAAAAGTATACAGTACAGATTAAGTACAATATAGAAAACAGAGAACACACACAAAATGGAAATATGTCTACAAAATATACCGAATTATACAAAGTTAATCAATAGAAATGAATTGAGGAAACTGCAAATAAAACCATAAGGTTCTGTCGAGGCAGTCCCTGTTATTAACGGCTCATAACGATGAATTAAACATAATTATGGAAAACGAAAGAAGTGGTATTAACGTAATTTTGTATAATGTTTGTCTGTTTGTTTGACTCTAATAACTAATGAGAAGTTATTTAGAAATCTGCCAAATAAATCGGGCATAGAAACTGGATTTTCTTTCTTCTAAATTATGATAGCTTTTCCAAATTAAGTTTCCATATATTATATAGATGTATCCTATGCCAACTATAAAGCATGTAAAGCTTGTAAACACTCTTCAATTTAGATTAATCACCCAATGAGGGTTATTCATACTTATCATTCGACTATCAAACTTTTTGTAAAGAGAGCAATGTGGAAGACTATTTTCTGATGCGTGTTTCGTACATTTCCTGTTATTGTTTTCAATGTCTTAGATGAAAATCATTTGTGTGTAATTGTTTGCCAGCTGAACAGGCTACTCTGTATAATGATGTGATTTAAATAAATAAATCATATAAAATCACTTTTTTAGTATCTGAACTTGCATAATAATATATGCAGAGGATATGTATTTCAGAAATGGGCTTAATGATTATATTTCACATTTTATCCGTTATCAGATCGCAAGTTTCTTCTGCGTGATTGCAAGGTTTCAGCAGCTGTCTTCTGAACCCGAAGATACCGATTCGGACATCGACAGCCTGGATGAAATCAAGATTGCAAACTTTAACAGACTCAGGAGGGAATCTCAACATATCACGGTATGAATTTCCTTTGCCACCTTTTATCTTTCAGCTACATACATGCCTCTCACTTCAGTTTTATATTCCTATAAAATATTAATTCATCTTTTTTTCCCCTCTAAAAATATAACCACAACACTTTCAAGGCATCATGTAGCGACATGTTTACATGCAATCATTGTATCTTATGGTACGGTATTGTATGGTGTTTAATTTCCAAATCACGATACGAAAAAAATACAAAGAAAAACAGATAAAATAGGGAATAAAGTGAATAATGTTGCCCACTTTTTTGCTTTGTTAATATCACAAAATTGTTCTTCCTTAGGGTCCAGAGGGATAGGGTACTCAGATTTGGTTTGGACGGGAGTGTGCCGCTCAAGCCTCGAAACCTTTTCCCAATTTTAAGGGTCATTTGGTGGATTTTTCTCGAAATAAAGCCCATTTTTCACAATTTTCGGGTGCTTGAATATAGAAACGCCCGAAAATGAGACCCATGTTTAGGGATTTTTTTTTGTGTGAAAAAAGGACCCATTAGAGCGGCACACCCCGTATTACTTGATATGTGAGTACCCCCCCCCCCCCACCCCGGGCAGAAAACTGAATGAAAAGTGAATTACAATAAATTTAATAAGTATTACTCTTAGATCCGAAATCATATTTCCTTCGTGCCTGAGAAAAGAATGCCCACTCATATTTACCTTATAACTGTATTACTATCTCTAGAAAATACGATTGGGAGATTACAGATTGGCAAAACATGGGCTTGAACAGTTTGAAATTCGTGAAAGTTCACAATCTTTATAGGAAGCATATAAATTATATTGATAGCACTAAATTTTATGAAAAAAGGGAGACAGCTAAATGTCTTCCTCACCGCCAGGATCCTCTTACGCCTCTTATGAGACACGGGCTCTAGATTATTATCGTCCAGATAATTGACCAGATGTTTCCTTCTTCATTGTTATCAACTCCACAGATCCTGAAGATACACACCACTGTTTGAAGTCCACTCGAGCAAAATTACGTAATACGTAATTTTATATTCATCTTTATAATTCAGCGAAGTTGTGAAATTAATGATGACTGAAATAGCAACGATGGCAAAGACGATGGCTACAACAATGATGATGACGATGATTGTGACGATGATGACGACAAAGATGATAAACCTGCATGTGCATACCGATTTCGGGGAAAATTTTGCCCATTATAGTAATGGAAATCTATATACTTGCCCTGAAAAATGAAATAATTTGTTTTCTCTCGTGATAATCTCTTTTTCTTCCGACCATTTTGTGATCACAATTTGTTTTGATATATATTTTGTGTATGTATCAGTATATGAACAGATGGTTGTGAAATCAATGCAATATGTCTACTTTGGAAATATGCTGGTTCGTATTTTCCAAGAATATCATATAAAATGATATTTTCGTTCTCTTTTTATCTCGTGTTGTAAGTGTTACGTTGTAGTAATTACTTTATGCCTACCAAACATTTTAGATATAAAATTATCATATTTAGTGTAGTGTATTAGTATTGAAGATTATATTATGATCAGTGTTTGGCAGAGGTGTGTATAAAACTGGTAGTTTTGAGGACGGTGTATATAACCATCACATTCACAGCGCTTCCACGTCACTTAAATTATGGAATTATACTCTTGTAGATGATAGTATATCATGTTTCGGGTTGATCTTTGGAATGAAAAAACTGGATGTGCATAGGATCGAAATCATTCCAGCCATTCACATTATAGATGGGTGCCTCAAACGTAGATATTTTCGCTTTCAGGATGTCTAACCAGGATGACCATCCTGTACCCTATAACATTATTGTTCAGATTTAACTGCCTTTTGGAGATTACTTCGTGAGTCTGACTGATTGTAAAATCATGAGGGTTTTGTTTAAATAAATATATATACAATATGTATGTAATACCTGTTGTGAGCATAGGAGGTTTTTGAGTACATACATTGGGTATTTTTAAACGCAATGATAACTTCCTCGTTGTAAATTGCGGGGCCCTACACTTCTTCGGTATGATCATGATTACGTACTAAGTAGAAACATTACAAATGAAAATCATTATCTCTACATCTACCTTTCTGTAAAACTGCCATTTGCTTTGTATTTGCGCATCTACCATTGTTCAGTGCTGTATCATAAATGTATTTAGATGATGTACATTAAAAGTTGTTTGGATACTGCCTTATTATTGATATTACGAATTCCATCTCAACTGCTGATTTGTGCTGCCGCATTATATGAAAGTATTGTTATGTAAATATGATGTCATATAAGAGCTTATATTATTACAACAAATTATTATACTAGGCCTATATCAATCTACTCGGGATTTTATTTCGAAGGATTGTGAATATGTAGATTTAAAAACAGCTGTGTAAATACCCTAGAAACCTATTCATTGTGAATATGTAAATATTCTAATAAAACTATTTTATTTTGTGAACTGTGAATAAAAACAAGACAAACGATCCAAATCGGGTTTTTATAGTATACGCATAGTCCTGAATAATGACAAATGTCATTGTGAGATAAATGATAGGCTGTGATGATTGATGATGATGATGATGAAGCCATGATAGGTGATATCGATATTGATGCAGATGATGGTGATGATGATGGTGGTGATGATGATGATGATGATGATGGTGATGATGATGATGATGATGATGATGGTGATGATGATGATGATGATTGTGATGATGATGATAATGGTGATGATTATGATGATGATGATGATGATGGTGATGATGATGATGATGATGATGATGATGGTGATGATGATGATGATGATGATGGTGATGATGATGATGATGATGATTGTGATGATGATGATAATGGTGATGATTGATGATGATGATTGTGAAGCCATGATAGGTGATATCGATATTGATGCAGATGATGGTGATGATGATGGTGATGATGATGATGATGATGATGATAATGGTGATGATGATGGGGATGATGATGATGATGATGATAATGGTGATGATGATGGTGAAGATGATGATGATGATGGTAATGATGATGATGATATCCTTCTCCTTAGACCTTATGAAGATGATCATGGTGACCAGTGGCGTACGCAGGATTTTTTCAAGGGGGGAGGGGGTTTAAAATCGGGCCCGAAAAATTTGAAAATCGCGCCGGCCATAAAGTCGCTCAGTGGGGGGGGGGGGGGGGGGGGAGGGGTAAGAGGACACTTTTTTTCTCGAAATTTGAAAATTTGACATTTTGTTCTGTTGGGGGGGGGGTAAGGTCACCTTCTTTTAGGTCAGCCATTTGTATAATTTTTTTTTTTATAAAAAAAAAAAAAAAAATCAAAAAGGGGGGGGGGGTTCTCACAAAAAACCATACACAAAACATATAAATAAAAAAAACTCAAGGGGGGGGTTTAACCCCCCAACCCCCCCCCCCCCTTCCTGCGTACGCGCCTGATGGTGACTATGAATGTATATGCTGTTTCTGCTTCTCCTAATGGTCGTGATTAAGGGATTAAGGGAGGAAAAGGAGGAGGAGGAGGATGGGGGAGAGAAGGAGGATGGGGGGGGGGGGGAGAAGGAGGAGGAGATCAAGCCATTGTTGATGTTAAAAAAGAGGAAAGAAAAATTGTGCAAGTCCATCCAAATATTCAGTTGGTTATACTAAAAGCAGAAAAATGAGAAGAAAAAAAATGAGCAAAATTATCAATAATTTTTTTAATAAAAAAATAATTTTTAAAGGGCATGTTCCCCGTATTCAAAAAGGTGCTCAAAATACGTACGCGCGGGCGGACGGCGCTATAGCTGCCTATTGACTCCAATAGAATACGGCTCTTACGCAGATGGCATGTTCCGATAACTACACTGGGGGGAACGTGCCCCTTAAAGTTGCGATCAATCAAATACAAATGAGCAACTCTGTGCCTTATCTTGCGAGCTCCCCTCCCATTCGCTTTGTAGTAAAAAACAAAATAAAAACAAATCTATTTTCCTTAAAGCGTATCTGCCATAGTTTACATGAGGGATTAGACTGCCCTGCAAGGTCACTGGACAGGTGGTTATCTCATCAACTCAGCTCTCAGTTAACATAAGAAAAAGAGGATCATGGGGGACCAATGGTCACCGATTAGGCATGGTTTGTAATATAGAGGGCGCAAGTAGCTACAAGTAGTGCAGTGGGCCTTTAAATGATAAAATTTGCAATCATACATTCATTGCAAATTTATTCTTTAAGATGTGGGGGTGGGGGTAGTGAGCACTAATTTTTTTTTTGGCCCTCGAAAATTTGAAAAATCGCATCCCCCCCCCCCCCCCCCCTTGCCGCCTTGAGCGCCAAGGGTGGGGGCCCATCTCCCCCAAAAAGGTAAAATTAACATGTTTTTACACGTTTTTTTCTCCAGGTTAGGAGGCCCGGGCCCCTCCTGGATCCGCCACTGGATTGATATCATCTTCATTTGTTTATATTTTTTTTATCGGATTTCGCTTTCTTTTACAGATCACATGTTGGCATGTTCCTCTCACTTTTTCTGCTTCCCTTAGAACTATTCAGAGAAGAGAGGTTGAGCCTCCGTGACTATGTTATGGTAGGGCGCCCTCTTTTGACTAAATTTAACAGTATAACGTAAACAAATTTACACGTTAAACGTAAGTAGCAGCATATTATGGTAAAGGTGATACGCGATCGTAAACCTTACGAGAAGTATTTCATAATAAATTAATTTAAAAGATCTTCACGCCCATTGGAATTCATTTTGGATTTAATTTGTCTTCACTGCACTGCAACCGAAAGCAGATAGATACGTTCACGAGAGGAAAGTCGGCTGAGTGTCTCTTCTACTTCTACTTCTTACTGTTCTAGACTTGCGCAATCTCTTCCTGAACTTGAACTTAGGCTGGAGCCGCTGGACCCCCTTTGTGATTGCTGTCTACCTGTCCTGTGTCTGTTCATAATCGCCTGCTAACTTTGGCATAACCTGATCCTGTCACCCCTCTCAAGGGTTGTGAGCTGTGACTGAAATGGCTATACTTGCACGATGTTGTTGCTGTAGCACTATTCGCAATGGCTCTATTGCTGCAGCTATTTATTCTTTGGTAAGATTCTCATATTAACCCATGTGTGCCATGGCCATGAATGTTGTTATAAACTTGAGGAGGGGGGGGGGGGGGGGATAAGCTGGACACTGTGTTTTCAAAGGTGAAAATGTCATCTTAGTACTTTAATAGTGTGATAGGCTACTTTCCTTTATTTACCTAGATGTAGTTTACTAGTCTACATAGTTTATTCTGAAGTTCAACTGTTGAGAAACTTCATTATGATGGATGAATTTTGGTAAAAAATACACTTAATTTTTCAGGTTGTTGATTATTGATGTGATGCCCATGTGAATTTCATTTGGCTATTAGTATTACTATATTACAGGGTCCTTATTAAAACTTAAAATTTTGATTGATGTTGTGTCTGATTGATGTGAATTTCACTGTGAATTTTAATTTATAAGGTACTTGTAATAAAACGACAATCTGTCTGTATAGAGGAGTTTTAAAACATTTTAACATCTTTTATCAATGATACATTTTGATGCAGTGAGATGTCATACATCATAGGTAACTTTGAGCACCTTTACTTTATGACCCATAATTTTGGTTGACCTACGTACCTTTTTAGATATGCAGGACCATCAACAATTATAAAAGTTCTTGCAATAATTAAGGTACAGACATTTCTTGTTCCTGGTTTTCTCATCTCAAAACCACAAAGTAAAGTGGTATACATGTACATGTAGATCTACAGTGTATATATCAAACATACGGTTATCAAACTCCTCAATTTTCGTAACGTCTGAATTTTAATACATGGCCTATAATGTTTAACCTTTGAAAGAATTACTGAGTGTAGCCTGGTGCCCTCCACCCCCCCCCCCCCCTCCTCAAAGTCAAGGCTCAAGTTTACATTACAACATTCATGGCCATGGCACATACAGTGTAGGTAAACATGAGAATCCCCCTCGGCATGCAACTACAATACTGGTAGTGGGTTTTATGTTTGATTAGGATTATACATGTATTATCTGATTAAAAAATAGTGAACTACATGTACATGTAGGCCTATGTTCATGCAGACACATTTTGGGTTTCAAAAAATTCAAGGAATTTCATATTGAATCCATCATTTCTTACATTCACACGTTTTTTTTCTGCATATTAAATGAATACAAATGAGAAGAAGAATAAAATTAAAAGTATAATTCTAATCTACATGTATAATTGAAGCTAGAGTAGTGCTAAAGAATGGATAAACAAAATAAATTTGTTGCTCTATTGTCAAGTTTACTGATATTAAGTCGAACATTTCTTCTGGATTCATACATTAACAAATTGCTGATTAATTTCTTCTCGATTATTATTTATCCAGCTTCAAAGTGCTTTGGCCCTTGGATTGTCATCCTTTAAGATTCACATCTATGAAACACATCATTGTAAGTAAAATATCATTGTGTCAAATTTCATGGCAGACTGAAGCAATCCTGTTAATAATCCTTCATTAATAACAGGATGATTGCTTGTTTGTTTGTCTTTTTTTTTTTGATGGTCAATATTGTTCAGTAAAGGCTAACTATTTTAAACAGTATTTAACGGTTAATTCTACCTTCATGAAGATTTGAGGAAGTACAGCTGTAATGTTGAATTTACTTCACAATATTTTTCACCTGTTCCTACTGGCATCTTCAGGCAGTCTGATTCCTGTTCTGAGGGACGCTGTGTATTTGTTGATGTGTGCTCGTTTCGCCAGGAATTGTTATTGTTGTACCATATGGTCTTTTGGAAACCAAGCTCATTACCAATTTTCCAACAGATGGAATGAATATGAAGTAATGAAATTCAGTAGAAAATTAGAAATATAGATATTATTCTTCAAATTAGTTATGTGCATATCCTAGCCTTTCTATAGTGTATAAAAGTGTATTCATATTGAGACTAAGAATTCATACTTTTTCAGACTATATTTGATTTTTGATATGTGTGTTCTAAAGGGTGTTTTTTGTTGTTGTAAATTTAATTTATGGTTAGTAGTTTCATTGACATTGTCATTCATTTTTGTTTCTTTGTGTTTTCATTTCAGTTCCAGATGGAATGCCAAAAGAAGAGAGTGCCCTGTTCATTGCGACATGTGTTGATCTAGGATTTTTCTCACTTCTCTTCCTCTTATCCATTATTTTACTATATGGAGTCAAGAATGTAAGTACTGGTATCTAAAAATTGTCCACGTAATGCTAACAATGTTTTAAGAAATGTAATAGAAGAATGTAATGTATAAATTCAACAATCAGTTTTGTCAGACAAATTGTTTAGGAGCAACTAGAAATCTTATCATTTAACAAAAAAAATGTAAGAGCTCAGATGAAAGAAATATTATTGATTAGAGTACATTCTGTTTGCTCAACTTTGTTAATGGAAAGAAAATCTGAAAATTATGATAATGCAGACAGAATTGATCTTGGATTCTGGAAAATACTGCTAAAATCCTGTACAGAATCCTGTACAATATGTGTCCATGTACATGTACATGTAGGCATTTTGTTTTAAATCACTCAGAATAGCTAGAATAAGCTAGTTAGTTACCTGAAGGTCCTTTTTTCTTGAAATACAATAGTATTAAACCTGTATCATTCCTTTTTTAAAATCCCTACAGGTTTATGTGTTTAGCATACATGTACAGTATACATATATGAGGAATATACAAGTTTAGAAACCAATGCATACATGCCAACTGTTCAGATTAAAGAGGAACATTCCTCTTTTTGGGAGAAGATAATTATCATTTTAATGCAGGTGTTCCTCTTCCTGTACAAATTTGTCTGTAGTATTGAATAGGAGAGTTAGGATTGTTCCTCTTTTTTTTGAAAATAGCATAATTTGTACAGATTTCTGATTTTCAAATGTTGGCATGTATGCCAATGTTGCCACAGATGATGAAGACATACAAGGTTAAAAAGAATATGAGGTTTTCATGTTTCATACTAGCAGAACCTACATGTACTTTGCCCTTTTTTTTTTATGGATGTCTCATATTTAATCTGAGTTCTGGGAAACGATCATAAACAGGATATGAACAGACATGAAAACACTAAAGTGATGAAAGTATCTTAATTGTTAGTACATTAATACTGAGTGTACGTGCAGCTACAGACATGTACCCTGTCTTTATACAAGTTTTGATACTCTAGTGCGTGTGGCCGTGTGCAAGCCATATCAAATGAATTTCTAGTTTAAATATATATAAATACCTGTTATGGGCTGACTTACAAAAGAAAGTTTTTTGAGAGGAAAAAAAAAATATCTTTTTCAAAATTGCCACATTGCATATTTTTGCTTATTGCATCATATTATACACTGTTGTGTGTGAAACAGTTAGAACAGATGTCACATGAAGCACTACTGTACATGTAGTTGCCTATTGTTGATGTAAACCTGACAGCCTCTAGCAGACATACACACCCCTGTAGTGGTCTAGTCTGCAAGTACAAACCCTGGTCAGTCGTAAAAGTGAGTCTGCACTATAAGACTACCATAGGCCATGTACTGTAGCTATTGACACAACCAGTAGGTAGCTGGGCTAGACTTCTCTCAAGGCACAATGATTTTTTGATTAAGTGTCAGATTAGGGTCTGTGCCTGCAGACTAGTAGTGGTCAGCCTGGAGACTAGTATGACATCATACAGTTAACAAATAAATTATTCATACCCCTACCAAGTTTTTTTTTTTTTTTTCAGTATGTGCAAAATTGATTTGTCATGATTTATGTTTGTCAGTGTGATACAGTTGTATATTAAACTTAGATCTAATAGTATTCAATAAAGGATATAGTTCAGCCAGTCCAACTTTCAGTTTTGAGTCACGAAAAACAAAAACAAAAACAAAAATCAAATTTACAAGGGGTATTATTTGTTAACTGTATATGCAGACTCTGCAGAGTCACTGAAGATTTCTTATGCTATAAAGGTTAAAGTGTGTGCTAAAGATGATTGGCATTATGGCCGGGAGTGCTACGAGATTAAGGAAATGTGACTCACTTTTGGCTGAGGCCGCTTTCGTCATGGATGACGCATTTTATGGTTTTCATCCTAAACAAACTCAACCAAATTTTAGATAAGCATCACAATTCTAGCAGTCGGTAGAATAATCTAGAATTTGTTTTTTCTAGAAGTAGTTTCAATAGAGGACATGTAGTAGAACATTTATATGTGGCATACAAAAATACAGTCAATATGTACATGTAGGCAAAAGCCTATGTACATGTACAGTGTAGGCCTACAATGTTTGTAAGTAAAATACTCAAAGAATGAGTTGCTATAATTGTGAAACATGAATCAAATTTATATTGTTAAGTTCAGCATTCCCCCCCCCCCCTCCCCTTTCGTTTGAAACTTATAAGAAAAGCTTCATTTTCTGTGCAATTTCATGTATGTTGAAATGACTTTGACATCTCACACATATAATAAATTATATTAAATTCATGTGAATTAAATATGATTCAGTACTGTGCATTCACAACTCAAAGCAAGTACCGGTCCGGAATGTACCTGATCCTATCTGCACTTCCTTATAAATATATGGTCACAGGAATAGATGAAGTCATACTCTCTGATTTACAGAGGCTTGCTGTTTTTAACTTTCATATATTATGTTGACTATTTAATATGTGGCAGGGCGTTAGTTTTACTACATGTACCAGCTTTAATTTTGATATCAACCATGCAAGTAATTCCAGAAAGCCAAAAGGCTATGAAGGCTATATTAATAAACCTCATAGTAATAATGATTTGTGTCACTACCTTTCCTAAATTTATGTACTTACGGATAAGAAGTCGCAAAGTTGCCAGCAATTAAGAAACCTCTGAAAACATATCTTTTTTAATATCTGTACTATTTTGTTTGTACACTTGTACCTGTGTAATTTTCTTTTGTCTTGGGCTGTATAATATATTTGTCAAGCAAATCATATTTATGAAAAGACACTTTCTTATTGAACAGTATGACTGAATTACTTAGATAAGTTCTTTTTCTCTTTCTATGACAGAACAAGCGATTCCTACTCCTGCCGTACATTGTCTGTATGACTGTGCTGGTCATCCTGATGTGTGTTATCATCCTACTACTGGTGGTGGTGGTACGTAAACATCTTACTCTATGCAGCCTGTACTAATGTTCCTGATTAATGTTGTTATGATATGTTATGACATGTGATTCATTGTCACCTTAGCCAGGGAGGAGAAAAGCACATCATGATAAGGATGTCCAGATACTGTACATGTACATGTACATATTACCCCTAGACTGAGGTTTCCCCTGTCGTTTCAATAGCAACCAGTTCTCAATGTTCACAGGGATGACCCTCCTACACAGGCCTACCAAATAAAAAGTATAAAAACTAAGTCGATTATACCCCCAAAAGGAAATAAAAGCTGAAGTCTAAATTCCATTTCTGTGTTCTATCTGTTGAAGGTTAACAGGGAGATGGAGCAGGGAAATTGTTAATATCAAATTCTTAAAGCAAGCCAGAAAGGTTTTAAGGCCTGTCTGAATTAATTGATAATCACATCATTGAACGAGACAGTATGACAGTTTATTGGCAGTATCCTTGGCTCTTGTCCATGCAGTCAGCCTACTCAGTTGATAGAATTCAAAACATTCTGCCAGTTTGACTTATTAAATATGTCACTTTGTAGGACAAACATAATAAAAGTGAGGAGAAAAAATAAATTGAAGCAAGAAAAATCCTACTTTGTTTGAAAATAGTTTATAACCTTATTATAGAAAATTATTATACAGAAAACGAGCTGCATGTACATAATTTCATGATTTGCAAACTCAATGTCAAAAGCATTTTTATAGCATCATTCTAAAACAAAACGAAAATCTGCAAGAGCGGGTGAAAATATTTTATCATAAAACTGACTTTCACTCTTTTTTTTTCTCCATGTTGGTTTTTCCAATTCAAATTTTAGACATTGAAATGCTGATCTTTGGGCTAATTTCTAAAAATTCTAACACCAATTTCAGGGATAGTGTTACCTCACAGGTTTAATAATTAATCTGCTTTAATAATACCATGGATTAATAGTTTGCACGGACGAATAGCAACGGAGGCCATGGTTTGGGGTCCCACCAAGTATTATACTCGGTGCCGTGGTTAAGTGGTTAAGTCGGCGGACTGTCGATCACAAGGTCCACGGTTCAAGACCCGCCACGGCGCTAATGTTCTTTGGCAAGACATTGATCTACATTTGCCACACTCAACCCAGGTGATGTAAATGGGTACCTGGCAGGAATTAATTCTTTGAAATGCTAGAGCGCCCTAATGGCAGTACAGCTAAAGCCGAGGTAATAATCTCCAAGTTTGGAAGCGCTTAGTAATCGTAATAAGCGCTATATAAAAACTGAGTATTACTATTATTATTATACAAATGGGGATTTCAAATTGGCTGAATCAGCAATGTCACTGTGATGTAGTGGTAGATACATGTAAGTCTTCCATTTGTTCCAACACACAAAGTGAACTAAAATGTCAATTTTTATGCCTCCGCCACCGAAGGTGGTGCCGGAGGCATCATGTTTTCGGGTTGTCCGTCCGTACGTCCGTCCGTACGTCCGTCCGTCCGTCCGTCCCGTTTGACCGTTATCACAATATCTCAAGAACCATTTAAGATTTAAACTTAAGACTCGGGAATAGTATTTATCACCATAGGAAGACGATCTGATTAGATTTTGGAGTACGTAGGTCAAAGGTCACAGGTCACAGAGGTCAACTTATGAAATTCCTTGTATTGAGTTTGTTAGCGCGATATCTCAAGAACCATTTGAGATTTAAACTTCAAACTTAAGGATAGTATGTATCACCATAGGAAGACGATCTGATTAGATTTTGGAGCACGTATGTCAAAGGTCAAGGGTCACAGAGGTCAACTTATGAAATTCCATACATTGAGATTGTTATCATGATATCTCAAGAACCACTGGAGATTTAAACTTCAAACTTAGTGATAGTGTGTATCGAACACTATAGGAAAACAATCTGATTAGATTTTGGAGCACGTAGGTCAAAGGTCAAGGGTCACAGAGGTCAACTTATGAAATTCCATACATTGAGATTGTTATCATGATATCTCAAGAACCACTGGAGATTTAAACTTCAAACTTAATGATAGTGTGTATCACCATAGGAAGACAATCTGATTAGATTTTGGAGCACGTAGGTCAAAGGTCAAGGGTCACAGAGGTCAACTTATGAAATTCCATACATTGAGATCGTTATCGCGATATCTCAAGAACCACTGGAGAATTTTCACTCACTTGAATTTGAAAAATTTCTTCCGTTTCGGTTTGTAAAATTGCTCTATGACGGAGGCATCATTTTCGACTGCGCGCAGTCGAATTCCATCTAGTTATTAATGTTTTACAAGGAATGTTGTTGTTGTTGAGAACCTACGATATATTCTCAGTAGTGACCCAAAGGAAAGGGTGTTATGGCGAGTTGATCATGTACATGTAGACGTCACAATCTTCTGACCAAATTGCCAATTTGGGATCGTCAGAGATTGAATGATCTAGCTCTCATTTCAATCATAACTTTCTTATTATTTATCTGCTTTCTTTCAAATTCTACTCTTTCCATTTCTGTTATTTTCCGGTTGCTATAAATGAACTTGTCCTAATGGGTGGATTGCCCTTTAAAGACATCATTTTGCTAAACAGTATTTGTTTATCGATTCAGGTTAAAGGTAATTATTTTGTTGTTGTTGTTTTTGTCAGGTTGTAACCTCATTGGAAGGAAATTCAGGATTAATGGAGCTTCTCATTGTGTCACTCTTTACAGGATTAAATGTAAGTATCATATATACATGTACTTCTTCTTCTTCTTTAAGTGCCATGTCCTGAGATGTTGGCAACCATGGAATGCCACAATTCTCTGTCCCATATTCTATGAAGTAATCTCTTCTCCCCGACATCAATTCCACTTTCAGAAATCCCACTCTTTAAGCTACTCATCCACAGAATCCTCCTTCTACCCCTACTCCTCCTCCCCTCGAGTCTTCCAGTCAGTGCAAGATTTTCCAGACCATTCTTCCAAATAACATGACCCAAGAAGCTCAGCTGGCGACCTCTTATATTATTCAGAAGCTTTGTCTTGTTCCTTCCATGGCAAATACCTTATTATTAGATACTCTTTCTGTCCATGAAATTCTTGGCATCCTTCTCAGGAACCAAACTTCACAACTTTCCAGTCACTTTCTTATTATGTCAGGGTCTAAGCTTCACATCCATACATCAGAACTGGATACATATACGTACTACTGTGAAATACTACCGTAATTCTATTGTATAGTCAGTTACCATTCAGTTATGCATAAAAACAGCACCAGCTTTTTTTGCCACGGTTTACAGTTCACCTCGTCATATCTGAACAAGAATTAAGTGAGGTTTACATTGGATTCCACTCTGACTCAGGTATCCTTTACAAAGTCTTTACTTGTTTCTATACATGTATTTTCTACCTTCACCACCCAATCTGACATCCAATGCCCATATATTTTCTTGCAAAACTTTAGAGAACCAATTATTGAACAAAAGAAAGTGCCATCTTTCTTTAAAGAAATTGTAGTTAGTATACAATTGTGAAAGTCTTTTAGAACAAGGCAACACTGTGCTTAGACTATAGGGTATTAATACCCAAACACTTTTGAATCTATAGGAATGTGAAGTGTGTACTTCTGCATGCTGACTTTTGCAGAAAGATTTCAGAAGTTTGATGATTTTTAGTTTCAATTTTGACAATGGAATTGTCTTAATCTTTTCCATCAGCACTTTCATCTGCCACTCTATTTAATTCTAATACCACCTGCCTATAACTCTCTTTTTAAGTGTACCAATCACGACAAATAAGTTGTTCTGTATGTACATGTAATCAGAGTTCCATGTCGTTATTCTATGTTCTACAGTATGGGCTTCTAACATTACTTCTGTAATTAGAATTTGCCACCTTGAATACGTCTGAATTAATAAGTTTGGTTCCATGTGCGCAGTTTTATATTATTCTTTAATTTTTTCCTACTTCTTATCCATTAGCCCATAGAGTGCCAGATGAAGTCTTTTGAGGTTGATACATTCTAGCTTTTTTTTTTGTGGTGATAGGTACACTTAAAGCCTTTGTGTAGAGGTGCCGTGGTTGAGTGGTTAAGTTGCCCCCGGACTGTCGACACAAGGTCCGCGGTTCGAGACTCGCCGTGGAACTAATGTCCTTTGGCAAGACATTGATCTACATTTGCCACACTCAACCCAGGTGATGTAAGTGGGCACCTGGCAGGAATTAATTCTTTGAAATGCTAGAGTGCCCTAATGGCAGGACAGCTAAAGCTGGGGTAATAATCTCTAAGTTTGGGAGCGCTTATTGATTGTAATAACCCTATATAAAAACTGAGTATTATTATTATTATTATTATTATTTGCTTTTATTGCAGCTGTACTGTGTGCTGTGTGTGACATCACTCTACCAGGAGCTGAAAGAGGGACGGTATGGAATGAGGGCTATATACAGGGCCCAAGGAGGCAGGGTAAGTCTTAAGGATTATATCCAACAATTAATTCCACAGAATTGTGCTTCTTTTTATTAGAATCTGAATGCTTGAATTCTAAATCTAAAGGCTACCTGCATTACATCATCGTACAAGAAGTACATGTTTCAAGATGCCAGATGTTAATAAAAATGTGTTATGTTGTATTGTTGTTGTTGTTGTTTGTTTAATTAGTTTGTTTTGTTTATTGGTTAGTCAATCGTCATCCAATAACAGAAGGATCTTCCCTATCACCATGTGACCATGGCATTAGAATTACTTGTACTTCAGACTTGTTCACGTCGTCATCATCGTCATCAGCGTTTAAAGTCCATTTGTCCCACTTTGTGGGGTTGGACATTTCATTTCCTTAATGGCTGCTTTCCAAGCTTTCCTGTCTGTGGGATCCATATGACTGATACCTGATGTTTTGGCATCTTCTTCAATGGTTTCCCTCCAAGTTTTCCTGGTCTCCCGAGGGGTCTTCTTCCGGTGACCGGAAAGAGCCCTCTGGAGCCAGTGTGTTGCCTCTCTTCTTGCCACATGTCTAAACCATCTAAGGCTATTTATCCACATAACCTGTGCCACCCCCATCAATCCCATTGATTGAAGGAGGACTTTGTTCTTCTATCTCTCGTGAAGTGATACCCTGCGCATCCACCTCACCATCCTCATCTCAGCTTTCTCCATTTGCTGTACACTGGATGATTTCATTGCCCATGTTTCGCTCCCGTACGTCAAATGAAATAATTTCATGTTTATAATGATGCAAACATGATAGCCTTTACAATTTTGTATTTTTATAACCCACAGATACGTGAGTAAGTGAAGGATCTTTGTTGTGTGCAGCTACATGTACTTTCTTTCATCCAACACAAAAGATTTTATAAGAACTACCATTTGTCTTTTTCTAAAAATTTAACCTAATTTGCATATACATGTACATACTTGTACAAATATTTATATTGTTGTTTTTTATCTTTCAAATGATTTTTTCCATATTTGTAATAATTATTTATGCCTATTCATTGTAAAACAAAATATTCATGTGACATGTGAATGAAGTTTTCTAATAATGACAAATTCATCCACACTTGTCATTCATGTGCATGTAAACAAAAATGATATACACTGTAAATCACATGGTTTCCTGCATCAATGAGAACGAGCCAGAACACTGTTTCAAAATGCTGTCCTAACCTTAAGCCCATAAGGCACTTCTAACAAGATAGCCTGCTCCAGGCAATGGATAATAAATGCAAAGGTATTGTGGGACCATGACACCCTTGTGAGTCTGCAGGTACATGTACATGTATTAGGATGATAGGGTGACTCACACTCGCATGACATGCACACATAAACATGAACGCTTTGATAATATATTAAGTCTGTTCTGGCAAGAGGTTATGATGGCAAGGCAGAAATACCTGTGAACATATTTTCATGATATTTATGAACTGCATGCATATTTCACTGTATAAATTGAAAAGTGGAAACTGGTACATTGTGTAGCTAGTGTCATCATCATCCTGCTAGTTTCCTCTATGGGGGATCGGGTCTCCTTGTTTCCGCTCTTTGTCTCGTTCTGTCTGTAGCCCTCTACCATCTTTCTTGATACTATCTATTCACCTCTTCCTGAGTTTTCCTTTCCTTCTCCTTCCTTTCGTCCGTCCTAGTACATGTACAGGGAAGTGATTGTTTTTCATGATACATTATATTAAACTAGCATTGATTGATTTCTCATATTCACTAATATGCATATATTTGTCAGCTACTCTGTTAAACACCTTCTGTGAAATTCTGCCCAAGAATCTGAGAGGTTTGCAATGTGCCAAGACTAAAAATGGCTGCGTATTGCATGTTGAAATGAAGGCAGGTCCTCCCATTGTAAAGTTTGTTCGCCTATGATTATTTATTTTATACTAATTTTAACCCCCAAAAGAGTAATATGAGTCAAAATGTAATACTTCAAAATTCATTTACGAAAATTAATCAAGCACTTCATGGCACAGAAGGGGCTAGTACTACATGTATACCACTGCCAATCAGAGCAATGTACATGTCATACTTGTTTCAAATATTGTTTTGACCCTCTGTATTATTTTCCACTCTTTCCCTCAGCTCCCGAACGCTGACAACCCACCAGAGAAACTAGATGACATCAATAACTTGGAGAATGCAAACTTTATTCCTCAGTACCCTGGACCACCCCCTCCTGGTGATGCCAGCGCCGCTGCTCTTGCCCCCATACCAGCTCCTGTCCCTTATCCAGGTTCCATGATGGGGGCACCCCCTCCTTACGAACCCCCTGCATACCCTGCTGAGACCTACCCCAAAGCAGAGATCAAGACTGTTTGATCCATTGACCTGTCTGGCCGGGTCCCAGCTCTCTCTCCTCATGATTGATGCTGGTTTGTTTCACACTCATCTTTGCAGCAAGATGCTCTACAGTTCTTACGGACCAACTGGTGGATGTCTGTGTCGGTCCACTGCATATTATTGGTTTGTCATTGGGCTATTAACATTTAGATGTATTCTGCTAAGGTTTTTAACTGCTTTATATTTCTTATGCACCTACTTGTGGATGTCCGTGTCAGTTTTACCAATGCACATGATTCCTTTGTCATTGGGCATACATGTACATCAATGTATTGACCTGAGGCTGGGCATGTTTTGTATATTAACTGCCAAAAAAGCATTCCTTACATTTTATTCATTCGTCAGCCAATGACATTCTTTAAAAGAGTGAATTCTGGTCCTTTTGTCAAAGACAATCATACAAAAACTCACTTCATCCATGTAGATCATATCTACTGTTATAAATGTTATTCAGATTTAAATAGTATTCTCATGCAGATGTTGTCTTTATGTGGTCTGTTGTACATGTTCTTAGAAAATAAATGTTTCTCATTTTCTGTGTATGATATGAAACATGTCGACCATGAATAATTTGAGTGGATGAAACCAAAATCTATACTGGTGCATGTGTTATTCACTTTGTTATTCATCTTGCAATCACTGTATAGCTGGCTTGCATGTATTATGCTTTGATTAATGAAATGACATTGATGGTCTATTTGTATTTAGCTACAACAAAAACCTTGAAAGAGGTATGCCTTATGTATAAACACTAATGATGCAGTCAAAGCAAAGATGCCAGTATTATATAGTGCTTTATAAAAAAAGTGTAGGTACCCAATTTCGTTAGCTCCTAATTAAAAGGTCATAACCAATATAACTTTGAAATCTATGTTATGACAAAGAGTAACTTATTTTCTATCAAATGATAACCTATTCATTATATTTCTGTCCCGGGTGACTGAGCACCAGGGTCTTTAAAAAGTGCCTCGTACCAAGTTTAAGCTGATGGAATGAATGTGGGTCAGACCTTATGCATGTGCTTCCTTGGTCTAAATTCCTTTTAAATGTTAAATTTTCCCTTGTGCTTTAGTGTTTCATTGTTTAGAATGATGCAATGTATCTAGGCTTTCACAAAATCTTGTTTCAATCCATAAGATAACCATTAGTTATCTTGAACATCCTCCTATCTTCTTGTCTCATGATATCTCTCTGCTCACTTGTCTGCTCCACTGTTTCACTGGCATAAGGAGCATAAGGTGTTTATCTTGAATACTGAAAGAAAACTCGATGGTTAATAAACCCAAATGCAAGAAAGAACACATTTGATGATTGACAGTAGACTTTCATGAAAAGAAAAAAAGAAAAGATCCTCAATAAACTTTATCCAATGAGAAAGGTTACCTTAAACGAGAGATGCGAATGAAGTGAAGATTGTAATCATTATAACGAAGAGAAAACAAAATCATGAATTTTGCTTGTTATAAGCATTTCCCTGAGTTTAAGTTGATATTTACACATTTGCTTTTCAACTGTCTAATAATCAATGTAAATAAGTAGACAATTACTTTTAGAATGAGATAACACAAACATAATGGCTTTTTACCCACATTCATTGAGCTCCAGCCCAAACTTGGTACAAGAGGATCTTGACAATACATTTTGAAAAGCCTGCTGCTCAGTCATCCGTGGCAGCACATTTATAAATATGGTATCATTAGACAGGGCATTAGTTACCCTTTACCAAGCTATAGGATTCAAGGTGACATAATTTATGATTTTTTAATTAGAAGCTATCAAAGTTGGGTACATTTATTTTTACATACGATTTTCTAAGATTAAGAGAAATCAGCCTCTATGCAAAGAGATCAACCCACCTACTGTAATGCAGATAGATAGATAAACTGGGCTTGAAGATCAAATTACTGAGTTAAACTAACTTCTTCAAACTTGAGTTGAACTTGATGTCAAACTCTTATTGTGTAAGCTACGCAGAACCGCATGTTGTACATAAAATATTAAAACTTTGTTATATTCATGTCGTGAGTTTACAAGACGCAAAACTGCATGTTGTACATAAAATATTAAAACTTTGTTATTCATGTCGTGAGTTTACAAGACTAAACGTGGATAAATTGTCTGGCAGCCAAAGAGTTTTTACAAATGACAGATAGCGTTGGATGCATTAATGTTAATAATCTCCTACATGTATGTTGATAAAGCAAACTCTTAAGGTAACTTGAGAGTTTACTGAAGTCTGTGACTTGTGTCTTTAACAAATCTGTAATTACAGAGTGGGGTAATTGATCATAATGCGCGGCAATCTGAGAACTGTTACATGTTTTACAAAATGTTGATGTATGGGTCCTTGTCATTTGAGAATTGACTGTCTAATACCATAGGGGCATTGATTCTATTTGAAAGTACATGAATTAGCATCTATCTGGCTCTCAACAGTGTTATTGGTTTAAGAAGTGATTATGTCTCGTCTGCTACGCACTCAAAGAATTGTAATGTATGTGCATGTTCACCAGTGGGGTAATCTATTGAAAACTAGGTCTACTAAACCTCTTACTGGTCATGTACCGTAAGTGCAACATATGTATTTTTAAATGATGATAACAATTGCCAGTATGTAGGTAATACATGCTTGGTTGGAAAGTTCATTACATATTTAGACGGCAAATCACTATTTTTGTACGTAAATCTGCTCAAGCTCAATACCAAATTCTAAAAAGTAACGTAAATAAGAAATTGGAGGTGTTAATACTTTTATCTGAGAGAGATGTATATTTCTACAAAAAAGAAATTCAAGACGTATGCAAGGTAAAATGCTTTATGAGTCGATTTATTTTTGTAATTCCCATGTGTCAACACTTCATTGCACTGTATAATGTGAAGTTGAAGTTTGCAATTACCAACGTTATGTCATGTTAAGTGTCTGTATGAGAAGTATTTTTTTTCATTTTGGAGAGGGAGAAAGAAAGATTTTTTTTTGTATTTTCTACTTTTTTTGGAGGTTTGTGGAGGTTAATAAATTTTAATAGGCACACAAATTATGGGGCGTACAAATGCATTTGTTAGTAAAATTCCGTGTGACTTCAGAGTTTACAACTGAAATTAGTTTAATGACATCCAATTGAGCTAGATAGAATGAATGAAGAATTAAAAAACACATTTATTATTTTATTGTTTGAATTGAGGAATCACATAGATCTATCTTTTTCACCTTCTCTAAGCATTGTCTTTAAGACATACAGGGTTAGGATTAACTTTATTCCATGTTCCTTACAGTTCATAAATGTTGATTTAATATCTCTTGTATAGTTTAATATTATTGCATATATACATGTATCTACAGAGATCTTGCCTGTGTTACGATCTGTTCTTCAGTGGTTTGTAAGCATTACAATAGACTTTAGGACAGTTGATGGCATGTTCTATAATTTTGCTACAAAGGACTGCTTACTTTTTTTATGCTATCTTCATATTCCAAATATTTTAAGTTTGTTGTTTTAATGTTTTATGTTCACTGATCTTGCCACCAGTATTATATATTTGTGCCGTATTTTGATAGTTGCCATGAAATTCAAGATCAAACAAATTTTCAAAATTCTTCTCATTTCCATGCCAGAATCTTCAATCCATTCATAGTACAGTGACTCAATTCCTTTAAAAGAAACCAATTTGAAGCATATTCCAATCGTGTTGTCATTATTTTTGTTATTTTTATCGGTATGATTAATGATATGAAGCCTAAAATAAAAACTTGTAGTATTGCCCTTTGCGACCGACCCAAAAATCTGAAAATTTACGGTCAGCATTTTAAAAAAGGATTTTTTTTTAAACCGTTCTTTAGATTTTTTTTTTATTAATAAATACAAAAAAATATGTATTTTGTTCAAACATTAAAAACTGAAAAATATCGGCCCAAAGAGGGCGGAAAAAAAAGTTTAAAAAAAAAAAAAAAACTTTTCCGACCGACCGACCCATGTTTTGGCACCCAAAGGGCAATACAACAAGTGTTTTTTTTTTTAGGCCTGATTATCATCAAGTTACCTTTATTGATACTTAAGTGCCAGTAATATTGTATGCATGCACAGCGACACATTCACGTATATATTATGTCATGGCGAGTTGTGTGTATTTATAACACACAAATTATTTACCTTCTCCATGCTTTCATTAACAATCTGATCCAATTATTTCTTGCGAGAGTATAACGAGTGTCAAACTCTATCCGGCAGATATGCTGTAAAGCAGAAGTATAACTCTTCAACCTTAGATATGATGCTTCTAATAAATTGCACAAGTTTGTGTTCATGTTTACCTTACACACAATGGTATACTTTTCACATTGTTTGAATTATTAGATCAGAGTTTCTGTGGGGTTTATGTCTTGCAGCAGCACGAACGGCAACAATATACTGTTCTTTTCTTCATGTATCTAGATTTATCATAAGTCAAAACATTAAGTTAAATGGGAATATAAATTGAAACATGAGCTGAGCTAATAGAAAACAGTGAATTATAGTGAATGGAAGAGAGGGGGCGGAGGAGAAAGTGTGGGAAAGAATGAGATGAGGAAAGGAGAAAAAAAGAGTGGAGTAGAAAGAGAAAATGAGTGAGGGAGAGATAGAGGAGTGAGAGTGAGAGAGGAGGAAGCAAAAGAAAAATGATAAAGATCTACAAGGTAGGTAGCCCGTTATATTCGAACTGATTTTTTTTTTACTTCCTAAGATTATAACTGCTATCAAGTTTAACTGCATATAATATATAAACCTACGCCATAAAATAGTCAAACATGAGGAAATTCGACCTTTATCTAAATGAAATGCAGGATGTTCACGTTTATGCAAACAACATATAAAAATGAGCAGACTAACCTGATTTTAGTCCAGAATATTTAATCTTTGCTTCTGTTGTGGTAGTTTTTGTTTGAATATAAACGTCAGCAGGCGCGTACGCAGGAGGGGGGGGGACTTTTTTATGTGTGTTTTTTTAGGAACCCCCCCTCCCCCTTCGATTTTTTTTTTCTAAAAAAAAAAAAAAAAAAAAAAAAAAAAACCTCTTACCCCCCCCCCCCGCTTATTCAGCGGCTGGTGAGTCGTTGCGAAATTTTCGGCCCGATTTAAATATGTTACCCCCCCCCCCTTGAAAAATTCCTGCGTACGCCACTGAACGTCGGTGACCATCAATAAATGTTCAGCAGATAATGCACCGACAGTGAGCTCCAAATTCCTAACTTCGACCTTGGACCAAACACTACACCTAACCCTGACCCTAAACCTAATCTAAAACCCAAGGATAGCCCTAACCATTATGTCTGTGACGAAATGTGGAGCAATGGTCACGGAGCAATGTCAGAGCACCTTTTCGGCCAACTGCAAAAATTGTATTCGGTAAAGTTTACGAGTTAAAGGTAATTATTTTACCACTTTAATTCTAAACTATATATATGTTTTGGCGTACTACCAGGAATCATTTTTGCAAACAGTTATATTTTATGGTAAATACTTTATTAATTACATTAAACAAAAATATAAAATGTCGGTTTAGTCAGTTTTAGGCATATATGCTTTATGTAAATGAAAACGACATGTTCATCTTTAAAAAGTACAGAAGCTGTGACGTCATAAAAATCTATTTTTAGAATTTCTCAATTTTTTCTTCATTTTCCGAAAGAGCATTAAAAATAATGTCCAAATGTCGAAAAAAAATTGAATATGTTAAGTATTGGCTGAGATACGACCATCTGAATAAATATATGTCCTATGGGAACTCAGTGTTATATACTCTGGCTCCTAGTGGTTAGGAGCCAGAGCATATAACACTGAGCTCCTATGGGGAGTATATTTATTTAGATGGTCATATCTCAGACAATACTTAACATATTATATTGGCTTTCAAAATTTGGACATTATTTTTGATGCTCTTTCGGAAAATGAAGAAAAATTGAGAAATTCTAAAATTAGATTTTTGATGACGTCACACTTCACCACTAAAAGGCTGTATTTATTTTCATTTGCTTTCATCAAATTTTGTTCACATTTATGATTCTGACTTAGGCCAACAAAAACAAAAACGTGTTTCTCGTCCGGACTTTAAAAAAAAGGAGGAGGTAGGGCATACTATTTACTATTTTGCAACTTTTCGTAATTTCTTTCCAAAATGACTTCCATGCTAATTATAGCTGGCCAAGCCTATTTATTCACAGATATTATGCCATTTCCTCAGAAATTAAGAATTTCTTGTAATAATTTTATTATGCTTGTGCAAAGTTTATTTGTATAGTTTCCTGAAAAAATGAATTATGTATGAACAAAAATGTAATATATTTTTGTTTACCTTTCTGTTGGAAATGAAATAAATATGAATATGAATATGTGAGTATACTGACAAAACAAATGATTTGCATCACTTTAGAAGATATTTAAACAAAATGTATATCAGAGGCTTTTTTTGTGTATGGCTTTTTGGCTTAAAAAAAAGAAGAGGTAAATAATATTTTTTTAAGGGGGCGGGGTCGAGAAACACTACATTTTTATTATTTGGCCTTATATACTATATGGAAGTTATTAATTTGTAAAAACTTGTTGAAATGGAAGAAGCAATAAAAGTTTTAATTTTAAAAAAATAAAGAAATTGTATTCGGTCAATATGCCGTAACCGTGAAACCTGGTCCATGGTGAAAATGGTTCACGCTTCTCTTACTTTTCCTTATATTTTCCGTTTCACCTCTAGTACGACGCTCCCCCGTAATGTAAAGTGACTCGGTAACATTGTTGAAGGTTGATGAAAAAACTGCGTAATTTTTGTATGAAATGTTATTATTATATTTCTTCTACTGTACTAACCCTCTATAACATGCAAAAAATAAAACCTGAAAAAAAAATCTCAAACCACAAAGATATTTATCGTTTTCTTTAATTCAGTAAATTCTCCCAACCATTTTTTAGTTTTCCCAATCGTTTTTTCGATGAAAATAAGACATAAGACAGACTTTTAAAAGTCTTTAAACACTTAAAATGTCTGGAATGGTAAATGGAGTCAATTCATTGCTTAGTAACAATTTTCATTCACTTAAAATGTAATTAAATTGTAACAATATAATAGTGGGAGAATTAAGGAATCGATCAGATCAATTCAAGTCCCTAATTTTTTTAATGGCTTGTTTTTAATCGAACTTTAATTGTACATCTGGCATTGAAGTCACTACCTTAGCACCATTTTCTCTCATCTGACCAATGCCACCAAGTAAAACAAACGTAAACCAGGTTTTATTTCAAGATGCCTGTTCATTCTACACTACAATTTATTTTCTTATCTCTAGATGCATCCGTTTTCCCCACTCAATGAGCTGTCATGGTAACATAACTGTGCGTAGTGATTGTCGTCAAGCGTCAGTTGATGGTAATCTCTTCAAGGGTTTATGGTCAAAACGAAATACAAGTCGTAATTCAAACAGGGGATTAATATCAACAAGTTGTTTATAGAATGGTTCTATTAAAGGAACAATTCAACACTTTTCAAAGCCTTTTCGTATGATTGAATTGTTCATATACCTACTTTAAAACGTACTCAGGGTACATAATATATTATAGGCGTAAGGCCACACTTTTGCAAAGGGAGTTGACGTTTCATGCCCGAATGTCACCTGCCATTTTTAATTACATATGCGAGCTAGCGACCCAAAATCTGACCCTATACTAGTAATTAGTGTAAATTGTCATCAAAATGTAACCTACTAAACATTAAAGATATGCAGGGCCTAAACAGAAATGTTGGGGAAAGTTATTTTTACTCCCAAGACCTTACAAACATGGTCTTGTATCTAATGTCTGAGAAAGATTACATTTGCGGTTTTATTTTGTCTCGTTTTTCTTTTCTCTTTTGTTCAGAACAATGATTTCAGGCACCTACAAAAACTCATTTTTACCGACATGGTTACGCTAGTAATATTTTAAATAATATCTGATGATATCACCTAAATATATGTCACATGTGCTCTGAATGACTTACTCGCTTGGATAAGCCCACTCAGGTCGAAGGGCGTATACTGTCAGTTTGATAAAATGCACAAATACAAATAGTAGTTTATAATAAAATAAATAATAAATAAATACATACGTAGAAGAAAAAAGAAGAATAGAATATGGTAATAATAATAATAATAAATGAATAAATAAATGAATAAATTAAGTATACGCAACATCTTTTGTTTCCTGCAAATATATTTGTTCATGTGTATAGTAAACTATCATTAATATGTGCCTGTTGTATTATTTCGTTTCCAAAATCCTTTTAAATCTAATCAAACATTTCTAAATCTATCAGGCCACACACATACAAAAACAAAAACAAGAAAAGACACACTAAATATAAATTCTCGTTTAACGATACATTAAGTACCGTCTCCAATACATACAATACTGTAAAATTTAAATGCTATGTTTTGGTAATCCATTCAAATTATCTACGAGTATTTAAAAAAAAAAAATGTATGCAGATATACTCTAAATACCAGAAGGGTCTTAGAGAAGAAAGGGTTTTAATGGGCATCTGTTTGAAATGTTTTCTTTGTTGCTAGCATCCTCGACACTCGAAAATGATGTGTAATCAAAAACAACGAGACAGTGCCAATGAGGCGGTAGGGATAGTAGATAGGGGGTAGGAGGGGTGGTAGTATAGAAGCAAGAGGGCATAGAGTAGAAGGGTAATATAGATGGGAGAAGTAGTAGAGGGGAAGTAGAGAGATGAAATGTAGCAGAAGTAGCAGGGGTGATAGAGATAGGAGAAGTAGTAGGGGTAGTTGAGAGATGAAAGGTAGTAGCATTAGCAGATATAGTAGAAGGGGTAGTAAGTAGGAGAGTAATTAGAGGTAGGAGGAGGTAGAAGAAATATTAGGAGTAGCAAGGGTAGTAGCCTACAGGTGATACTTTTAGTATCAGTGTGTGGTGATAATTTTAGTAGTAAATGGGGTTGCAGTGGTTGTAGAAGTTATAGAGGTAGTAATGCTTTTCGATGTGGTAGAGGTAGTGGGTGTAATAGCAGTACGAGGGGTATAAGAGGTGGTATTGGTAGCTGGGGGCATTTGGTGTATACCAGAATGATCAGACGCAGTAGAGGTAGAAGCAAAGAACAACATGAGTAATTTGTGTTGGAGGTAGCAGGGGACGTGGCAGTACTAGAGTAAGTTGTGTAGTAGAAGTAGTAGAGGTAGTAGAATCATTTTGGATAAGAAGGTTGTGATATGAAATACATGTATAAAAGTTGCAGGAGTAGTAGAAGATCGAAGCACAAAGCAAAAGTCTGGAAAGATTAACAAAGTAGTAGAGGTAGCGTACATTTAGGTAGAAGCAGAAGTAGTAGGGGTAGCATACATGTAGGCAGTGGCGGATCCAGGGGGGCCCGGGGGCAAAAAAAATGGGGGAAAAAAAAAGAAGGAAAAAAAGGGGGGGGGGAAAGAAGGAAAAAAAGGGGCAAGTGTCTATCCCCCCCCCCAGCCACTGAACGAAATATCTGACAACGTAATTTTTCCAATTTCCGGGGCCAAAACAAAAATGTGCTCTCCCCCCCCCCCCCCCCAAAAAAAAAAAAAGAGAGAGAAGGAAGGAAATGGAAAGAAAAAAAGGAAAATAAGAAAATGAGATAAAGGGAAGGAAAATTGAGGAAGAAGAAAAAAAAAGAAGGGGGTATCAGTTGCAATTTTCCCGCCAACAAGTTGTGGATCGGTGTGGGGGTTGGGCAAAAGGCACTTGCCTCCTCCCCCCCCCCCCCCCCGTCCCCGCTTAAAAAAAGAGAGAAGGAACGAAAAGCAAAAGGGAGAGCTAAAAGGGACCTAAAAAAAAAGAGGAAGAAGAAGGGGAAACATTGCGGTTAATCCCTGTCAACAACGTGTGGAGAAGGGTGGGGGCCGAAAGGACCTTGCTTCCTCCCCCCCCCCCCCCCCCAGCAAACCTAAAAGAGAGAGAAAAGGAAGGGAAGGGAAAGGGAAAGAGGAGAGAAAGGGAAAGAAAAAAAAGAGAAAAAAGAAAGGTAGGGGAGATCAGTTGCGATTTTTCCGCCAACAAAGTGTAGATTAGGGGGAGGGGCGGGGCACTGGTAGTCTGCAGGCACAGACCCTAATTTGACACTTTATCAAATAATCATAGTGCCTTGAGAAAAGTCTAGCCCAGCTACCTACTGGTTGTGTCAGGAGCAGCTACAGTACATGGCATATGGTAGTCTTATAGTGCTGACTCAATTTTACGACTGACCAGGGTTTGTGCTTGCAGACTAGGGCACTGGCGTACTGATCGGGGAGGGGGCTCGGGGGAAATAAAATTCGTGGTTTATTTCTAATTCCATAACGGTGGTTTACACATAATGCTGAAATGACATAATTTTCCGAGATTTTTCCTCATTTTTTAGTCAACTATTGTTTTGTATGCGCTTGTTGTAAAATGACAAATTCCTAAATTTACAGCCAGGCAAGAAATATGATTCTTGAGATGCCTACATGTCAGGGCCCGCCAATTTTTGTACAAGTATATTAAAGAGAAATAGGAAGAAAGAAAGCAAGAAAGAAAGAATAGTTAACTGCCAGTGTCACAACAAAATAAGACATAAAAAAATGCTCATCTTACCGTAATTAAATGCCTAAAACCCCTAAGCCCCCCCGGCCCCCCCCCCAAAAAAAAAAAAACGCCGGCCAAAAAAAGAGAGGAGAGAAAAGGAAAAGGACGTCGGAAGAAAAAGGAGCAGAATTTTTTTTTTTGTTGAAATTCAGACAAGGATTCAGACAAAGAGTCGAGAACGGTACAACGAATCGCCTTCTTTCTCTAATGATTCTATGAAACGTAAAAGCTTCCCCGCTTTGCGCGGGAGGGGGGAAACTGAATTCAGACGAGGATTATTTTCAAGAACGGTACAACGAATCGTCTTCCTTCTCTTATAATTTTGCGGAGGAGGGAGGGGGAAATCGCCCCTCCCTGCACACCCCCCCCCCCCATTACGTCAATGCTGGTTACCATTACGTACCAATATTTGGCTCGCATAATTTCAAATTTGGGCCCCCCCCCCCCCACCAAGAAATCCTGGATCCTCGCCTGCTTGACCCTCCCCCCCCCCCCCCTTCTCGCCAAAAGAGAGAGAGAGAGAGAGAGAGGGGGAAGAAAGCAAAGGAAAAGAGGAGAGAAAGGAAAGAAAGAAGAGAAAGAAGAAAAAAAGGCAAAAAGAAGGAGATCGGGGGAGGGGGGGGGGGGCGAAAGGACCTTGCCTCCAAGGCTGCTGCCTTCCCCCCCTCCAAAAGAGAGAAGGGAGGAAAGGGAAAGAAAAAACGAAAAGAGGAGATAAAGGGAAGGGAAAAACAAAGAGGAAGAAGAAAAGTAAAGAAGGGGGGTATAAGTTGCGATTTTCCCGCCAACAATTTATTGTTAATCGGGGGATGCCTTTGCCTCCCCCTCCCCCCCCCCCCCTTCCGCCAAAAAAGGAGAGAAGGAATGGAAAGGGAAAGAGAGGAAAGCCAAAAGGGAACAAAAAAGAAGAAGAAGAAAAGAACACAAGGTGAAAAGAAGGGGAGATCAGTTGCAATTAATCTAGCCAACAACGTGAGGAACGGGGGGGGGGGGGGGGGCGAAAAGCTATTGCACCCCCCCCCCCAGCAAACTTCAAAGAGAGAGAAGGATGGGAAGGGAAAGAGAAAGACGAGAGAATGCTGTATAAGAAGGAAAAAAGAGGAAGAAGAAAAATGGGGCAGATCATATGATTTTTTTTCCGCCAACAAGGTGCGGATCGGGGGGGGGGGCGAAAGGCTCTTGCCTCCCCCCCCCCCGTCAGCAAAATGAGAGAGAGAAAAGGAAGGGAGGGAAAGAAAATAAAGAGGAATGGATAAAAATGAAAAGGGTGAAAAGAATGCGTCAGTGTGCCCCTCCCCCCCCCCACCCCCACCTAACGAGAGAAGGAAGGGAAAGGGAGAGGAGAGCTAAAAAGGAACAAAGAAGAAGAAGAAGAAAAGAACACGGGGTGAAATGAAGGGGAGATCAGTTGCAATTAATCCAGCCAACAACGTGTGGATCGGGGGGGGGGGAGGGGCAAAACGCTATTGCCCCCCCCCCCCCAGCAAACTTCAAAGAGAGAGAAGGAAGGGAAGGGAAAGGGAAAGACGAGAGAAAGGGAAAGAAAAAAAAAAGAGGACGAAGAAAAATAGGGCAGATCATATGCGATTTTTCCCGCCAACAAGGTGCGGATCGGGGGGGCGAAAGGCCCTTGCCTCCCCCTCCCCCCTCAGCAAAATGAGAGAGAGAGAGAGAGAAGGAAGGGAGCTAGGGAAAGGGAAGGAAAATAAAGAGGAACGGAAGAAATGAAAAGGAGGAAAAGAATGCGTCAGTGCGCCCCTCTCCCCCCCCCCCCCCCACCACCACCAAACGAGACCAAGCTCCAGACCTGCCACTGGACACCACTGGCGAACTGATGGGGTAGGGGGAGGTGGAGGCTTGGGAGACGGAGCCCCCCCCCCCCCCCCAAAAAAAAAAAAAAAAAAAAAAAAAAAAACTGTAGGCCTCTAGCTTGATAAACCGTATACCGAAATTATCAGTGGACGATCTTTCTTTCGTGCAAGAAATCGAGAACGTGAAAGACATGATTTTGATCAGAATACCGAAGGCGAAGTAAACTGGTGAGTGATTTTGTATTTAAAACCCTATGATGTATTTGCATGTTTTAAAAATAAATTGTAGTCTAAAACAAGGGAACAACTTTAGAATACCCCACCATGCGGATTTAATTTTTTTTTTTGGTCTACCAACCCAACGCTTCAACTTGTTAAAGTACTAAAGTTACAAGGTGCCGAGATTTAGTCTTGAATGGAAATCGCAATCGTGCCGCCAACGTGCCAACGAGCCAACATGAGTTGAGAGTCTTGAATTTATATCGCCAACGTGCCAACGTGCCAACGAGCCAACATGAGTTGAGAGACTTGAATTTATATCGCCAACGTGCCAACGAGCCAACATGAGTTGAGAGGCTTGAATTTACCGTATATCGCCAACGTGCCAACGAGCCAACATGAGTTGAGAGTCTTGAATTTATATCGCCAACGTGCCAACGTGCCAACGAGCCAACATAAGTTGAGAGTCTTGAATTTATATCGCCAACGTGCCAACGAGCCAACATGAATTGAGAGACTTGAAGTTAAATCGTCAACGTGCCAACGAGCCAACATGAGTTGGTGAGAGACATGAATTTATATCGCCAACGTGCCAACGAGCCAACATGAGTTGAGAGTCTTGAATTTATATCGCCAACGTGCCAACGTGCCAACATGAGTTGAGAGACTTGAAGTTAAATCGCCAACGTGCCAACGAGCCAACATGAGTTGAGAGACATTAATTTATATCGCCAACGTGCCAACGTGCCAACGTGCCAACGTGCCAACGAGCCAAATGAGTTGAGAGACTTGAATTTATATCGCCAACGTGCCAACAAGCCGAGAGACTTGAAGTTAAATCGCCAACGTGCCAACGTGCCAACGAGCATGAGTTGAGAGACTTGAAATTAAATCGCCAACGTGCCAACGTGCCAACAAGCTTAATGAGTTGAGAGACTTGAATTTATATCGCCAACGTGCCAACAAGCCGAGAGACTTGAAGTTAAATCGCCAACGTGCCAACGTGCCAACGAGCCAACATGAGTTGAGAGACTTGAATTTATATTGCCAACGTGCCAATTACGTGCCAACGAGCCAACATGAGTTGAGAGACTTGAATTTGAATCGCCATCGTCTTGGAAATGGGCTCAAATGGGCTATGAGAATGAAAAGAGACTGTTTTCATAGATGAAAAGGAGACTGTTTTCATAGATGAAAAAAAGGCATTTATGAGAAAGGGAAGGGGCTCTTTTTTAAATGGGGGCGCTTATTAGAAAGGAAAGGGCGCACATATGAAGATATAAGGTGCGCTTATCAGATTTGAATAGGGCAATTATCAGAGGTGAAAAGGGACGCTTCTCGTATCTGAAAAGGGCACTTCAATTATTACAAATTATAAAGGGCACTTATGAGAATGGAAAATGAACACTTATTGCAAAATAAAATGGGAACTTGTCGAACGAAAAGGGGTACGTGTAAAGAAGAGGGTGTACTTATCAGAGGTGGAAAGGGGAAGGGGCACTTTTAAAAATTAATAGGGGCACTTCTTACAAAGTTCATAGGGCACTTTTCCTGTTTTAAAAGGGGCACTTTTGGAGAACTTGATAAAGTGGGGGGGAGGCACTGTGCCCCCCTCCCGGGAGCGCCGCCTCTGATAAACACACATACAACCATCACACATAATTATGTTTATATACTTTTATAAACGTTATAATTTTAAATGAAAGTTTCGCTTGTACCAGTTAAATATTCGTCTAATAGTAAAATATCCTAAGGACTAAATGACTAATCGAAACTGTTTTATACTCGACCAAATGTAAAACGTTTTGTTAACTATAAAGGTGAGGCGATATTCATCCTATTTCATATACAATCATATGAACGAATTATCCAATGGCTGCTCTCCTCGTTTGGTAAGTGGGTTATTTACATAATATGTTTGCCATTTTCTCTGTTATTTATTTTGGTTTACAAAATATTAACGCTGTTGATTATGCTTCAACTGCAAGCTTGACTGCTAATACAGTGTGATAAGTTATACTTATAATGATAGTGAAACAAGGCATTTCCAGGAACTGTAGTAGTACCTAGTAGTATAGTAGTACTACTACTACTACTACTAAAGTTCAAAGCTTGCGCGCTTCGCGCGAGAGTGGAAAACTGATTTCAGACAAGGATTAAGAATCGAGAATGGTGCAACGAATCGTCTTCTTTCTCTAAGAATTTAATGAAACGTCAAAGCTTGCCCGCTTCGCGCGAGAGGGGGGGGGGTTAATGATTTCAGACAAGGATTAAGAGTCGAGAATAGTACAATGAATCGTCTTTTTTTTCTTAATAATTTCTGAAACGTCAAAGCTTCCGCGCTTCGCGCGGGTTTTCCATATCCATCGCCCCTTATGTATTTGTTTGTTTAGAACTTCTTTTATCTTCTTTTTCTAATTTCCTTATGTTATTCTTTATTTCTCTTTCTTTTCCATTTCCATTTTGCTTATTAGCACCTGTCTTTCCTTATGGTATTTTTTATTTCCTCCTTGTTTTATATTTTATTTTCATATTATTATTTTGTTTAATCTTCCATTTCTATCTTTCCACAAGTTATTCTTTGGGTCCCGTCACCCAAGGCACCGGAGTTTGCATTACCCTAACTCTCAACCTAACCGTAACCCTAGGACACCGGGTCCCGCGTCAGCCTAGGACACCGGGTCCCGCGTCACCCTAGGACACCAAAGTTTGCGTTACCCTAACTCTCACCCTAACCCTAACCCTAGGACACCGGGTCCCGCATCACCCTAGGACACCGGGTCCCGCGTCACCCTAATACACCGGAGTTAGCTTTACCCTAACTCTCACCCTAACCCTAACCCTAGGACACCGGGTCCCACGTTAGCCTAGGACACCGGGTCCCACGTTAGCCTAGGACACCGGGTCCCACGTCAGCCTAGGACACCGGGTCCCGCGTCACCCTAGGACACCAAAGTTTGCGTTACCCTAACTCTCACCCTAACCCTAACCCTAGGACACCGGGTCTCGCATCACCCTAGGACACCGGGTCCCGCGTCACCCTAATACACCGGAGTTAGCGTTACCCTAACTCTCACCCTAACCCTAACCCTAGGACACCGGGTCCCGCATCACCCTAGGACACCGGGTCCCGCGTCACCCTAGGACACCGGGTCCCGCATCACCCTAGGACACCGGGTCCCGCATCACCCTAATACACCGGAGTTATAGCGTTACCCTAACTCTCACCCTAACCCTAACCCTAGGACACCGGGTCCCGCGTCACCCTAGGACAACGGGTCCCGCGTCACCCTAGGGCACCGGAGTAAATTTGCGTTACCCTAACTCTCATCCTAACCCTAACCCTAGGACACCGGGTCCCGCGTCACCCTAGGACACCGGGTCCCGCGTCACCCTAGGACACCGGGTCCCGCGTCACCCTAGGACACCGGGTCCCGCGTCACCCTAGGACACCGGATCCCGCGTCACCCTAGGACACCGGATCCCGCGTCACCCTAGGACACCGGAGTTTGCGTTACCCTTACTCTCACCCTAACCCTAACCCTAGGACATCAGGTCCCGCGTGACCCTAGGACACCGGGGTTTTTGTTACCCTAACTCTCACCCTAACCCTAACCCTAGGACACCGGATCCCGCGTCACCCTAGAACACTGGAGTTTGCGTACTAACTCTAACCCTAACCCTAGGATACCGGGTTCTGCGTTACCCTAACTCTCACCCATACCCTAACCCTAGGACACCGGGTCCCATTTCCGTTTGATTTTCTTCTTCTTTTGCAGTTTTACAAATATATAACAAACAAAACATTTCATACATGACAAAAGAGTATATGTAAAACAGAGTAAGGTTGGCTTTAACTAATCAGAAACATCAATCAGGTTTATTTTTTATTGCTTGATTTTCTTTTTCTTTTTCAGTTTTACATATATATAACAAACAAATCATTGAACATTTACACATGACAAAAGATTAAACAAAGTAAGGTTGGCCGTAACTAATCGAAAACATCAAACAGGAGGGTTGACAAAGTAAGCAAAGCTTGATAGTATGACTACCCTCAATGGATACATAATAATACAAATATGGAGACAAAAATATTGGTAAAATGGAAAAAAAAGAGAGGGAGAAAAAAAGGGAAGAAAACAAAATTTAGGAGGGGGTGTACATCAAAATGTACAGATTTTTGTGGTAGATGGATTTCTATCGATATATTATGGTTATAGTATATTATTCCTCTATTCCCCTTTTCTTGTTTTCAATTTGTTTTACCCACGACCACTTCTTCTTCTTTCTCTTCTCCTTTGATCTTCATCTTCTCAATTAAACCACAAAGATATTTATGGTTTTCTTTGAAGGCGTCATTGTGCAACACTCTCTAACAGTGATTAACAGTAAATTCTCCCAACGTTTTTTTCTCTGAAACTAAGACATAAATCAGGCTTTAAAAAATCTTAATGCTATATTGAGCCAATTCACTGCTTTGCCGATTTACATTCACCTAACGTTACCATGTGCGCATGCGCACCCTTATTATTATCATTGTTGTAGTATTATTCCTCGATCTATTCCCCTTTCTTTTGTTTTCAATTTGTTTTACCCACGACCACTAGGCCCTACTTGTTCTCCAATCTTTATCTTCTCCCATTTCTCTTATTCTTCTTTTTAATATCAATAATGATAATATTAATTATAATAATTCTCTTTAATTCTCATCTGTCTTCGGACTATAGACTCTTTCTATTAATTGTTCTGTACTTCATTCCTCTCTCCTTTGATGACTTTGCCGGGATTGGGTTGTCTGCCAACGATGTCCGCACTGTGTGACGTCACCAACCCCTGTGCGTAGCACATCGTTGGTTGTTGGCTCTCACCAACATGCATGTGTTGAACAACTAACTTTGCCGAGATCGTTTTGCCTGCCAACGATCCTACGATATCCAACGAGGAGCAGGAGGGGAGGGGAGGGGAAGGAAACTGAATTAGGACATAAAATAAGAGTCTGAATGATACAACAAATCGTCTTCTTTCTCTAATAATTAATGAAAGCTAAAACCTTCCATGCTTTGCGCGGGGGGAGGGGGGGGGGGAACCGATCAATGAAACACCAAAGCTTCCACGCTTCACGCGGGAGGGGGGAACCTGCATGACTTCAGACAAGGATTAAGAGTCGAGAATGGTACAACGAATCGTCTTCTTTCTCTAATAATTTAATGACAGGTCATTTAAAGCTTGCGCGCTTCGCGCGAGAGCGGGGGGGGGGGGGGGGGGGGGAGTGGCGGGAACTGAATTCAGACAAGAATAAGGAGTCAAGAATATGGTACAACAAATCGTCTTCTTTCTCCAATAATTGATGAAAGGTAAAAGCTTCCGCGCTTTGCGCGGGCGGGGGGAAACTGAATTCAGACAAGAAATAAGAGTCGAGAATGGTACAACAAATCCTCTTTTTTTTCTTATAATTAATGAAAGTTCAATCACCAGCGGCGTGCCAACGTACTGACAATGGATCATAAATCGCAATCATGCCAATGTACTAACACTGAAACATGAAGTTAATAACGTGATATTTCAATCATTAATTTCATATCGCAGTAATTTGAAACAGCTCCCCCAAGTACTACTTTTAAAGAAATAAAATTGTAAATCTCCATCGTGCCTAGAAAGACAAATGTGAATGTTATATTCCTTATTCGGTCAATGGCCAGATGACGGACGGACCAACGTGCCAACGCTCCTTATTTCCTATATTATTTTCCTATATTATTTTCGTTTGGCAATGAGGGACGGGCCAACGTGCCAACGCGCCAACGCGCCTTATTTCCTTTCTTTGTTTGCCATTTGAAGGACACCACAAGTTCCTGATTTGTTTCCTCCCTTTACTTTTAGGCTACCTATTTCCTAAATTATTTTCGTTTGTACACCAACGTGCCAACGCGCCAACGCACCTTATTTCCTTTCTTTGTTTGCCATGTAAAGGACACCATAAGTTCCCGATTTTTTTCTTCCCCTTTACTTTACTTTTAGGCTACTTTTCGACAATTTTCAAGCAATATCAAGGGTAAAACATTACAACTAAGGTGAGAACATCTTTAACAAACTATAAATAAAATACTTTGATGTGTAAGAGGTAATAGGAAGGAGTTAAAACATAACAAATAACCATATTTCCATTCTCGAGTTGATGCGATGGCAAATTCAGAAACTGGTCACGAATACGAAAGGAAGGGACTACACTAAATTGGTACGTTGGCGCGTTGGCGACCAACGGACATACTACGTTTTGGTGGGGTATTCTAAAGTTAAGCCAAAACAAGGAATCGAGGCAACTGAGCAAGAACCTTATCCGATCTTAGCTTGGAGTTCGACCTAGCTACCGGTACGTGTAAAACTGGCCACGTCGAGTGGTAAGCCAGCCAGGCCCTTCCCCGTAACGTTGAGGTACCACTGCACTGCGCTGCGCCGGTTCTTGCCCGTCGCAATACACGTATTCACCAGGGGCCCGTTCCTAGAAACCGTCATAAGTCTAACTTCTTGACTATCCCATTGAAACGCGTGTTAATTCTATAACACACGTTTCAATAGGATAGTCAAGAAGTTAGACTTATGACGGTTTCTAGGAACGGGCCCCTGTATTCACCCGGGGGCCGTTTCTCAAAACGTCTACAGTACAAGATCAACTACATCTCGACAATGTCACGCAACTTGTCAGCTAAGTGTTTCACAAAGCCATCTTTACCAAGATGAGCGACAACTTCCGCGACAAGCGAGTTGTCACTCCTCCGAACCTCTCATATCTTTTTAAATGTTGTAAAGCACCACCACAAGACAGTTTGTTGCTTCTCTATGGGCCGCGAAGTGTATGATTAGTTTCAATATCATTTTGAAAAAAATATAAATGAGTTCGGTACGTTATTCTCTTGGATGCTCATTCTTTATAAAGCATGAATCCCTTAATTAGCATTGATCTACCACAAGGCTTATGCTCGATAGGTGACCTCATCATTGCCTTATTGGTCATATTTCATTGGCTATCTATTTCAATTCATCTTTGGGGAGGGGGCTGGGGGTTGAAACCGAATTAGCCATGTACGTGTAGGCTTATGGATGGGCTTAAAAGATATATTGTGGACGTTTCCTAGAAATTTTGAAATTTAAGTCACATTTTCTTCTTCCATTCAAACCATCATTATTGTAAGCAAACCAATTAAATTACCCTTTTTAATTGAAAACAGCAATGTATTATTTTTTATCCATATCATTTCTGGTAAACAAAGCTGACAATTGATCTATTCAAATTCAAAGTTTATTAAATACTCTTCATAAACACATTAAAAAAATACAAATACAAAATGATAAAAAACAAGATAGTGATATAACATTTAATGCTGAATATGAACCTTGATTTATTAAAATTGCCCATATATGAACGGCTGGCCAAAGAGAAGGGAAAGTGGTTTCTTGAAGAAGAGCGATTATCTATTGCTAAAGTTTTTTTTTTAAAGGTTAAATAACTTCAATCATTAATCATCTGCTTTCTTGTTTAATCCTCGCTATGTCTGATCTTTGCTGTCTGACAGGTTATGGCATTTTCAGCTAAACCAAACCATGGTCGAGGCAGAGGCAGAGGAAGGGGTGTTGCCAGGGAGACCAATGATGTTGATATATTTGGTCAACAGAAGACCAGCAGAGAATCACAAGCGGTCAAGGCATGGGGAAATCCAGTGCTTACAGGTATACATGTAGTTACTCACTTGAGACAGTTGTAACTTCTTGTGGTAATATGGAAATCAGGAAATCTAGATATCCTCACTTTTTTACAACAATAACAACACTTATAAGTAATTTATGATTTGTATTTTTGATACTGAGATACATTTTTTGTTGTTATGTGAGTGAGGTGATTTCGCCATAACTGAATAATGTTATGATGCATGATGTATCATCTAGCAAGTGCAGTTACACTTGCAGCTGCCTTCCTTCCAGCGGCAACTGGAGTGAAGCCGGTAAGCGGGGCCATTGCAATCACGTGTATGGCGTTTTCATTTATTGGATGAATTGTACGAGTTTTACCACCTCAGACTGTTTATACTGGTCTTTGATTTTGAGATCATGAATTGATTAATTAATTCAATTCTATTAGAATCTATGTAGTGTTTTTAAAACCTGAATTGCATGTCTAACTCGTTTCATTGTTTTTTTTCTCTTTTATTCAGGTTCTCCTGGATTGTTTTAAAATCCAATTTGAAACTTCTTGAAACAATCCCTTAATCACATGTAAATGTGCCCAACATCAAGATGTGTGTTGGGAAGTTCCATACCTGTATGATGCATATTTCTAAATATAAAGCCAGACATGGCGCTACGTGCCACAAATTTTGCTGAGCCGCTCAAAATAATAGGAATTTTCAAATCAAATGTTGGGAGGTCTGATGATATAACGTTCAAGATACTTGTTTTGCCTCACAGGTGGAAACAAGGTAAATGAGAGACAGCCAAAGAAGAAAGAAACAATTCCACAACCTGCACAGTTCATACCACCACCAGCAAAAGCTCAACAACCATCATCCCATCCCAAACCATCAATCCAGTCTCCACAACCAGCACTTTCTCCAACTGAGCAGTTTGAAGATGATTCATCGTCAGATGAAGAGATTGATGATGGAATTGTTAACAACATACTGCAGGCTTATGGTGGCAAATTAGGTAAGTGCATATGTCTAAGAAGATATTTCATTTATCTATTATTTTGTTTTAAAGCCCCACTGCACTACTTATAGCTACTTGCACCCTCTATATAGAAAACAATGCCTAATCGGTGACCATTGGTCCCCCATGATCCCCTTTTTCTGATGTTAATTGAGAACATATTTGATGAGATAACCACTGTCAGTGACCATGCAGGGAGGTCTAATCCCTCCTGGCCAAACTAGTGCAGTGGGGCTTTATTAATCACGAATAAACCTGTGTGTAAAAGATATACATATTTTATTTACCATTTTGTAAATAGTCTTTAGCGAGGCCTGAACAGCGTTGACTCTGTGAAGTGTTGTAATGTAAAACCCTACTGGGTCTGAATGCACAAAATGTAATTTTTCTCAATTCGTTGTTTTCATCTTATCTGCAATCATATTTGTTCACAAAATGTGGAAATAAAAATTAAATTAAGGTGGGGTACTTTTTTCCCCTTAATACCCCAGTTACACTACTAAAGTGACTCTGAAGGGATAATGTAACTTCTTGTTATGTCTTTTGTAGGTTTTGATCTTGTGTTACTGGGATATATTAATAAGCACCTCTGAAATGAGAGTGTCCATACTAAGTCCATATTAACCTCCAGGGGGGTGTTTCACAAAGATCCCAAGTTGAACTTATCTGCAAGTTGGACTTAAAAATTATGGAAAGCCGTTAGCATCATTGAAAATATTTGGTAAAAATTATTTTAAAAGGCATAAAATGTTGATTCAAATCATTCATATTTCTATTATCTTGTAGATTTCATGTTCTTGATGTGGAATTTATGAAAAGTCGAGAATACTTGAATGTATTTCATTATAAGGCTACAAATGGCTCTCCATAATATTTAAGTCCAACTTAGATTTAAGTTTGACATAAAATCTTTGTGAAACACCCCCCTGGAATAACATTTGATTACCGGTACTATAGGAAGTCAAGGGGATGGTGTACTAACAGAGAGCAGACAGAATCTCGAGGAAGCTTGTCAGTCTGGAGCTAATGACTGCTCTGTGTGTCTCAGCAAAATTAGACGTGTTGATCCGGTAAGTCATAAACCAGGCAAACAGTCACTGACTAAGCCATCATACACAATTCAAAGTGAAGAGTTGATATTTGGTAATAGATCTCTTTCTTCATAATATCTCTATATTTTCCTGTGACACTAAGATGTGCAGGGTCTTTGAGTAGACTGTCAGTGGCTTCTTTGCTGTCATTACATGTATATTAAAGGGGAAAACGAAATAGAGACTGTCATTTTGACTTTTACGGTTTAATTTCATCTCATCCAATAGGTTTTTTTTAATGCTTAATTTCAATTTTTGTAATAGAAACGTTTGTATAGCAATTGTTAAATACTTTCTCAACTCTTTCGCTCAAACAAATTCCTTTTTTCTTCTCCATTTTCTCCTTCCCACCGTCTTGGTCTTTCAACATGAAATTATTTTATTACATTAAACGTATAACTTAGTTTTGCAATTTCGATTTCATCTTACAATGACTTACAATATGTATTTTAGTTTTGTATATGTTTATATCTCTCTATATTTTTAACTTGTTTGAAAATTGAACATTTCCAGCCTGTGAGCTGCTTGTTTGATGTGATTTCTCAATAAACCAAACCAATTCAATTCAATTCAATAATCATAATAAGATTCAGACGACCTTCCCTGCGAAAACACACTCAATATTATTTGGAAACTATGAGAATCACGAATGAATGATTAACATTTGTAGGATTGTTGTGGATTCAAATAGCTAATAAATGTTTGGAGATCAAAAAATACATATAGGATAGAACGATGAATATTGCACTCAGTGAACTTGCCTTCATAGACTTGTAATAAAATGATTGCTGCATAAGATAATGAAAAATCCAACTTTGATTACCCTTGTCTAAAGGAAATAGATTGATGCACCTCAATAAAGGCTTTGCAAAAAGTTACTCGAAAACCTTCAAAATGACTTTGGGGTAACATTCGCACCAGAAGTAGGAGAAATGTATGATTTTTTTTTTTTAATTGCCATGTGTATCGTTGGCAGGTTTGGACGTGTGATTCGTGTTTTACAAGTCTTCATCTTCAGTGCATTCAAAAGTGGGCTAAAGAAGGTATCCTTCAGGCGAGTCTCCAGAAAGATGATGATGATACATCACCAGCAGAAAACCTGTGGTCATGGTTAGTCAGCATCTTAAAGGCATCGTTTAACAATGTTAAATCTGAGATGCACGGCCCTACGTGTTATCAGTGTCCGTGATATGGTGTAATATTGAAACCCTAAAAAAATTGCGCTTCAGAATGATCAAGAAGTGCCTCAAAAAAGTAAAAATCTTTGAGTGACCGGTTTTACCATACTCGTTTTTCCCAATAGACTGTAGTGTTATGAAAACCATTTGGCAAACGGTTTTCAAAATTTGTAATTCCAATCATAAATATCCTGATAATCAGATGGGCGATCAGCTTGTAAAAGGCATGGGGTTCTTGACTGACCTTAAGGTTTATAATTATCATTGCAGCCTGAGCTAAATCCATGATTTTGTTTCAGAATCTGAGACAAAGTTACCGGATCCCTTTAAAGGGATATCCAACCCAAATGGACAACTACTCTAAAAGAAAGCAGAACAATAAGAGAAGCAAACTGATGAAAGTTTCAATTATATATCTGACTAAATATAAGAGAGTTATGATTTTTAAAAAGTTGTAATCACTTTACGTACGGGCAATTCCAATTGGCTGAAGCGGTAATGTCAATGTGATTTAGTGCCGGACTACTTACCCATCTGTTCCAAGATATTAAATGACTAAAATTTATATTTTTCTAAAATTCATGGCTCAGGAAGGTCTATTCTTTTTAGAAGACTTTTAATAATATGCTATCTATAATATATATTGAGTAGTGACCCAAGGGAGAAGGAACTTGGAGAAAAACAGAAATTAGTGATATTTTTGTACACTGCAAATGGGAGAGTTATCCACATCCTACGTCACAATCCACTGACCAAACTACAAATTTGAGATTCACATAGACTTACTGATCTCTTATTTCAAACATTCATAACTTCCTTACTATTGGTCCGATTCATTACAAACTTTTGCCATTCTGTTTCTCTTATTTTTCTGCTTTCATTCAAATCAAATTATTTCAAACGTTGGATTCCCCTTTAATTCTTTTTCTCTAATATTGGCTTTTATGTTACTTGCATATGGAGAATCCATCTCTCTTTGGAATATGAAACAGTTACAAATCTTAGGTAAATGAGGGTTTGACAGTGTGTGAAATGGCCTACATGAACACATTGTAGATATTATTATCTCTTCCATGCATGCGTGTCAAATAAGATGAAAAAATACATGATCGACACATGCATTGTTCCTAGTATTTAAGATTTTACTGCGACTTAATTTAATTCAAATGATATAGGATACTGGCTATCAAACATAATTTATGTAGGAACCAGTAACAAAGCATATATTTGTCTTGGTTTATTATAAAGCATTAGTTGTCACTCTTGTTATTTTCCTTTATTTCCAATCTCTGTTATCTTTTTCCCACAGCCCTAACTGTCGAACAGAGTACCCCCTCTCCAAGTGCCCGAGACAATACACCTGTTTCTGTAAGAAGGTTGTTGACCCTCCACCACACCCCTGGCTTGCACCCCATAGCTGTGGGGATACATGCAACCGGTCTCTACGCCCCGAGTGTGGACACAAATGCCTACTACTCTGTCATCCAGGTTTGTAACAAGGTTCTTACAGAACAGTGCATGGTTCAATTGAGATTTCGATTCTGTTTATTGATTCTTGGATGTCTGTGGTCAATCCAGGAAAGACAAATTAACTTAATAGGGCCTTTACCTTAAATATAATGATAAAAATAGTGGGTTTTTGCATAGTGCTCTTGTCATATGTAGGAAAACTGCCTCGTGAAAATCAATAAATAAATAAAAAACTGCAACTTATATACATGTGATAGTTTTTCCCTTTTCTTAATTTAAACCTGAATATGCAAACCTTGCTGTCATGGTATTTGCACTGTTTATAACCAATCTTCTAATCTGATCTAGTAGTGATCATGATGTCTGTTTCATGCAAGATTATAAAATGTGGTTTTTTAATCTGTGACTTTCTAAACCAAGATCCCTTTCATTGTTTTCTTTGTTATAGGTGCCTGTCCACCATGTCCTCAAACAGTAAAAGCCAAGTGTCACTGTGGCAGCCAGGCTGCTCAGCTGAGACGATGCAGCTCCAGGACCTGGTCATGTGGGAAGACCTGTCCCAAGGTGCTACTCTGTGGTCAACATACCTGTACTCAACCATGTCATCGAGGTATTTCTCACCAGAGATTTTTTTTCTTTCTTGGTTTAGATTGAGCAAATTGGTCTTGTAGCATCTATTTGGTAATGAGGCCCTTATTTTGATGATATGCTGTAATATAATAATGCAAGTCACATTCTTTTCATCAAAAATCTTTTTAAAGTGTGTGTGTGTGTGTCAAGAGGTCGCATTTTTTCTCAAACCAGTCAAAGCAGTGTCTTTTTAAAGGTAATACAAAGTTTTGGGAAACTTTGAAAGTTGGGTGGATAGTGATTTTTTACAATTTTTGTATATTTGAATGCCCCTGTGGATGTATTATAAGCACTAGAAAAGTTAGTCCCTGAAACACTTCTGCTTTCGAGGAAAATTGAATATAAAAATTTACCGGTGCTCCCGGTAAATTTTGATTAATTTCTAATAGCGCCTACGGCCGTACAATGGTAGCTGCGACCATGAAAATCTCAGAATATGTAGTTGTGATATATAATTTCCAAACGGGAATAGCTAATCGGTTGATTTTAGTCAAGAAGCATTATTTCATAGCTTAATTGATATCTTGACCTTGAAAGGGAGCTATACAACATAAAGAGTTTATTATTTACAATTTCATAACTTTAGATTTGATTTCAACCGCGACAACGATCACTGAATATTGTAGGATGGTATATGCTTCAAATATGTTCATTTGGACCAAATTCATGACCCCATACTAAAACTTTGTATTACCTTTAAGGAGAAGACTACTGTACAGACAATCTGCTTCAGTTGATATTGCTTGTAACCCTGTCTAAGTGGCTGTGCACATATAGCAATATATGTGTATAAATGAGACTACTGTAGGAGTGATGAGCTTTTCTTTTATCAAAGTTTGCCCTATTTGTTGACTTTTCAATACCAGTCTACAACATTGCTCTGTAAGAAGAACACTACATGAAGAGGAGGCGCGATAGCTCAGTCGGTAGAGCAGTGGTCTCGTAATCCGGTGACCCGGGTTCGAAAGTGTCCTTTGGTAAGGCATTAATGCTCATTACCAGGTCCCTCGGGGAGGACCTAATGCCGTCGGCCGTCTGGTTGCTTACTTACAAGCATTTATGCTTTCTTAGCAGTCAGGTAAAATAACCACCATCACCAATAAGAGAATAAGCCTCAACTAATGTGCCTCAACTATCACATTTTGTTTGCCCCCCTTTGTAGGTGATTGTCCAACTTGCCCCCATACCAGTCAACAGCAGTGCCTCTGTAAGAAGAAGACTACTCTAAGAGAGTGTGCCTCACCAACGTGGGAGTGCGGAGAGGCATGTGGAAGACCACTTCCCTGTGGCAATCATGTATGTGAGAGGACATGTCATAAAGGAGGGTGCGGGGAGTGCCCTCGAATGGGGCTCAGGAAGTGCCCCTGTGGAAAAACAGGTTTGTTGCACAATTCTGCTTTCTCTTATTTATTTCTGCTCTTTCCCTGACTCCTTTCCTCTCTATCTGTCTAGCCTTGGGTCATTATTCCTACCTAAATTCTCTCTTTTCTGTCTATTATCCATATATTTTAAGGGATTTTTCATTACTTTAGGTTGAAGAATAATTTTACATTTTCTGTTAGTGAGATTTCTTTGCCAAAGTCTTAATATGATACATCTCCTACACATTCATTAATACACTGAATCTTTTGGGAAAGTCCATAATTTTGTAGCCATTGCCCAGGTACGTTTGCTTCATTTAGTTTAGTATTGTGTATTTTGCTTGTTTTGTTATACATACAAGTACATTGTTATCAAATTGTGTTATATATTTTGTTTTCCTACTGTATAGCATTACAACTGAAGTGTACAGAAGACATTCCTCCCTGTGGAGACACATGTGATAAGCAGCTGCCTTGTGGAATCCATCGATGTACAAGACGATGCCATACAGGCTCATGTGAAAGTGTAAGTATATCTCATTTTCATTCATTCATTCATTTGGTTTTTATTAACATAACAAATATAGTACATCATATACCTCTCTTTAAAAATCTAGCCATCTGATTGGTCGAAATTGAAGTCGTGATTTTAGCCACATGTTCACCATGTGTTCAAGCATCACAGAATATATATTGCTACAGGGACAGACCAGAAGATAGTAGAAAAGCATATCAGTAGATATTTCACACTTTACGCAGAGCGGGTGTCAGGTCCGTATGGGTGTCGGGGCTCAAGGGTGCTTTTGATGTTTACAGTATCTTCAGATGTCTGAGAAGAAGACTAAGTGTCATTGTGGAGCAAGGGAAAAGACACTGCCATGTCACAAGGATTATAAATAAAATTATTGTCTGCTGAATCTGAGAGCCAGGAAGCCATTAAGAGATCATAAATTTGCACGCAGTTAATACCTTCTGACTGTAAAGATACCATGTATCAATAGCTTATCATTTCCTACAATATGTTTTTATGTTTCCAGTGTCTCCAGATGTCTAAGAAGAAGTGTCGGTGTGGAGCTAGAGAGAAGACATTACCTTGTCAGGAGGAGTATAAATGTGATCATAGATGTACCAACATCAAGAACTGCAAGAAACATCAGTGTAAAAGAAGGGTAATAATCTTATTTGAATGATGTAATTCATATGTCCTCACACCAAAATGAACCATGCCATTTGGAATTTAATTAATTGCCAAAAATATAGACAAGAAAGTGGTCCATGAGCTGACCGTGAGGCTTTTACAATTTGAAAAATGCTTATTTCTTCGCATAAGTGCTTTTTAAATAGGAATATATTTTTGAATTATAGCAGTCCCAGCAGTTCAAATAGTAATAGCAACTTATGTAGGTGATGAATATTACTAAAACTATTCTTTGAATATACCTATTCTATCTGTGGTATTTCAATGTGTCTGTCCTATTTAGTATTAATGTTTTATCATTTGTTCTTGTTGCCTGCAGTGTTGTAGCGGTGAATGTCCTCCTTGTGAGCAACAATGCAACAAGTATCTTCCCTGTGGTAACCACAAGTGCCCTTCTCTTTGTCATCCAGGTAATACTACATACCTATCATTTGAATTGCTTGAAATAATGCTATACTGCTGATGGTTATATTGTCTTGACTAATAATAGGATGGAAATGGAAAGTTTTTTTTTCACCTACTAATAATGATTTTTACTAGGTCTGTAGTGTTGATTATACTGTTAAATTCCTGTGTTTTCCAGGAAAATGTAGCAAAAGGCAAACCCGTCAAATTCTAGGCCCATTCAAACCCAATATATTTGTATTTTCATTAAGTAGGGGATAACATACCATTACTGGAGAAAGATATGAAAATAGAGTGAGAAAGGATAACATACCACACACATTGATGTTGACTGAGCCATGCAGTGAAAATAATCCTTATGAACGAACCGTTCAGATATAAATAGTAGTTTGTCCCACTTCATTTTTTTTAGAACATAATGAGTTAATCAATTGATGTTGTTATTGCAGGGAGGTGCTTTCCTTGTCCTCTCATGAAAGATCTCAAGTGCTTCTGTGGACACACCAAGATGTCTGTGAGATGTGGCAGGGAGAAAACAATCAAACCACCAAAGTGCAAACAACCTTGCAAGTAAGTCTGACATTCCTGCTTCTCGTTTAGTTATGGAGAACATGATCACCGTAGACTTTCTCTGTTTTTTGATGCTATAGAAGTCATAAGTAAGAGTATTGTTGAACTTTTTATGTATGTCAATTTAGTGGCCCCTTTTTATAAGCCCCGCTTTCTCCGGGGTCACCAAACCATCATTGTGTTCTTCTAAAAAAATTATGTAACTTATTTTAATTGTATATCTATTTTGATGGTTGAACAAATAAATGAATTGAATTGAATTGAATAACTACTTACAAGCAGGGCTCAAATTAATTTTTTGCCCACGGGGGCTCTTCCCCCCCAGAAAAGAGCCCCCGTGAGCCTTCTCACGGGGGCGCTTTTAGTGCTGACGGGGGCTCTTATTTTAATACAAATGTCCATTGAATTGGTACCCGTGAAACTCCTTGGTATTTTATCATTATCATTTATCTAAGTCGGTATTTTTCCTCTTAAAAATTTACTTGTTACATAGCTGTTTATTGAGTTATATCCCCGTGAGGACATTTTTTCCATTTCTTCCCGTTTTGCACATAATTTCCTCCTCATTATTCAGAGCAACCTTATTTACATTCTTTCTTTACTTTTAGTCTTTACCATATCCTTCCAAAACACAGGGGCGGATCAAGCTTTTTGCTAAGGGTGGGGGGGGGGTACCCCAAGTACAATGTGGATCATCGTCCACGAGCCGCGAAGCGGCGAGGCGATTTTTTTTGTGGTGTTTTTTTAAACCCCCGTTAGTGATGTTTTACTGGCATCTACTGACATCTACTAATACTGTGTAGGTCTGGACACATGATAGCATTTTTCTGTGCACATCACATTTTTCCTTGGCAGCCCAAGTGGGAAGGGGGGGGGGTTAAACACCCTAAACCGCCTAGATCCGCCCCTGCAACATCCTATGACTTCTTCTTCTTCTCAATATTGATTTACTGGTCGGGTTACATTATTTGCTGGTCTTAAAGAATCACCAGATTTCAGAGGATTCAAACTTTCACAACGAAAAACTTCTCCATGTTTCAGTCCTTGCACGATTGTCGATCTCCAGCTCCAGCAGATATTGGGCGTCAGCGTGCACACCGGTACTACCAGCGCAGTATAGCCACTGTGCTGACGGCCGCACCGCGAACTTCCGTTGTTTGTATCGGGAATACTCGTAGAGATGGTAGAGAAAGCGCCATCTAAGTTCCATTTCATTGGTTTAAGGTTTGAAAATTAATACTCAATATTGTGTTAAAGTTATATCAGAAAAGATAATCTTAATTTTATAATTCCACGGGGGCGATTTTTAATTTTGCAATCGCCCCCGTGAGCAACCTGACGGGGGCGATTATGGAGCTCACGGGGGCGAATCGCCCACCGCCCCCGTGAATTTTGAGCGCTGCTTACAAGCTATCCTCTCTAATCTACCCAGTTTATGAAGTCCTGTTATCCTGGTTTGTGAAGTCGTTATCCATCCACTGTGTAATGCAGTACCCATAGGCTCCTTCTTGCTAGTGGAATTGATCAAAGCCCTCTTTTTCTGGCACACCAGTGATGTACCTGTTTGTATGAATCTGATCCTCCCATCCCCTGTTTGTTTTCTTTTATTCCAGGATACCTCCTGACTGCCATCATCCTGTCAGAGAGAAACACACCTGTCATTTCAACAAGTGTCCACCTTGTAAGAAGCAGTGTAACAACACACTCTCCTGTGGCCATACATGCCCTAAGAAATGCCATGATGCTGTAGCACGTAAGAATGTAGAAAACAAGGTGAGTCTATGCCAAGCCTGATAATTTCCCATTAAAAAAAAAAAATCCCTGATTCTTTTATATTTTATTCCCCAATTCGGGGGGGGGGATGTTTTTGTTGATTTTATTTATTTTTAGATTTTGTTGTATATTCTTTTTTAATCATTATTTTTTTCTTCCAAAAATGGATAGTCCCTGAGATCGATGTAAATCCAGTTTAATTTTTTTTTTTTGGGGGGGGGGGGGGATGAGGTGCCTCACAGATTATTATTATGCACATGTTTCATTTATGCAATATTTATTTCTTTAAGATATTTTCTTATGGGATGACAGTTTCTGTGTCACATATATGTCACATATAATGAATCAATAATTGATACGATATCCTCCCAGAAAATAAATTAGCAACTGAAGATCCTTTATGTGTCTTTATTTCTTTTATAGGGACCAAGAGCTCCATGGCAGCCTGCTCCTAAGACGGTGATCAATATTGTGAATGAACCCTGTCCACCATGTCAGTATCCTATTCCTACACGGTGCCTTGGTAATCATGAGGTATGTTAATATTGTGAATGATCCCTGTCCACCATGTCAGTATCCTATCCCTACACGGTGCCTTGGTAAACATGAGGTATGTTTATATTGTGAATGAACCCTGTCCTCGATGTCAGTATCCTATTCCTACACGGTGCCTCGGTAAACATGAGGTATGTTTATATTGTGAATGAACCCTGTCCTCGATGTCAGTATCCTATTCCTACACGGTGCCTCAGTAAACATGAGGTATGTTAATATTGTGAATGAACCCTGTCCACCATGTCAGTATCCTATTCCTACACGGTGCCTCGGTAAACATGAGGTATGTTAATATTGTGAATGAATCCTGTCCACCATGTCAGTATCCTATTCCTACGCTGTGCCTTGGTAAACATGAGGTATGTTAATATTGTGAATGAACCCTGTCCACCTTGTCAGTATCCTATTCCTACACGATGCCTTGGTAAACATGAGGTATGTTAGAGAATTAGACTCAACCCTAAATATCTCGGAACAATTGCAGAAAATAATTTTCTGTTTTTATTTTTTTTTGCTTTTTGAAAGTATGTGTTATATGTTTTGACTTTATTTTGCAATTGTTTTTTTCACCGACATGATGTGTATTGGAGTTGGAAAGCCATAAAATAAGTTCTTTTTACGCTACAGTTTTGTTATGAACTGGACATTTTAAACTCAATGTTTTTCTTTCTGCACTCTCATTGTTTGTTAAGAATGCTCTCGATAGCCCCAGCCCTTGTGTTTCTATCATGTCAACTGTTAAGTATTTTGTTTTTTTGAAGCAAAGTGCAAGATTAAAAGAAACATGAGCTTTTACTCTGTTTATGAACTTTACTCAAAGTGACAAATATCCCTAAAGCTGTGTCATCCATTTCTGTTTTACTTCATAGATCAGTGACTTGCCATGTAGCAGGGCTGCACCCTTCTCCTGTAAACGATCCTGTGGTCGAGTCTTAGCTTGCACCAACCATCGTTGCCAATTTGAATGTCATGAAGTCAAGGGTGATGGTGAAGATAAATCAAAGGTAATTTAGAACAAACCGCAGCAAAGAATATTATGATAGTTAGGGCAATGAAATCTGTCTTAAAGGCCCCACTGTCCTACTTGTAGCTACATGTACTTGCTCCCTCTATATAGAAAACTTCCCCAATCGGTGCCTGTTGGTATCCCATGATCCTCTTTTTCTTATGTTAGTTGAGAGCTGAGTTAATGAGATAGCCACCTGTCAGTGATCTCGCTGTGTGGTCTAATCCCTTCTGGCCCAGTAGTATTGACGGTCTTTAAAATGTATCTCTGAAAAAACAAATAGTGAAAATGTGCTACTGGGTATACCATGATTGATAGGAGGGTTTTGTGAATTTTCATGAACTTAAACAAGTTAAAGTCACAAGGTTTAAAACAAAAGAAATAAATTGCTTGATTTCTCAATCTGATGATTGCCTACTGCATCAGCATGTGTAATGTATGATAATTTTGTCAAGTATTTAGAATGTTTTGGTTATTTAGATGAAAATCCAGCCCTAACTACTTTAGCTAGCCATTCTGTCAGAGTCAGGTACTGTAATGCCAAGTGTGTATCGAGTTGTATTCTGTGGGAAAGATATCATCTGTTAAAAGGCAGAAGGGCGTTCACTCATATACTGTAACAAAGAGTTACATCCCTCTTGGCTCTCACCAGACGATCTGCATGTATCAATCCTATCTAAACTGACCATTCTACCAAGTTTGATTGCAGAATGATGCATACACTAATCTATGTTCTTCTGTCATTGTCATTTCAGGCAGGGACCAACTGTGAGGAGTGTGAAGAGGGGTGCAGTAAAGAGAGACCAGAGGGGTGTAAACACCAATGCAGATTACCATGTCACTCCGGTCCTTGCCCCCCTTGCAAGAAGACCAATAAGATGAGATGCCACTGCAAGAGTATGGCTCTATATGTGGAATGCAAGTAAGCAGATTGAGCAAAGTTTAATTGCTTTATGTTTGTAAGATAGATGTGTTATCGATGGATTTCTTTATTTTACAGTATGAATCACCTACATGTATAACACCATGGGTACATATTGTACTGATTTTGTGCTGTCATGCAACTCTATGTCTTTTCCGTTCCCCCCCCCCCCCCCCCCCCTTTTTCTGAGGCAATAAAAAAAATGTCTAATAATAATAAATTAAAATGTTATCTTGTGTGTTGTTGGAACAGAAACAGAGGGAGGGGGGAATCACATTTAGGTCTACATATCATGATTTATAATTTGTTTGCTTTATTATTCAATGTAAAAAATGCAAAAAAGGTGGAAGAAAGAGAAAGGGAAGGAATCACAGGAGAAAAGAAAGAAAGTCATTGGAAGAAAAATGTAAAGCACTATTAATACAGTATAGAAGGAAATGTGTTAATAGGAAAAGAGTAAGAAAATTGACAATTGAAGGAAATGAAATGACTTGGTAGCTATTCCTTACAATATGGTTTTCTACCTCCCTTCTCCAGTGCCTGGATGGCATTTCACAAAACTTGTCATCAGTGACAAATGACAGTTTTTGTTATAAGCTACTGAAATCCTTGCTTCTGTTTGGTTATCAGCAGATTTGTCACTGATTTTTGTAATTTTTCATTGAAAAATGACATTGTGAAATGCCCCCCTGGTTAACATATGATACAGAGAGGGAGGACTTATCTTCATAGAAAGGGCCGTGTCCTAGCCCCCTCTCGTGTCATTATCCATGGTCCCAAAGCATGTTAATACAGTCAAACCTGTCTATAGCAACCACCCAAGGGAAATACAAAAGTGGTCTTTGAAGACAGGTGGTCTTTGTAGACAGGTTCCTTTAGTACATTTTTCAATGTGAAACAATTTTCAAAGGAAAACAAAAAAAGGGTGGTCTTTGTAGACAGGTGGTCTCTAAAGCAGGTTTGACTGTATTCACGGTGCTTTTGTCTTTCTCATCCACAGTGCCTGGATAACATCCGACGATGCAGGGAGAGAGGAGCTAGCGTCATGTAAGGGACCATGCCCTCGCCTTCTTGCATGTAGTCACCTCTGCTCAAGGTCATGTCATTCAGGAACCTGTTCTGATCCAAAGGAATGCACCTATAAAGTAGCAAGGAGGTGTCCTTGCAAACGAAGGAAAAGGGTAAGAAAGCGCAGTTATACCGGTACTCATTTAAATGTGTTTTATTTGTTTATATAGTTGTATTCTATGGCAATGTATTGTTATCTATTCTTCTTTTGTTGTTGTTTTCTGTTGTTATTTTTGTTGAGGTACTTTATTTCACTTCATGAGTGGCGAAGAATTCTGTTTGAGTGAAGTTCATGAATATCATTTTGTTAGGAGGTAGCATGGTATGTTCAGTTTTTATTATGTTCAAAAAGCCTCAGTGACATGTCGAAGTGCTACCATTAAAACCTATGATGAAAAATATACAATTGTATTTTTGTCCTACCTATAGGACCAGTCTCGGTTTCATTACAATATTTGTGTTTTACTACCCTGTAACATGACAAGTCATCCTATATTAAATCAAACATGATATTCAGTTTGGTAGTCAACAATTGCTTTGTCATATTTTACTAAATTTTGTTAGAATCCCTCTTTTTAGTTTCTTGTTTATCTGCAGAGGCTGATTTTTAAGCAGGATTCTGCTCTTGGGATGTGGCTCCTATAACCTGTTAATACTGATAATTTGGTTCTCATATCTTATTCCAGGAGTTCTTCTGTCACGAGGCTCAAGCAGGAAAGGCTAAAGTAGATTGTGATGATGTCTGCAAACAACAGAAAAATAAGAAACTTCAACAAGAAGAGGAGAAAGCCAGGAAAGCAGAGGAGGAACAACTTGAGAAGGAAAAGGTAGCTTATACTGCTAAGATTTTAGCATATTAATGTGCATTCCTTAATCAATTTGAAGAAGAAAAAAAAAGTGAAATATTTGTTCATTGTTCCATGATCCTTTAAGTCAAAAGCCTGAATTATTGAAGGCCCTAGCAATCCGTTTTGACCACATTTTAGCTTCATTTTATGTACATCGTAGTTAATTTTAAAGGATTTTCAGACCCATGAAATCTAAGTGATAACCTTACAGAACTGTATATTCAGACAACTCACTTCCTCTAACACATCCAAAGCAGCTCAATTAAAAATAATTAATAATTTTTTTAGATTCTATGATTCCCTTTATGTTTACATCCTCGTGTCAATATGTATATATGGTTTTAACGTACTCGTTTTCCCCAATAGACTGTAGTATTATGAAAACCGATTTTCAATCATAAATATCTTGATAATCAGACAGGCAATCTACCTCTAAAATTCATGGGGTTCCTGACTGACCTAAAGGTTTATAATTATCATTACAGCATGAGCTAAATCCAGGATTTGTTTCAGAATCGGAGACAAAGCTACCCAATCCCTTTAATGAAATGTTATCTAATTTATAGATAACTAATTTATCCATCATTTTCTCATCTTTCAGAGGGATCTAGAGGAATACGATCGCTTGACGAACAAGAAGAAGAAACAACGCAAGAGGAGAGAGATTGTAGAAGAGGAGACTTTCATGGAGAAACATGGCAAACTCCTTCTAATCGGAAGCGGTCTTACAGTCGTGATTGCATTCATGGTTTATCTCATTCTCCTTCAGTGAATCTCATTGGACATTTCTGAGTATTGTGAAAATATAGAACAAATTTTTATAATGTGGCATTATATATTTTGGATACAGGGATTACAAAAATTGAAGTTTGTAAAATATGAATCATAATTTTGTCATCTCCAAATTTGATGAGGACATTCTAAAGAAATAATCTGAAGTTGAGCACTTGGTTGAATGGTTGTTAAACGTTGACATGTAATACAATACATTTTGTATAATTATAGATAAATCTCTCATTTTGCTTGTTATACTATGTTACCGTAAAATGTTAAAATGTCAAATATTAAAGATATTCTATCTTGGTCTTTGTAAGCTTGTTGGTTGTAGAGTTTTGAAAGAGACATTCCATACTTTACATTTGTAATTCTAAAACGTTCTTGTTGGTCAACTTCAAATTTGATTACATTTGAAAAAGAAATTTTAATTAAACGATTTGTACTCCATTTAGACTCTTATAATATTTAAAAAATAGCATTTGCACACATTTTGAAGACTTATGTTTGATATTATTGCCAATTCCCCATTAGTTTTTCTTGTTATTATTATAGACACTTCTTGATTTATATTACTTTTTAGTTCTTTCATTTCCTTTAAAAATACATTCCTTTGGTATTCACAACTGATTTGTGAATATTAGATTCAAATTTCACTATTCCTATGAGAAATGAATGTTTTCATTCGTAATACATATCTGTGTCAAAGGTTATTTTTTTAGCCAAGTGGTTTAGAAATATGAAGAAATATGTGCAATTTGATTGTTTGTCTGAAACTAAAACAGCTCATCTGATTTTTCATCCCTGATTCTTATTAGATTATTTTGTTTTCAATACATAGTTAGTGGAGTAATCATTGATGTGGTTTGGTCTTCAAGCTATGAAATTCACCAGAAAATGGGTTTTCTTTGTAGTTCTATTCATCAACCTTGAAAGAACTTGATTATTCAGAACTTTTATGTATTAAAATGTTTCATTTTGGGGGTCATAGTTTTGGTCAACTATGAAGACATTTTGCTTCTTGTACCTGAACTCCTCGGAGGTCAGCTCACATGATAAAGCATGCTTTGTTATGCCTCCGCCACCGAAGGTGGTGCCGGAGGCATCATGTTTTCGGGTTGTCCGTCCGTACGTCCGTCCGTACATCCGTCCGTACGTCCGTCCCGTTTGACCGTTATCACAATATCTCAAGAACCATTTAAGATTTAAACTTAAGACTCGGGAATAGTATTTATTACCATAGGAAGACGATCTGATTAGATTTTGGAGTACGTAGGTCAAAGGTCACAGGTCACAGAGGTCAACTTATGAAATTCCTTGTATTGAGTTTGTTAGCGCGATATCTCAAGAACCATTTGAGATTTAAACTTCAAACTTAAGGATAGTATGTATCACCATAGGAAGACGATCTGATTAGATTTTGGAGCACGTATGTCAAAGGTCAAGGGTCACAGAGGTCAACTTATGAAATTCCATACATTGAGATTGTTATCATGATATCTCAAGAACCACTGGAGATTTAAACTTCAAACTTAGTGATAGTGTGTATCACTATAGGAAAACAATCTGATTACATTTTGGAGCATGTAGGTCAAAGGTCAAGGGTCATAGAGGTCAACTTATGAAATTCCATACATTGAGATTGTTATGATATCTCAAGAACCACTGGAGATGTAAAAACTTCAAACTTAAGGATAGTATGTATCACCATAGGAAGACGATCTGATTAGATTTTGGAGCACGTAGGTCAAAGGTCAAGGGTCACAGAGGTCAACTTATGAAATTCCATACATTGAGATTGTTATCATAATATCTCAAGAACCACTGGAGATTTAAACTTCAAACTTAATGATAGTGTGTATCACCATAGGAAGACAATCTGATTAGATTTTGGAGCACGTAGGTCAAAGGTCAAGGGTCACAGAGGTCAACTTATGAAATTCCATACATTGAGATCGTTATCGCGATATCTCAAGAACCACTGGAGAATTTTCACTTCAAACTTAATGATAGTATGTATCACCATATCATAATATCTCAAGAACCACTGGAGATTTAAACTTCAAACTTAATGATAGTGTGTATCACCATAGGAAGACAATCTGATTAGATTTTGGAGCACGTAGGTCAAAGGTCAAGGGTCACAGAGGTCAACTTATGAAATTCAATACATTGAGATTGTTATCATGATATCTCAAGAACCACTGGAGATTTAAACTCCAAACTTGTTTAAATTGCTCTATGGCGGAGGCATCATTTTCGACTGCGCGCAGTCAAAATTCCATCTAGTTTAATATTAGGACATTTTCATTCCTGTATTGCCCTCTCAATTAAGTTAGTTCCTATGTGTTTTAGAGGCCACAGTTTAGGGATTCCAAATTGTCAGTTTAACTTTGATACAAGTTTCATATGTCACAAGTACCAGGACTATTGACAGGACTCTCGATATTATATTTGCTTTATTTTAACATTCTCATCATTGGGTTGTCAAGTTTGGCTTTAGCTTTTGGGTTCTTGTTTTATTTAAGTGTGAATTTATAAGTTTGTTTACATTTAAATTAAACTGGTGATTTCCCAGTATCATTGTTATTTATATATATGGCACAAATTATTCTTTTTTGTTGTTTTAAATTACGATATATTTAGTAATATTCAACCTGAATAAAATGCTGCCTTATCCACGACATTAAATGTTTGTTGAGTATTTTATTTGAAGTCGACAAGACTTATTGATACATTGTACAAGGCAAAACAAAATAATATAGCAAATACACTGATGATACTTTGAAAAGCATGTCAGTACAAAAGGACATGACAATTGCAACTCCTAGATTGATGGGAAAGTCTACTCTGATATTTATTAAGTTTGAATAAAAGCAGGAAAAAAATGAATTAAATTAGTGAAATTTGAAGAAAAATCTGATTTTAAAAAAGGAAGTTGGAATCCATCAAATGCAAATTGGCAACTATTATGTACATTTTGAGGCCCTCCCCCATTTGGTCTGTACAGAAAATTTCATAAATTTCCATTTTCTTGGTAGTTACTAAAAGAATAGATTTTTTCCTTACAGGAGATGTTCAGAAACATATGTGTTCTAATATCTAGGGGACATGTATATGATTAAATATTGTATTTTATCATTTTATCAGAGAAAATATGATGTCACACAGTCGCCAGTTTGTCTTCCATATTTTCTATTGGATTTTGATCAAACTTTTCCTGATCTACCGGTATTACTTTAATTAATCTGCTTCTATATGTGTTAAAACTTACTTGATATCACTGTGGACATCCCCTTTAAAACCAACTGATAAAAACAGAATAAAGACACTGATATGGACAAGAACATTTTGTTGCTTTAAGCAAAATCAAACAATTTAATTTATTATACGTTAATATGAAATGAGAGATGAACTTTCTTGACCTACTCTACAGATATACATGTACACAAAGAATTGAATTTAAACAAAGTCTTGGTATGACAACAGTAGTATTACACACTGCACATACAGGAGAAGTTCTATACCACATATTGGTACATACTTCACAAATAATATTAAGATATGAAATTAAGTCATGTGCAGCAAATCTACAATCTAATTCCTATAAAGCATTCCTACGATGCATAATGTTAGCGTTTTCTTCACATCAGAAAGGACGTCGTACAGGCAAGCATTAGAATATTCTTGCTTGGTTTTGAATCCTACTTCTCTGCGAAGACAACCCATCACCAGCTCATAACAGTTTTGTGACAAATTTCAGCTTCTCGTTACCAGAAATCGGATCCTATACATAATTCTACTACGATACTAGGGTTGGGTTGGTTGAAAGTTCTTTGTTCCATGTGTAATTCATTTTACAGAACATCAATTTTATTTGACTTGCATATCAGTCACTGTAACAATCATATTCTTGTACCTGTACAAAAAAAATGAAACAATGTCGCACTAAACCCAACCCAGGACACTTATTTAATCTTTTTCAGCATTTTACATCATTAAATTTCATTTACAGAAAGGGCAAGTATAACTTCTTCAAACCCATTCCAAGTGTGAGAAACGGCCTCGAACGGCAAAGCTTGTACTTGTGTTCTACAAGCTGCATCTCATTATTCACACGCAATTATTGTCCTGCTTACTCCTAATGTTAAGGTACATATAAAATAATTCCTTTGTTTAGCTTTTTCATTTACATGCTGAGCAACTCTCTGCCCGGTGATATTTTAAATGAAAACAAATCTTCAAAGTATGTGCATATAGAGATCGTACTTTTCAACATTCCTTAATTCTAATTGTACAATTGCATATAGTAGGTGTTTGGTAAGCGTAATATCATTTCAATAGATAACTAATGCAATGAATAAATTAGTAACGTACATATGAAATGGGGTGAATGAAAGACGAAACTTGAGAAATATAATGTTTTTGTCCTACTTCTGTTCACCCAGGATGGATGCATACCCTTTTCATGTATTTCATTATTCATCATGAATTTAAAATGAAAAATATATTATCTGCATCACTCCTAGTAAGGGAAATGCCTCAAACTTTATTCTGATGTTCCAACTCACCCCATTTTATTGTACTCACATCACATCTCGCTATGACAGTAACTCGTTGCTAATAGACTAGCAAAATCTATACCAATTCTCATTTGACATCGAGCATAGCGTATCAACAAATAATTGTGGTTCCTATTTTTCATGGAAATCCTTTGAATATAAAGCAAATGTGAAGAAAAAGAAGCTAGATTCATGAGTATCAGGATCTCCCTGCTAAAGTCAGGCTCCACTGTGTTCATTCAGTGAAACCTGTCTATAAAGACTGCTAAAGGGAGACAAGAATGCAGTCTCAACATGCTGATGGTCTCTATAGACAGGTTCCATTAAAACATACTTCAATATTTTCAAATACTGTTCAGGGGATTGTTTTTAAATGTGGTCTATATGTATACAGACAAGTGGTCTTTCTGCACAGGTTGTCTCTAAAACAGGTTTGAATATTTAATTATTTACCGTGATGATAAAGCTCTAAATACACTCTTTACCTTTAAATGCTAGCAGTATTTGGTATTCCACAGAGACAACCTGAAAATAAAGCATGCTTCCCTGGTCCCAAAGTATGATTAACCTCAAAGTATTGGATGTGTAATAGTGATGCTTTTATTAATCCTTGTCAGATGACCATGACACATCCAATAGGTATTTACCTGTGACTAGTCTGATGGTTCACACACCTTTCTCAAATGTGTATTGGCAAATTGAGGTTAGGTGCAGGTTTCAGGACATGTCTTTGATAGATGTTTTGATGTGTCACAGAAAAAATTCCATGTGATATAGACAATTTTGATGACCTTGTTCAACAATATACTAAATCCTTACTTGTATGTCCTAATCAAATTATATTGCTGAGAGCCATTTAATAGTTACCTGTATGTACTGATTTTTGCTATCAACTCATGCATTTATTGCATAACAGCCTCGTAAAAGGAGAAAATAATGCATAGTATCCATGCAATTGTAAATGTTGCAAATTTTTAACTTCTTACCTATTAGAAAGCTAAGATGTAATACATTCTATAATAGTAATCTAAAATTAGGTGATTCAAGGAAAACCAAATTATTTCACATCTCACTCTCTTATGCTTTTCAGATCACTATTAAGCATTTACATCCTTGTCAGGAAATGTCCTTTGCAATTCAACCAAATAAACCATTCTCATTTTTGGGCATGCAATTCCATCAAATCCATTTTTGTAGAGCACCGATCGACAAGCAATGATTTTTCCTTTTCCCCATTTTGTTTTCTTCTTCATCTGAAGGTGCATGCATTCTGCATTGCCTACTATAATGTGAGAAATCCTGTAGGCCAATGGAAGTGATACCAAGAGAATCACTAATCACTAATCAATTCATTCTTTCTTCATACCTTGTACATGCACTCATGGAAAAAAAAACCTGTGTATATAACTAAAGTCCAGTCTTTGTTCAGTTCATAGCTCAATATTCAAATTAAATCCTCAATTTACTAAATTCAGCTAAATTAAAAACTGGTATGATCCATGGTGATGTCTTATACTTCAAGTGCAGAACGGAAAAGAGAGTCTAACATATGATCTCAAAATTGTTTCTATAATCAAATTCATTTCAATAACAAAATTAAAACAAGGAGAGAATGTCTTACAAGGTAGATACATGTAGTAGTATTTGGTGAAAATCGCACTTGAAAATTAAAACAACCCAATCTAAAAAATTCATTCCTTGTATGTTGTTTTGGGTAAATAGTTCTAACACTACTAGGTACACTGCATTAAATAACTGTGACTGAAACTCAAGTCTATACCAGCCATCTCTAGGAAAATGGACTATCTGTAGAGAATATTTGTATCAATGTGTGAATTAACATGTACATTTCTATTTCCTCATATCTATCCCAGAAATCTACACTAGTGTACAAGTGTGTTATACACAACCATTGTACACAACCATTATGTAGCAACCCAAAGCCAAGGAGTATTCTCACAGCTAACCAGGTTGTATATAAACATTCTGCCACAAGGTTGCCCAATGTGAAACCTTTCAGACAGTAACCTAAATAAATCGAATGTGAAGCAAAGTTGATATCTCAAGTGATTTACTCTACATTTCGTTGCATTCTGGTGTCGTTTGCGTATCGGTATCCTTTACACACACACACATAACAATTCAATAGTATGATGCAGTAAGACATTTTCATGCATAATAGTAAATGTTCATTTCAATGCATAACAGATCTTTACCAGTTGGTTAATTACTATTATATGTTATCACAATGCTTGACTAACCGGGGCAAGAGAAAGAAAGTTTAAATCAGAAATACTACATACACAGAATGAAATACATAGAGAGATAAGTCAACAAAAAGAGAGAATTAAGGATAGAAAAGGAGGATCCGAAAGACTAAAATATGATCAAAACAGAGACAGGGAAGAAAAAGAAATCAAGCAACAGAAGTAGGAATAAGAATGCAATATGCTTGACACCTGGTATAATCAATGATGCATTCTACTTCAGAGGAATTCAAAGTAATAATCATCTCTTGCTTTGTTGCTATGGCAGGCAGCCTTGGGTGATGGAGTACTGGTGGTTTAGAGCATGCCGAAGCCCTTAGCATGGGTGATGGCTTTGAGTAACCTCTCCTCCAGTTTGGCTTTGCTGGAGTACTCAGGAAGCAGAAGAACATTGAAACAGGTGTGGGAGGTTGGCAACCTACATGTACACATGAAGAACAAAGCCAGGTGGAAAGAAAACAAATAAAATAATGAATAACAGAAACAACAGTACAACTAACTAATAAAGACGTCTAATTCATAACTTGCTTCTGATAAAGGAAGCAGTGGCTTTGGGAAGGAACCATTGAATTCATGAAAAAGTGATTTCATTATGCTAGCCATGGTTAATTAGAGATTAAGAAGTGAGTACCGAACACTGTGCTTCTTTCTTTTTTTCACATGTAAGAACATTCCCCAAATTTATACCTTTTGAAGTTGTCTCTCTTTTGAAGAATATGTATTACCTAAAGCCTAAAATAAAAACTGGTTGTATTGCCCTTTGCGACCGACCCAAAAATCTGAAAATCTACGGTCGGCATTTTAAAAAAGGTTGTTTTTTTAACTGTTTTTTATATTTTTTTTATATTAATGAATAAAAATAAATCTATTTTGTTTGTTTAAATGGGATATAAATGCATAAAATCAAATTATTCCAAAATTCTCACTCGTGCAAACCATGGATAATTATGAGGTGAAAAAGATATCAATGGAATGATGACGCTGAAGCACATGTATTAAAGCATTAAAAACTGAGAAATATCAGCTAAAAGAGGGTGGGAAAAAGAAAAAAACATTCAAATCTGAAAATATCGGCCCAAAGAGAGCGACAAAAAAAAAGTTTAAAAAAAAAAATACTTTCCGACCGACCGACCCATGTTTTGGCACCCAAAGGGCAATACAACAAGTTTTTATTTTAGGCCTAATGGTTCGAGCTAATTAAGACATGGGCCTGCTCATCAAAATGGATCTTTACCCTTTCCCCTGCATTTTTTGTTGTTCTTGTTATATGGCCTTGACCGAGATCGATTAATAGTGATACATTGTAGAAGAAAGAGGGAGGTGGGATTAGAGAATACTGTACCTGTCTGAGTCCGGTCCATTTTTGGCTAGGATTAGTCTTAGCTTTGCCAGACCTCCTACTGGAACCCGATCACTGCCTGTAGTGAACATCAACAGCTTCCTCTTCTGGTCTTCATCCATACTATGCACTATCTCCCAGAAGTACCTGTACCAAATGGAAACAAGAGTCGGACATTCACTAATTTACTCTGACAAAATCATGCTTAGTAGGAAAAAAAATGCTCCGTTACTCTATATCCTTTGAAAGGTAGTCACAACACCAAGGATCTTTGGATGGCCGAGACCATAACTAACATTGGGCATATATGGATGTTACCTATCAATAAAAGATCATCTAATACTCTTTTCACACTTGTTTTGCTTAACCCCGTACTTTGCTTAGCCCGTACTATCCTTAATCCCAGACTAACTTTTTGGCTTTTCACACACGCTTTTTTAGTCCTGTACTAAGCGCTCATCCCGGAATAAGAATTTCATGCTGTTCTCACTGCAATTCGTAAGCCCCGTACCAGCTGTATAGTTGGAATATTCATTAATTCGCTCTATTGCATAGTACCTGCCTATTTTTTGTTTCTGTTCTCATTCATTCGCTCGGCACCACAATTGCAGAGTTAGCAAAACAATTGCAGGGTTTGGACTTGCGATTTTGCAGGGCCAGCTAACCCCGTACTATGGGTGGGGCTAGCCCACTTTCGTAAATACGTGTCTGAACAGAAAGTGGAATAAGCTTAACCCCAGACTAAAGGTGGGGCTAAGACCCCCCCTTTAACCCCACATATAGGCCGGGGTTAGGCAAAATTTTGCCAGTGTGAAAACAGTATAAGGGTACTTAGGTATACTGATATTCAAATCCATCCTTGTAATGGTTGCTCACCTGATAGTAGGCGATGTACTTGTATAGCCTCCATCATACTCCGTGGCCTTCTCAAGCTCATTGAAGTCAAAGTTCTGAAGGAAAAAAGTAAAATTTAAATGATTATTCTATCAAAATTAATGCTACGGTCACAAAGGTTCGTACGAACGATGATTTCGTACAAAACTCTGTTTTTCAATTGTCTTCCCGAATTTCCATTGTCTGAAAATTGTTTGAACGGCATTCGTAGCAGTTCGTAATGGCATTTGTGACCGAGGCTTAAGACAATGAAAAGAACACATTCATCACCATATATTTACAATGTGTGCAAGGTACAACAGCTGATGGTATGCTCAAATTATTCTGTTTATGAAAGCGAAACAGGCAGAAACCTCTGGTGGCCTAAACTCATCACAGGGTACAATTATGCTACATGCAAATGGAACATAAATATATTAAACCGTTTTGTGATATATCAGGGAAAGCTGATAATTCTAAACTTTAAATACTCTATGATATGTGCATTTAACTGAAACAAAATCTGTGCACATCAATAGCAGAATTTCCGGATGAATTTCTCAAGGGTCAGCTAGATCTTATCTTACCTTGCTCCCACACACAAGGAGTTCCACCTCATCTGGTCTAAACCAGTTCCTCAGCGGAGATTCATCCGTTACCATGTCAAAACCTCTCCTGAATTCTCGAAACTGTTTCTCTATTGACCTGTTAAGAATGAAGTCTGCATACAGGTCAACAAACTCCTAGAAGATCAATTGAAAAAAAATACCAGAAAGTATATTAGAGATATTGTAGTCAATTGATTCATTTTATACAGTGACTTGCCAGGAAATACACAAGTTTCAAGCCAAGAAATAGTACCACTGTCAAGAGACAGGACATAGCAAAATTACAAAAAGATCTCTATCTTTCTATTCTTAACTTGATCTTGTAAGTCATGTAACAATTTGTAGAATAAACTAGATGGAACTTCGATGCCTCCGCCATAGAGCGATTTTACAAACCAAGACAGAAGCAATTTTTGAAATTTAAGTTTGATTGTAATCTATCTGTCGGTTTTAATAATGCATTCACAAGCTATTTATAGGCATACATAATGAGCCCCATGACCTTTTACCTGATGACTCTAAAATCTAATCAGTTCATTGGCTCTGCAAGATACATATACATGTGTTGAGTTTGATAGTAATCTGTCTATTGGCTCTCATGATAATGCGATCACAAGCTGTTTTTTGAATACATAATGAGCCCTGTGACCTTTGACCTTTGACCTTGTGACCCCAAAATCTAATCAGTTCATTGGCTCTGCAAGATACATACACGACCCAAATTTGGCAGGAATCCATTAATCGGTTCTTGAGATAACGTGATCACGTCATCACAAGCTATTTTTGCAACAAAGTTTCTTGTCTCTTTGACCCCATTTTTCCTTTGTTATTGACCAAAAATATGTAATGTATACATGTAGTTAATCTGATTATAATTCCATTTTTCAAAAATGCAAAGATCATTAAGATTCATTGTCATATGCCAAATCAAAACGAAATCATGAGTTAATTGCACTGCTCCTCATCGACTGTATCCTTACATAAATTCTGGTGGCATTCTTAACAGCAAAAATACTTTTTAGGCTGCAAAATTAAACTATAAGCCCTTTTTCGGGGTTACTAAGAACACTTATAATTACCTTTCTATTTTCAACAGTGACAGGGATCTGAGCTCCATTCTCCTTCAAGTCGTGCGTGATGGTATTACCAAAGACATCAATGTAACTGATCATGAAGTTCATCATGAATGTCTCCTCTACAGTATCTTCATGCTCAAGGAGTGCCTTCAAGCTGTTGTACAGAACCTGATCAAGATACAACAGAGGAAATTGCTTTTAACCTACAGCCTTGAGATGCCTTGTTCATATTCTGAGGAAAATAGTTTAATAATTGTTATTAGTGAATCAAACATAACTCATTGAAACAAGCTCCTCTCTGACAAAAAGTTGCAAAATCAGCACAGAGGCTGCTGTAAGGTATGGTGTGGTATCTTTAGTGGATACAGAGTCTCAGAAAGTCTGTAGGCAAGTATCTTCTTGTCAGTATCAATCAGCAAGTCCCTTGGATATGACAGAAGATGTAAGTCCCCTGGTTACTTAACTAAACATACATTGATTAAGTTGTTTTGTTAGTAGTGAATTTACTCGGCATAAAATCAGACATCAACATGTCTACAAAATGTGGACAGAGTATGGATGGAATTGCGATACAAGAGGACAAAACTCATTCCAAATGGAAAAATGAAAAATTCCTTACAGGTTGAGCATCATGGAGATCAGCAAAGACTCCTCGTCGTCCCATCAGCTTACGATAGACAACCATTGGGAAGGTGACGTCCAGGATGACATTGTTATAGATGGCCAGGCCAAGTAGAATGCCGATAAGGGTATACTGACGGTTTGTCTCAAACGATGTGGGATTGAACCAGTAAGTCTGCAAGTCTGAATTATGGGTGAACATGCCTAAGGGTGGAGATGGAGAGACAGGATTGATTTGACCGATTCATGATGAATAGATTACATCGTTGATTAAACATCAATATAAACAAGTACACCGTGCCAATATCAGATTTGACATTTACTAATAATAAGGCAAATATCAAGTCTCAACATTGTATTTAATTCCTATTTACATCAGATGGTTTGCTGGTAGAATATAACAATGTTTTCTTTATCTGTATTCATTTGTGTAAGGGAATGCTCCAAAATGATTGTGTGTGGTTGAAAGGATGGGAGAGGTACATTGCAATAGTATGTGATGTACAGTGACTACAGAATGGATGAGATAAATAAAGAGTATGAGTGAACAGGAAGATTCTGTGGTATTGAGTAAGCAATATTAAACATTCAATAAATTGAAAAATATATATAACACATTAAATGGAGATTGTAACCAACAATTTTTTAAGGAAACTTGAACTAATTTTTTCTTCACATCTGTATCATCTTATTAGAGATCAGTCTAAAGTCTAAAGCAATTCTTTTAAATACTTTTCATGCTCATCACTCCCAAGAATTGCCACTGCTGATGTGACTTAAGAAGTGAAGATAAATATCTTCTAATATTCTATAAGGTTGTAATTACCAATGTCAGGATTAAAGATCTCTTGGATGACAAGCTGGAAGAATTCTTTTGAGACCCCACCCTCATCTACACCTTGTTCTCCTTCAAACTCCACATACAGCTGCTTCTTCAGATCCATAGGATTGTCAACAGCAATCATCTCCAACTATAATAGTAGACAATTATCATTATCATTGATCAGGATCTTCAGGACTTCATATATTTAGTCATTTTTTGTCACTGAACTAAACCATACAAAATTGATTTATAAAATGTAAGGACATTTGGATAAAAATAAACCAAATGCGATTGAACAAAAGTTCTAAATTATCAAGCCTCTGCAGCAGTGTTGTGGTGTAGTGGATACGTCACTGGACTGTGGATATCATGGTTCGTGGTTCGAGTCCCACCGCGGCACTAATGTCCTTTGGAAAGACATTGATTTACTTTTGCCACTCTCCACCAGGTGAAGTAAATGGGTACCCAGTGAAAAGAAACTCCTTGAAATGCTTTAGCGCCTTATCAGGGTGGCTCAGGTACAGCAGGGGTAATAATATAATATTTGTATTAAGCGCAGTAGTGTATATTCATATAGTAGCTGCGCTATATCAATGAACATATAAATATAATTCATGTTTTTTTTTTTAATTAGTTATCAATTATTACTTGATTTTAAGGTGGTACATTGTATGTTACAAATTTTCTTTCAATATTTCAACTGTAACATGTTTAACATTACAAGGAATTTTATGAACTATGACAAATAATCCTGTGTAATGGACTGAACATCACAAGGGAATAAATTCAAAGAAAGAATTTGAAGATGATTATCAAAAAGAAGAAAAAAAGAAAAATCAACTTACCCGAACTAGTGAATCATCTACTACGTGGTCTCGACGGACTTTAAGCTTTAGATAGGGATTGATTTCTTCCCCTTGGACCAAGCTATTCAGCAGAGTCAGTCTCCTCTCATGAAACATTCTCACACGACTGTCATAATATAAGCCTGTGCTCTTAGTGGCTGGTGTTAGAATAAACGGGTAATTCAGAAATGCAAATCGTCCATCGCTCTCCTTCTTGTAGCAGGTGAAGTCATGGTCAACTTCCAATTGATCATTCAAAGGCTCATTATAGAACTCACTGAAAGGGATCAGGGGCTTACGACAATCAAGAACGGTCAAACCAAGCTTCTTGGCAAAGGAGTCTTCTTTGGGCGGTTTCCTTTCTTTGTTTTCATGTCCGAGAGCTCCAAGAAAGTCCTGGAGATTGAGCTCTTCCTCCTCTTTGGACAGCCTGCTCTGGTGCTCCACCACTCCCCCTAGTATGCATGCATAATAAAGGATCTTCATGCAGTCTGTTGCTGAAGTTATTGCATCATCCTCATTAACAGTGATTCTCCGTGGTCCGGAGTTGAAGTGTCCACTTAGCACTTTGAATGTGATTAGCTGCTGCAATGCCTGCACCTTGCGCGTGAGACTAACCGGTGAGAACTTGGACCACACCTTTGCAAGATTGCAGGAGGCTGCGAGAGGGAGATGGCTCAAGGCCCGGCAGAAGGTGGGAAAGGCAACTTCTAAGTACTCAGGGCTGGACATCATGGGATTCTCCATGGTGATGATGATAAAGTTCAGTTGGTTGCTACCATCTTGAAAGAGAGGGTTGACTATTACCTCCACATCAGCCATTTGAGCCAGACTAGTGACTGCATTGAGCATAGCATTATTAACCCTCTCTTCATCTAGCTTTGTGATTGCTTCATACACCCGCTGCACAGACTCCATGTCTACCTCCAGAGTATCCGTGGCCTTTGATGAGCATTCTCCTAGATCATGGTCTGCCAGACGTGTGCTTATGCTCTGCAGACCTTCATCCATCTCATCAGTCTCCTTATCATCTCTCTGCTTTCTCTCCTTATCTGAAAGACCTTGTTTGACAGTCCTTAAAAAGCTTTTGTTTAATGATTGCCAACATGAAAAGACTCGACCAATCACACGGACAAGAGGAGAAAAGTTCTTTGACTCCATGCATTGCTTGAGGATCTCCAATATCTTTGCTTCCGTCAAGAAATAGATGTCTTTTATACCTACAAAAAGAGAGCAAAAAAAAATCAAAATATGATCAGTGAAACTGAGCTTAATTTGTTAATGACATAAATTGGGAAATATACATGTATAAGCAAAAAAGGCAAATTCAACAGGGTATTCTAAAAAATATACAAAGTGGTACTTCACCATGTTCAAAAGATCTGTGAATATTTGGGGTCGTTTGTATAATTTGCTAATTCTGAACTAGTCTATAATGATAATCACTTACTATCTGATTCTGAAGAGCTTCTCTGTGTGTCTAGGGGCTTTGGCAAGAGGGTTTGTTTGTCACCGTCAGATGAACTAGTTGAAGGTGTATTCCTAGCAAAGCTCGTAGATGGCTGTGCAGCAGGAGATACATCCATGGGTGTTGTACCATCAGATTGGTCTTCTACATCGCCCGTTTTGAGCTGTTTGTTAGGAGCCGACTCACACAGGGTAGCTTTACGTTTGAACAGATCCAGAGCCATAGCTGCTGCCTCATTGCTGCTGAGATGGGTTTGTCGACCACTAGAGGCACAGAACTCATTGCAACAGCCTGCATTTCCACAGCCATTGGTGAGCTGGTAGAAATACCGCTCTATAAGACCACGAGCCTGTGATCTCTTCCTGCAAATTAAATAACACATGACTTTTATTCTTGTTCATTTGACTCAAATGAAAAGTTTAAATAACCTGAAAGTGCCTTGATCAGTTACTTGTAACTGGAAAGCAGCTGCATATACAAAACAAAAGAGAATTCATCATCATCACTGTAGCAGTGATTCCCACAATACTATCTCTTTCATATGTAAATAATGAAATCTAGCTATAAAAAGAAAAGAAATACTTGAGCACATTCATTTCTATTCTCTCCAATATAAAAAATAATATAAATATTCACTGGAAGAAATGCATGTTTATAGTTCATTTCAAATTTTGTAAATTTTGCATTTTTGAAGAAGTAGGAGTTGGCTAATCAAATTTAATTCAATTTCAGACTTTTAAAAAATACAGTAATACTTATAACACACTACTCACATTTCATCGGAAGATGCACTGCCTCCGTCTGTAATGCTATGACAAAAATAAAAGAAATATTTTAATTCATGTTCCATTTATTGCCCAGGTAATGTAAAATCAATTTAAAAAAACAATTACAAAAACTAACTTGTACTTACAATAATGTGCAATCATCATTGTGAAATCCCACTGGAAACTAGACATATTAAATCCCTGACCAGCAATTATAGTTCCAGGGTTAATTTTATCAAGCATGCAATGGCTAGTATGTAGACCTGTAGGTGTGACTGTGCAATCTGGCTTTATTCCTGTCAAACTAAATGGCCATACACTAAATGAAACTCATGCATGTCTGTGAAGTCTTGACTGACCCATTGTTTTCATTACACTACATTTTAGCAACCGTTTTGCATGCATTGTGCTCTGATGAGATTATTACAACAACTAAGATGTTGATAGCCTTATCAACAAAATCTTACTTTCGTGGCAAATTATAAGTTGTGCCTAGAAGGAGTCTATTCTATTTTCATTCCATGATATGCTTCTCATTTGGTATTAAAATTATTCACAAACTTTTACAGAATATGATTATTGGATTAATGATTATTAAATCATGAATAAAATATATTAAAAATATTCTTAACAAATTCATAACATGCTAAGAATCTATGCCTCTGTGGATTTGGGATGCCCCATTTGAACAAAATCTCACAATGACAATCATCATCACATGATTCACATCATGATGCATCAGTCACGAGTCTAGACCGAAAGCTTCAGTCTCTATAATCGTCGGTTGTTCCACTGAGACTACGTCTGGCTCCACTAGACCTCCGGTTATAGAGACTGAACGACTGCCTATGCCAGCCTGTGTTGAACTTATTCCGCTAGATTTTAGCCGCTAGGCCCCTCCCACAAACTTGCCACGGCCGTATTGTTATGCCCCCAAAATCCCCCAAAATGTCATTTTACCTCGTTCATTTACAATTTTAAATTAGGCCTAGGCTATAATACATCGGTTCCACTTACTAACTTCATTGATATAATCCGTTTAATGGTCCCTTTTAAGGAAATTATCGGTCAAAATCGACATCCATGTTGAAAATCTTGCAAGCCGTGTTTAACTCTCGCTGCCGTCAATCTCATCCCTTCTAGTCTACGCCGAAGGCAAAATGATTATGAAGGAAAAACTGTGCGCCATCTACACGTTCGTAATGGCGTTATCACAGTTTTTCCTTCATAATCATTTTGCCTTCGGCGTAGACTAGAAAGGATGAGATTGACGGCAGCGAGAGTTTAACACGGCTTGCAAGATTTTCAACATGGATGTCGATTTTGACCGATAATTTCCTTAAAAGGGACCATTAAACGGATTATATCAATGAAGTTAGTAAGTGGAACCGATGTATTATAGCCTAGGCCTAATTTAAAATTGTAAATGAACGAGGTAAAATGACATTTTGGGGGATTTTGGGGGCATAACAATACGGCCGTGGCAAGTTTGTGGGAGGGGCCTAGCGGCTAAAATCTAGCGGAATAAGTTCAACATAGGCTGGCATAGGCGATCGTTCTGTCTCTATAACCGGAGGTCTAGTGGAGCCAGACGTAGTCTCAGTGGAACAACCGACGATTATAGAGACTGAAGCTTTCGGTCTATCACGAGTCATGACATTTTCCCCAAACTAAATTTGTCTCAATCATGCATGTAGATCTGTACATGTCTGCCTATTCTCTATTGACTCAATCTGCGAAGGATACAACTCCGCAGTTCTCCAGACCTGGAGAAAATCAAGAAGAAGAAGAAGATATAGTGATGTACTACATGTATAGACCCCCTAGCCTAGTAGCTGACAATGACATGTTTATTGCAAGCAACGAAAGTCGAAAGGTCTAATCCGACATCATTTTAATTATTAGTTATTGTCCTTTCATTTTGTATTTTTGAAATTTTATTAGCCATACTAGCGATAATGCTACTTTTATTTTAATAAGGACTTCAAAGCGTTGACTAAGACTAAAGTAAGAGTTAGAAGAAGAGTAATTTTTGCATGTCTCATTATTGACAACAATGTCGCGTATAATATAGCGCGTAGATAGTACATGGCACACTGACCTTCCTTCCACTTCTGTTTCCACTGCTTCTTCTCGCGAAGCGTTATCAATCTCCCTTGATGGATTCATACGCATACATCAAATTATGTAGTTATTTATGAGATAAATGTCGGTTAATGAGTATAAATAGTTAACTAAAACGATAGAAATCTTTAATTAATCGTCGAACAAGGTGTAAATAGGCGCCGGACCGTTTCCTGACGTTGACCTTCCACACAATAATACAGTACAGAAACAAATTTCCTATACATACTGCTTCAACTCTTCTCGCATACAATTCAGCTCATTAATTTTCGACCCATTTACATGCAGTACATAGCATTAGTGGCTGTTTGGTATGGATCAGATATATTTCATAATAACACTGTATATCACCCATAAAAGATATATATACAGGTTTTTTGTCATTGTTGCTTGCTGAGAGAATATATGCCAGTTGTTTTGAAAATACCTGTACCTCACAAAATGTCTTAATTTATCAGGTTTGCTTTACATTAACATCGAAACATGGCATAAAAATTTACCAAAATAATGTTACAGCCATGCTGAAAAACAATGTAACTTGAATTTTTGGTAACAAATGAATGAATGAATATTGAATAGTTCGAATAAGCCCTAACATCCACAGATCTATCATGGAGAAACCCTTTTTTGCATTCTAGAATGGGTCGGTGATCAATGCCAAACTGATGGAGCTGCTTCATAAATAAACAGACATTCAAATAGAAAGCAACAGACTTTCGGGGACAAGTAATATTATATGAAAACCAAGTCAATCGGAATGCAAAATGAGACTGGCTACTACAGTAACATTCGTGGACTTGATTCATCCACCATTTTCTGTCGAGTGCCTAACCTGTCAAACATAATCTAAGCATCCTGCCAATCTTGGAATAAAAAAAACCCTTAAAATCCCAGTCATTTTATAGGCGCGCAAAGAACCCGATCTCTAATACATGATTTATCCTGCGAATTGCTCACATTCTGTAGCCCTCAAGTACTCATTTGAGTTATAGTATATTTCCAGAAAGGAATGAGAGAGAGAGAGAGAGAGAGAGAGGGTAAGAGAGAGAGAGCGGAGAAGAAATAGAGAGAAATAAAACGAGAGAGAGGGAGAGAGAGAGAGTGAAAAGGGAGAGAGACAAAGAGAGAAAAATACGTGCAGAGAGAGAAAGACACTATGGGACAGAGAGAGAGAGGGAGAGAGAAAAGAAAGAGAGAGAAATAAAAACGAAAAACGAGAGGGAGAGAGAGAGAGAGAGAGAGAGAAAAGGGAGAGAGATACTGAAGAGAGAAATAGACAGAGAGGGAGACAGAGAAAGACAGAGAAAGGGAGAGAGAGAGAGAGAGAGAGAGAGAGAGAGAGATGGAGATGTTTCGTTATCAAGACTGTAATACTCGAAGGCGAAAAATATTGGGTCGAGTATTATAGGGCGATGTGCTGATCAAACATCTCGATGCAATAACACGTACACCGACTATGGAGGGGGGGGGGGGGGGGCTAGTCAAAACACGATTCTGCAAGCCGCAATGCAATGGCGGTATATAGGTCTAAAACACTTAGTTGACACAAAATGACAAAATACAAGTGTTTTAATAATAATTACTGGACTTGGAATTACCGTAATGGAATAGACATATTGTGAAATGACAGGCCCACAGACATGATGAAGCTAATTTGTTCAAAATAGGACCTATACGATGGTGACTCTGATGAGATAATGATGATGATAATACTGATGATAATAACGTTCTCAAATTTAGCATAGGGCACACGCTTATATTAATTTCAGCTAGATTTTGCAGAAAGCACGTTTCTTTGGCAGTGCATGGTTTCGTCACTGCTTATAAGTTAATCTGTATATACTTCCCCGTTTGTCGTTTATTATAAGCTTAGTTTATTATATAGACATAATTTAAGAAAGATGTTTATACGGCAGTCCATTTTCGATGGACAGTATCGCCGATTGTACATGGCGCCAAGGTATTTGGGTATATTACCACCATGAGTGGGGGGGGGGGGGGGGCTTTCTCTTGTAGTGTGTAGATCAGTGCTGATTAACTTTTTCCGTAATAAAAGAGACATAATCATCATTTGATAGACTTTAACCTGTCAATGTTGTCCTTTTATGATAATGCAGTATCAATATATTACACACAGCTAAGACTGTTTGTCACCTTTGTACTTGAGCTCCCTACGTTCTAGAGTGTTCTGCCTTTCCGTAGAAACACGAGCAGACAATTAGGAAAGCGCAAGTCTCCAGATCAATTAACGTATCAATCCTAAGGAGGTCTCAATATAATCATTCCCGCACCAGTCAGTGAGTATATACATTATCCCATCCTTTTTCCAGTTACTATTCTAAAACCCATCCAATATCTTTTTGGAGCAATTACTGTGCAATGAAGTAATTAGGAAAAGTATTACCGTGTTTATCTGTTGAGTTTCCTGTTTATAGTCTCCAAGCTTTCTTGTGTATTCCTTTATCTTTAAATATACGAAAATTATGCATTTTAGGCCACGTGATTGGCTATGTCTTATTAAGCCTATTTTTTTAGTTAGTTGAACTGTGACGTAGAAAATAAAAGGATATCCTATAATCGGAAGATGACAAAGACCGCCCCCTCCCCCAAAAAAATTATAAAAAATAAAACAAATAGTGGTGCGTACGTACCGCTTGCTTCCGACAGGTTCCGACACATCTTTATTTCGAAGCTTCCTTATTCCCACATCCCTATAATTCCGTCATCCCTGTGTTCCAACGTCCGATTTAATCCAACGCCCCTATATGTTTTGACACCAATATATAATTATGTTCCGAAAATCCCTAGTTCCAACGGATCAGTGTTCCTTCATTCCAGTTTTACCGCATCCCTGTGATTTGACGCACCTTATGTCTCGGCACCGCTATGTTTCATCGCTCTGTTGTTACCATTACTTCGACACTTAATGTTCCGACACCAATATAATGTTCTGTCGCCCCTTTATTGTGACAAAATATCCCTACCTTGCTATGCCCCCGTGTTCCGACTCCTTAACATTTCGACCCCCCCCCCCCCGTGTTTTGAATCCCTATAGGTTCCACCACCCCAAAATGTTTCGTCCCTCTATTGCTTTCCGACGCTTCTATGCACATCGACACCCTATAATTCCGCCACCCCTGTGTTTTTAAAAGCTCTGGGATAAAACGACACGGTGTTCCTATATAACGTCCCTTGTCTTAAAAATGTCCATATAGGGTCAGACAACCCAATGTTTCGGCATCTCTGTGTTTCGATAATTTATGTTCCGATGATTATCATAATAAAATTCATCTACATCAAAGCGAGCGGAGCATCACTGTGTTTTAATCATAGTCTATGAGATCAAAATCTACAATGAGGTTTCATCGCATGAATACTTTTAATCCACCACTAACATTTCTTTAATTCTTTGAATTACTAGGTATTGGATGAATACGTAATGAATTATTACATATTTGTTTTAAATATAATTTTCATCATAGGCGAGCCTGGTTGATATTGTTCCAACTATATGTTTAATCAAGTCCATTTAAAGGTTTGCGGATTGTCACTATATATTTAGCAAACTCGTCACCATTTACGTTAGAGTTAACTGTCTCTTATAATTTCATAACCTAATTGATGTTTTACTTTTATTTTTCCAGCAGCAATGTCATCTTTATCTCTAGTAGTTGTTCTCACACTGGTGGCCATATCATTCAAGGGAAGCACCGCATGTAAGTGCATTCAACTGGCTGATGAGTCCAAGATATGCCTCGCTGACTATGGTAAGTATATACCTAAATTTTAATAAATTTAATCGATTTCAATTATAAATTGCAACATTGCATGAAACATTGTATTTTTTTTCATGATTTTTTAATATTACAAATCAGAGGCGGTGCCGCCAGTCCGGGGAGGGGGCACAATGCTCCTCCCCTCTTTTGAAAGTACCTAAAGGTGCCCGTTTTTACATCAGAAAGTGCCATTTCCTCTTCCCTAAAAATGCCCCTTTTGCGTCTGATAAGTGCCCCTTTTACTTTGGATAAATGTCCCTTTACCATTATAATGGATGTCATATCCAGTGGCGTATACAGGGGGGGGGGCGGGGGGCCCGGCACCCCCCCCTCCCCTTGAGAAAAAAAAATAATGTAAAAACACGTGATTTGTACCTTTTTGGGGGGTTGCCCCCCCCCTGGCGCTCAAGGGAGGGGGTGCAAATTTTTAAATTTTCGAGGACTCCCCCCCCCCCCCAAAAAAAAAGTGATCATTACACATCCCCACCCCCACCCCCACCCCCACTGAGCGACTTTTCGGCCGGCGCGATTTTCAAATTTTTGGGAGCAAAAAAAAAGAAAAAGTTGGGCCCCCTCCCCTAAGAAATCCTGGATCCGCGCCTGGTCATATCTCCCTACAGATAGATGCCACTTACTCTCTTTAAAAAAAAAAGAGTGAATGTTCACTCTATTTTCACTTTCTTGGGAGTGACGTTTTTCTCTTTCTGAAAGTGAATTTTTTTTTTAAAGTGAATAAGTGTCCAATTTCGTATGTTTTAAGTTTCATATCTAAAACAAAGATTTCAATATTCCAAGTAACTAGAAAGCACAATATTACCCCCCCCCCCAAAAAAAAAAAAAAAAAAACAGTCATGCTGAGAAGAGGAATGTAGGCGTAATGGTGAGAAATATTGTCACTTTTCTCTTCCCCTCCCCACATGCGCTCCTAATATTACGCAACTAAGAGTAATATTTTTGAATATTTCCAATCTTTGTTGGATGACTCTCATTCTTCCATGCAGTTATTTCTGGCACCTTGTTAGAGACGAACTCACCAGCTGAACAGAACTCACTTGACAGCGTGATCGACTACCGTGTATCAGTGGGCAAGGTTTATCGGAGTTTTCGAAAGCTTCCGACTACGTTGGCGATCAGGACGGAAGGGCACACATGTGGGTTCACTGACCTACAGGTCAATGCAACTTACTTTATTGCTGGACAAAGTGAGTCGATTTAGACACCAGTGCAAATTTTCTTAAACTATAGACGTCCTGTTGATAAGGGCGTCGTATACAAAATAAAACAAAATATAAATTTCATCAGCTGTTGAGGACGGAGACTGTTACTCTTAAAGATGAATTGCCAAAACTTAAATTGTATAATCACGAGTGTTCAAGTTGTTAGTACAAACAAAATAAATATGATACTGATATGACTATGACTAATGAGATTGAACAGTCCAATCAAATATATACAAGTCCTTCCAGACCAAGCTGAATTTTCTATTTAGATATTTTGAAAGTATGATTACATTTCATCAATGATTTATAAATAGATGTCCTCATGTGTTACACATTGGGGCATAATCAAAACACTATTTCACCAGTAACCACTCAAAACGCAAATAACTTAATACTGGTAACACACATTGAAACAGTTATCATTTACAATTGGATGAATTCTATCAGTTTTGTTTTGTTTATCTGTGCGAGATGTCATTCTGAAGTTTACATTGACGGGTTCTTTTTTTTTCTTCAACTGAACCTCATTCCCTTCAAAATTATGTAAAGACTTTTAATGACCATTAATTCCTATTGTTCCTTATTGTTCCTTTTATAAATATTCGTGTATTTTTTATATGTTTGTTTTTTCTAGTTCAAGATGGAATGTTCATGATCAATCGCTGCTCATCAGTGGTCGCTAAATACGGACCAGATAACATCCCCTATCGTGATTCTGATGTCAAAGTCAATGTCAATGTTACGTCCGGGGTCACGTCGTGTCACGAAGAAGAAGGAGAAGTGAAAGGCTATGGTTCAGCCGTGCTGTTGACCTCTAATGTTGGTCTTCTCATATTTGTTCTCTGTGCCGCGATTTTGAAGATGTTCTAAATGTTTTACATGTACATACGGTTTTCAACAATAATGATTAATGAAGTTGCTTGTTGAAGTATATTCTAACATTCTAAAAAGAAAATCATTGTGTGTTTTCTGCGAATTTGGATATGATTTCCAATAAGGAGTCGGTATAAAATGTTTTAATTTATGGATTTATTCAATATAATTGGATAAATAATGGACAAAAAAGTTGATACGAAAGGTCTCTTGACTGAATTTGTTAATAATGATAATGTAGTATATTCTTGTACAACACTCAAAATTATGTTACATTTAAACTAATAAGGGAGCCATGTATGACCCTGCCGTGGTCTGGGTGTCATCAAAAGTAATAGGTCTGTTTGCCAATGGATTGCAATCTCATTCACCGGTACATGCAAACTTGAAAGATTTCCCTTGATGACCCTACAACTTGCCAGAGGATTACTTGATTTATGATGGCTCACAAGATAGCATGTTGTATGCATTCAATGGCTCGTTCCAAGAAGTTCTAAGGAGAAATAAAATAGTCTATAAGAGTTTAATGAAATGACTTTGTAACTTTCGCTTGATGTCAACCTGACTTGCATGCCTTGCATGCCTGGTTACCTGACTTAGCAACCAGGCATGCAGTCAGGAAGTAGATTGATTCTAAGCTCTGTAATGTCTCTGGTATTATAATGAGTTTGGTGTATGCTAGACTGTATGGCTGCTTGCCAGATAAAGCACCCAGGCATGCGATCGGGTAGTAGATTGCTTTATCTCCTATTGATAATGTGATGCAAATGTTTACTCGTGCTTTAAATAATATGTCTCGATTAACATGCCAGAGGAAAGGATGAAAGTGGGCCTCATGTATGGCACGAGGAAGATAATTATATAGACTAGGGACTGTAGAGATTTGATTTACCTGTAGGGAGAGTGGCAAGAAATAGATAAAGTCTATTAGACTGCCTGTTCTATCATAATGTTTGATATCGATTGCCTGGACTTAAATAAAGCAGAATGACTTTGAACTGAAAATACTTGAGCCTGCGTCCTTATTTTCTGGAATCACTAAACAAGAGGATGGAAGGAATGTTGGGAAGCTGAGTTACAAAATAATGAGGAAGTACTGAAGAGAGTGGATGGAGAAGGGAACCTGATGAGGAAGAGAATCAGAAAACGGAAGGGGGTATGGATATAGGGCACATCTAAGGGGGGCAGTGTGCTTGAAGACATACTGGAACGGAAGCTGGGTGTCAGAATAGGAGAAGGTAGAAGAGGGCTAGGGCACCAGATATCATTCTAGAAATCACCCCAGTAGGAAAAAAAAAACATGTATTAGGAACAAACAAAATGGGGGGGGGGGGGGGGATACAAAACCGTTTCTGAATAAAAATTTGAGTACAACATAGTAGCATATTATTCTCTAGAACCAATCTGTACAGATCTTTTCATGCAATGACATGCTAACATGACATGAATAAGTTGTTGATTTAGCACACATTATCAGTGTCTGAAAAATGACTTAGTTGATGTTAGAAAGAAGGAAAAAAAGAGAGTTGCTTTGTCAACGAATTTTTGATATTTTAATTAAGTGGTGGAAATTTAATTAGCAAGCTCTTATCACCTGAACCAAAAACAACAAAAAACGGTATATTTTCCAATATAATCTTTACTTTTACTGGCCCAAAATTGTGTAATGCCCTTATTTGGATTTAAAAATGCCTTCTGCGTTTTTTTGTTGTAGACGTTTCAAAATATAGTTCCCCTTTTTCTCATATTGGGCCGGACTGGCCATTTTTTTAAAATTTAAATTTGAAAAAAAAAAAAATCGAGACTTGTGTATGATTTATTTCCATATCATATATACTAAAAAATGATTACTCCATGGCCAGCCCCTCCCCCCCCCCCCTCTCTCTCTCTCTCTCTCTCTCTCGGGCAAAGCTAGTTTCCATGCAATCGAAACCGGGCTGACCAGATTAAACTTTTTAAAAAAGCAGAAACACGAAGTTGCAAACCATCCAGAGACTCCTAATAAATTGCGTTACTTATTAATTAATTATTTTATTACAAATCTTTATTCTCAGTTTTCTTATGAAGACTATAACTGATTTTCTTATAAAATTGAAGATTTATGGCGTATATATTCAATTCTAAATGAACGCCATAAAACGTTTACCAACAACAACAACAACAACAACAACCTCTCTCTCTCTCTCTCTCTCTCTGCTTCTTCTATTATGCCGTTTTCCCCCTTTCCCTGTTTGTCACTCCCTCACCCTTATTTTCTTCATCTACCATCATCATCTTGTCATCCTGTCACTGTTCTTATTTGTTTTTGTTTCGTTTTTTGTGTCCATCATGTTTCTTTGACTCCGTAATCTTTCAAAATTGAGTTATGAATGGATAAAGTTTAAATTATTATTTTGTGAACCTATACACCATAACAAGCATTGCTTCCAAGTAAATAAGTTCGCATTACAAGAATAAGTACAAACAATGTCAAAGATATTTCTATGCTAATTTTTTGTTATAATCATTGTGCTTATTATTGTGATATCTTGTCATTGTTTATATTACGTGGGAAATGAAATACATTCGCTCTGCATAGAGCGACTACTACTATACTGCTCATTATTCCCAACTGAATTGAGTGCTGAACCAGCTCCGCTATTTTTCACTTCATTAAATTGTTTTTTTTAAATCCTTGGTGCTTTGTCGGGAAACACGTTCCATACACTATGAACATGACGCATAAAGAAAGAGGACAAAATATACAGTTCCTCATATAATTGCTGTGATAGACAAAGGAACATCCCTTCACTGCTATTATGTACAAATACAGGTGAATATGCATGTGACACCTGTTCTACACATTTTTATATAATAGCAGTGAAAGGATGTTCCTTTGTCTACCACAGCAATTGTTGAGGGTAGAATGAGGAACTGTATACTTTTCCGTTTTCTTTGTCCGTCATATTCATCACTGTCTTTTTTTTGAAAGCATTACTAATCTCGCATGCAGTTAATTTCTTCTCTCATTCATTTTGCAGCTTGGCCAATTTGTGTATTGAACGTGCATTTAAATAAAAGACGGCTATAATAATATTCCTGCCTCTCCGAAGAAGGGAGGGTCGTTTTTTAATATCCTTCTCATCGCACCTAGTAGTCAAACTTATCTTCTTCATCATTATAATTGTACGGATAATTCTTTACAAGCATTGATTTTTAGTAGGTGTCGTCATATTTCATTATCAAATATATCCGTCTTTTTGTAAAAGCTGTTATTTTAAACAACTCGATCAATAACTAAATTTGTATGTAATTTACTTTTGTGCGATCATAATTTACAAAGTATCCGACTTTTATATTGTAATATTTCTAGCATGTGAAATATGGAAACAATAAACTGAAACTGAAACTGAAGCTTGTTTCCCACTAAGAAGAAAGAAACAATTTGTTTTTCATGTTAACAAATTGCAATCGGTACTAAAAGTCGTATGGCATGAGTTTTTGTTGTTCTCTCTTCCAGGAATCACAAAAAAGACATTTGCCTTCCCAACATTATCAATTACGCAATGTGATTTTACTATTTTGTTTTGTGAGAAATCATTGAAAGAATGTCAAGAAAGTTATGACATGTAATACAAATATCATTTTATATAGGCGTAGTCAAACGATGTGACTCCTTTCAATATAAGCCTACGGATTTGTTATAGTAACTCTTTATGTTATTGAACTTCACTAGTAGAAATTCATTTAAATTGTTCGTAGTGGTATGTTTATTTATTGTAAATAATACATTTTTACAGACATAACAATCTGATGAGTTTGTATTATTTAATTTGAGAGAGAGAGAGAGGGAGGGAGAGAGAGAGATGATGGGATGCTCTCTCCTTTCTTCTTCCTCAGTGTATTCCAGTTTTCTCTAACCCACAATTTCACCCATCTCCCTCTCTCTCTCTCTCTCTCTCTTTCTGACTCTGTTCCCCCTCTTTCTCCTTCTCTCCCTCTCTCTCACTTCTTCAACCACGTTTCTAAAACACAAGTAAGGGCCCTCATAAGGGCTACCTTGTCTCCTTCTCTCCTACCACCTGACCATGAACACTCATTATCCTCATCACCATCTCACCATCTCACCTTCTCTCTAATGTCATTTCCAACTGCCATTACCCTTTTTTCCTTCTTTTTTTCTTCTAATATAGTTGTCCATTCCTCTTCCTTCATATTTTATTAATACCCACACATTTTCCCCGTAGTTCTGATGCCTCGTACCATTTAGATTTGCGTATGCTGGGTTCTACTAGCTTAGCCATCGATAGGCAAATGGATAGCTAGACCGAAAACTTCAGTCTCTCTAATCGTCGGTTGTTCCACTGAGACTACGTCTGGCTCCACTAGACCTCCGATTATGTATTGGGGAATGACAACAAATGTCAGTTTTATTAAAGAAATGACCCAAATCAGATGGTTATTGCTGTCTAATGGATAGCTTGCTCTACGAAAGCGCTTTCAATCAATCAATCAGCGTGGCGTTGTTATAGCAGCAAGTATGGTACACCCATAGTAGTGTATTCTGTGTTTAGAAACTATTCAATTTTAGGGCATTGTACTTGTTGAAAAGAAAAACAAAAAAACTAATCCAATGTAAAACTATGAATTAGGGAATAAGAAAGACATGCTTGGAAGGATTTGACAAAAATCATGCTTTAACGCGAATACAATAATATTTTACATTCTCGTATTTTACGTTACTTCTAGCTTACCATACATGTTTACAAGAGTGAGTAGGTAGTGCAGTTCAAGAGAGGCAAAATCGGGTGAGTGAAATACAACATTTCTACAATTTTCATGAATATTATCTCCGTACATGTTATATTTGGGTCATGATATTCACTCAGGAAACATTAACATCATGAAAAATCTTAATAAGTATATCATGACGCCTTATATCACCAATGATCCACTGAAATGACAGTGACATTGATCTTTGACTATTTGACTAGCACTAGCTAGCAGACACAAACAGACTGGCTAGCCGCGGCTTGACCCGGGGCGCCGAGGCGAGAGCTTACTCAAGTTACTGCATAGACTAGTGAACGCACTGCTCGCTCCAGCTCGATACTCGAGTTCGAGCGTATTGTTCAACCAGTTTAATCACTTGTCTTGATATGTGCCAGCATGTGTGACTTCACAAAGACAGTACAAAACTAAGTAAAATAGACAGAAATAACCGTCTGGTATAAATAAATTTCTGTCAACTTTGCCACCTTCAACTCGCTGTGCGTAGTGATGAAGAACTCAACAAGAACTCAACCATGCTGCTGAAATCTTGGAACTCACAGGCAACGCTGCCCGCGACAACAAGAAATCTAGTCGAGTCATGAACAGCTTCGTCAACGACGTAGGGACCCAGACGTAAATAATCATAGATCTATCTGATTGATGCATGTCTGTAAAAACTTAATTACATAGATCTACACTTCCCAATACACAGACGCCCTTGCCGCAAACACAAAGGGTGGGGATTTGGATTAACTAGCCAATATTCGCCCTCAGTTTTTCATTATCTAGACTTGACTGTTTGATATTTTTTTTAATACTAAAAAGTAACATAGAAATTCATCATCAACAAATACAACATCAAAATATATGAACTCCATTTCAGGTAGTCTGCCCATCCCCTCACTAACCTGTACAATGTATTTCAGTTTCTGTATACTGAGAGGCGGTCAGTGGAGCCAGACGTGGTCCAGTGGAACAACTGTCGATATCAGAGACTGAAGCTTTCAGTCTAATCATAAGTGACACTCGTGTCTCATGACATTCAAACTTTGTCGTTGGTTAAGTGATCATAACTAGTGAGATTCTAAGTACTAATTAAGCTGGCCTGAACTTTTCTTGATTTTGTATTAAGTATGCATGATTATTGTAACATTAATAGGTAGGACCTACAGTAAGATGAATTCCTCTTTCTTAACAAAATATTTGTTGATGAAATTTTCTTGATAGCCAGGAGTTTTGGACAGAGACAGTACAAGATTGATCGAGAAGATGGAGTTCATGGGTGCAAACATCACGGCTCTTGCCAGCTTGCTAAAAGATGAGAAGGAGGATGAGAGTGATGATGAACGGGTAAGGAGAAGGTATTTGTGATGTTAGAAGTTAAGGTTATGATTAATTACTGTTAGATAGCTACATTTGTATATTCAAATATTTAGATATTATATTAATTATATAATACCTATATTCAAAGAAAATTGTTTACTATAACAAGGTAGATTAAAAAGGAATGGCTTTAAATAGTTATTTTTTCCCTTTCTTTCTTTCTTTTATTTATTTATTTTGGTTTTGTTATTTTTTGCTTCCAGCTTTCAACACAGAATGCTTCCATTGGACCTGGTTCAATAGGACCTCCAAAGAAACATGAACCAAATAAAGGTGAGAAATTACATAGTTAGTGTTAATTCTTCAAATGTACAAGTATTCTCATTCATGTTATAGTCGTGCTTTCGTACTGTATTATTGACATAGAATAACTCATCTTGGTCATTTATATGGGGAGGGACTGCATTGAATCTTCCAAGTCTTTGATATAGACTGGATAATGTTGATGATTATACTTCAATAAAGTGATGAAAATATGACTTGATAGTTATTTCCCCTTTCTAGTATTTAGAAGATACCAAATCATATTCATATACTCCACACACACGACAACAAAAAAATTGATAATAATTTAGTTGAAACATTACAATGCAATGTAATCTCTTCTGTGCCATGGGCTTAAATCCTACTCACAACTTTCATCGTTATATGACTTTTTTTCAGTGAAAAATTAATAATTTATTTTAGTCTGAAGTAGATACAGATATATATATACTGTATATGGTAATTCTTTTGATTGAACTATGGAACACGAAATTAAGACCCCAAACTTGACTCTTGGTAGTTCATTTAGGGTATCAGTTCTATTGGCATAGAAGGAGTTAAACAGCTTAGAATTATTTGTTTGTCCAAGTTGAATTGTTCATCCAGAAAAATCTACTCCTTCTTTGTTTTCCATGGCTCAGCTGATGTAGGTAAAAGGTCAGGTGATACAAAGGATATCTGGGATGCTGAGGCTGTCACTGAAGGCTCAGAGTTTGAAGATATCTATGATCCTAGACCAGAACCAGAGTAAGCATGACCCTCACTAATCTGTATCTCTCTCTCTCTCTCTCTCTCTCTCTCTCTGTCTGCCTGCCTGCCTGTGTGTGTGTGTCTCTCTCTCTCTCTCTCTTTCTCTCTCTCTCTCTCTCTCTCTCTCTGTCTATGTGTCTATCTCTGTCTGTCTGTCTCTCTCTGCCTATCTGCATCTCTCTCTCTCTCTCTCTATATATATATATGTATATATATAAATTGCAGTTTCACTAAACTTGCTTATATATATATATATCTTTCTCTGTCTATGTGTCTATCTCTGTCTGTCTGTCTGTCTCTCTCTCTCTCTCTCTCTCTCTCTCTGTCTATCACTGTCTTTCTAGCTCTCTCTCTTTCTGTTTGTCTGGTTCTCTCTGTTTATATGTCTGTCTGTCTCTCTTCCTCTCTCTCTCTCTCTGTTTCTTTGTTAGTTGTTTTCCTTTTCCCTATCTTTCTTCATTCTTAATTCATGTACTTTAGCGCAAGTGCTGCACACTCAATACCTTTTCCCATATCAGTTATTGACTTTGCATTATTATTCAAAATTTTACCTTGTATCTGTTTTTGCATGATATACATATATTTTTATGTTATCCAGCTCTTAAAGGGACTTTGTAATATTGTTCAGATGAGAGATAGTGGAGCTAAGGTAGTGACTTCAATGCTAGATGTACAATTAAAGATAATCTGAAAATTTGAGTGAAAACAGACCATTATTCATGGTACAAATTGAGAAAAACTGATCTGATCGATTCCTTAATTTTCCCAACTATATTATTACAATTTAATTACATTTGAGGTGAATGGAAATTGTCACAAAGCAATAAAATGGCTCTACATTCCATTCCAGACATTTTAGTGCTGACAGATTTTTTATAGCTTGTTTTATGTCTTTTTTTCATGGAAAAACGGATGGTTGGGAGAATTTACTGTTAATCACTGTTAGAGGGTGTCATACATCGACCACTTCAAAGAAAACCATAGATATCTTCATGGTTTGAGAATTTGTTCAGGATTTTTTGCATGTCAGAGGGTTATTTTTGTACAAAATGGTACTTACTATATTCCTTCTACTAGAAGTAATATAGTAAGTACCATTTTATACAAAAATTAAGCATTTTTTCATCAACCTTCAACAATGTTACCAAGTCACTTTAAGCTGCTTTTTAATATATACTAATTTTCCATTCACATCAGGTATGACATCATTTTCAAGCAGGCAGTTTCCTCCGAAGATATGTTCCTCCAGATGGGTAGAAAAACGCCAGCGACTTCATCATGTGAAGACCTTGTGGTAAGAAATAGTTAGACGACTATTTCATTTTGTTTTAATTTGTCTTCCTTTGCTTTTATATTTTGATTGGAGGTGGAGGCACTATTAAAGCCCCACTGCACTACTTGTAGCAACTTGCTCCCTCTATATAGAAAACAATGCATAATCGGTGCATGTTGGTCCCCCATGATCCTCTTTTTCTTGTTAATTGAGAGCTGAGATAATGAGTTAACCACCTGTTAGTGACCACGCTGGGTGGTCTAATCCCTCATGGCCAAATTAGTACAGACAGGCTTTAATGCAGTTTGTGAAATATTTTCTTTGGTATTTTTCATGGACCATGAGATTCATTGCATATGGAATCACTCACCAGATAATCTATTGTGTAGTAATTCAAAGCTATCTTGCTAAATCTCATATTAATGATATACTGTTGTTGGAATATATTGACATTATTGGTTAAGAAATCTTTTAGGATGACACTTGACTTGAGAAAAGTCAGAAAAAATCCTTATGGAGTTATTGACCAATTACCGTTTTGCAATAACAATGTTATATATCTGTTGTCACTTCTCTATCTCTAAGTACAGTGTACAGTATGGGTACAGTCAAATCAATATGCAGTTTTTTAATGTATGCAGTATTGAAACCATGTTTTATTTTTGTTATTGAAGGTCAAAATTAAGCTGCCAGGAGTCAAGTATGCAGATGTTGAATTAGACGTGAAGGACAAATTTCTAGATTGCAGGACACCAAACCAGTGAGTATTATGTTATGAATCCAAATATACTTGATGATAATTAAATACTGTGGCTTCCAATTAATTTTTCTGAGTAAAGCAGATTTATTCCAGGCTAGATTGTGTAGAATATGTCAAGAGAGATATTCAGAGGGGCACGAGCCTATGCATACCTGTATTCATGACTTTCTTTAAACTTTTTTTTACATTAAGAAGAGAAAATATACAAGCAGACCTGTTAGTGAGCTATAAAATTGTAGCACAACCGATTCACAAACCACATGCAACAGCTCACAGTGCTCTCAGTCACATTTCAGTGATGTTATAGTTGGTTGTCAAGTAATTCTTATGTACATATCCCAAATGACACCTCTTCGCCCTCCCTTATTCCTTTCTCAGCAAACTTGGACTACATCTCCCTCATCCTGTGGATAGTAAGAACGGCCGAGCTAAGTGGGATGGAGACAAAGAGATCTTGACCGTTACTCTCAAGATGACCAGAGAATATGACTTTGTCAATTTCTGATGAAATAGACCATGGGAGATGGACCTATGATAATGAATATCCAAGAAGGATTATGACATTCAGATGCTGAACATGATCTATTAAAGATGATCTATAGACAAGGTTTGGATCTATTCTGGCAGTGGAAAAGCAAGAACCTAATTTCGTCAAACTTGTCATCGGGTGCTTTCATATAGTTTCAAGAATTTAACATGATATATTGGTTTCAAGTATAGTGTTCTCATCCACTGCGCAAGGTGCTTAATACATTTCAATAAGATGACACTGTGATTGCCTTGCCGCAGCTGTCTAAAGGTGAAACTTGTCTGCATACTTTCAAAGGAGACATTGTTCGGAAGGAATGGTCAGGAACTGACAGTCGGTGCTTCCATCTTGTTAATGATCATTTAAAATGATGCAGCAAATAGTAAGGAAAAAATGGTCATGACCAAATAAAATGACAAGAGTGTAGTGTGCTTCACATTTCTGTAGTCACATTATATTTAAAGGGGCTTTTCTTGCTTTCTGCTCTCCTGGGGGGCGTTTCACAAAACTTGTCATCAGTGACAAATGACAGTTTTTGTTATAAGCTACTGAAATCCTTGTTTCTGATTGGTTATCAGCAGATTTGTCTCTGATTTTTGTCATTTGTCATAGGAAGAAGGCTTTGTGAAACAGGTCCCTGATGTTGTCTTGATAGGAATCTCACACCTTGGAAATATATGTACATTGTTTTTCTCATTTTTAAATGGCCACAAGTTATCTGAATATTGTTGATTTATACCAATTCTTGTGCAGTGAAAGTAATATTGACTATATTAGAATTGTTTTCAGATTGCTGTAATATTACTCCACATGTGAGCGTATTTGAACTATGAACTATAGCCCCTCAAAAGCTTTCTTTCATTTTATGTATAATCACCACACACACTGCATTTGTGTTGTATTTTTATTTTGTATTCAAACACATTCAGGATAATGCGATAAAATTGTGTTTAATTGATGATGATGTGTATGAGGAAGTGGAAGAAAATGCTCTTCAATTTTCAGAGATGTACATTGTATTTACAAAGTTTATTTATCTTTGTATGTGTCATCATTCTATCTGAAAGAAAACCATCCGTATTCAGATTTATCAGACATGATACTTGGTTTTATACAGTGTAGTTTTTTTAATTCCTCTGTCATTTATAATCGTTTAGCTTATAGTGACTGATGAGAGAGGCGAGGATACCGAACACACCTTACATGCCTTCACATGCATTGCTGATGCTGCTGCTGATTAATGATGTGTATGAATCACCAATGAATTTCTTTACCAGTTTAGATTGAAGTACATTTGAAATCTGAGCATAAATTCATACCAAGGTGTACTAAACAAAATGTATTTCAAAGTCACTCAAAATTAAATTTAGTCTGTTTTTTTTAAAAATATTCATTTGATTGAATGAAATCCTATTTAAATTATATAATACCTTGTATACATTTGAGAAAGAGATTCATGTATGCTGCAAGATAATGAGCTTGTACTGATGTATAAACCTCAGTTGTTAACTACATTATTAGATTTCAGTCCATTAATGATTTACTATAATGTATTCAGTCACACCAGTTGCATTCACTCATGAAAAGTCAACTTTTTCTGAAGGTGGAAAATGAAGTTTTCTACTGTTAATCATCTCTATATGTATAAGTTATGATGTCTGAATTTGTTTTATTTCATAGTCTGATTGGTTTATGTATCATTTCCTGATTTAATTTTATCTAAGGTAATGCATACTGTTGGTTAAAGTTTTTAAAAAGATCAAAATAAATTTCATTTAATTTCTGATTTTTGGATACATGTATGGGGTAGAAGGCAACCTGAAAAATCACATATCGGTATCTATTGTGGAATATGATTTATTGATGACTGGGTTTCCCATGTTATGATGGATTCACTCAGATTTAATACCATATGGCTGATATTTTTAAAACTTTCTATTATGGATAAGCCACTAATTATGTTAATAAACGTAAAAAAGAGAGAGGGCAGATTGAAATTTAAACCTTATCAATGACCATGACCGACATTGTGAATTAACATCAATCAATAACGAAACATACATTCAAAGAATTGCATTTTCAACTTTTATTATGCTGAAAGCTATACAAAGCAATACAGAATATTTCTAAGAACATATTGCACATGTCATCAATTACAAGCTAAAGCAATAAATATATACCAAATTAAGCTGCTTCGTACAGCATACTCTTGTGTCTTCTTTTAGTACTAAACATACAAGGTGAAAAGCTAATGTCTAGCATAAAAGCCCATAAATTAATAAATACATTATAAACACAAATGCATATCGAGGGTTCAGTGACTCAAAGACGTAACTCCATTTTGAGAAAAAGTGGTTTAAAGATGAGAGGTCCACTTGGGCCTTAAGGAGTTAAGTTTATGTTTCACTAGCCATCGACTTCAATGGGGTGTTGGGTGGAGTTAAGTCTTTGTGTTTCCTGGAGAGCCCACATTTTTCTGAACATGATATCAAATACTCATTTTGGCAAAATATGGAGTTACGTCTTTGTGTCACTGAACCCTCGATATATTCAAATACATGTATGCATCTCAAATACGCTTCCTATTTTTAAGAATAAATACATAAAAGGTGATCTTCAGCAATAAGCTTGAAGAAGCAAGAAGCTAGTATTAATACATGAAGCTGTTTTGTATAGCATCATTTTGTCTTCTTTTAATACTAAACATACAAGGTGAAAAGCTAATGTCTAGCATTAATGCCCATAAATTAATAAAACTGTGTATAAACACATGTAAACACATGTATACACAGTTATATGTCCAAGGTTCAATCAAAATGCTGCATAAATATTTATGCATCTCAGATATGACTCCTATTGTTTTTATATGAATACATGTATACAACTTGTACAATGTGATCTTCAGCAGTAAACTGAAACATACTAGGAACTGCAAAATGCATGGAATATAATGTTCCAATAATGGATTACCTTCCTCATCTACACAAAAATTACTAACAGAGCTGCTAGCTACTTTAGCAAAATGTCCACATAATTTGAGTAGAAGATCATTCTATATTTTCATCCTAAAAATCAGAAAAGAAATTTGCATATTATACTCCTGAAGCCTCCATAAAATGTGGAAAAACACAAACTAAAATACAATAAATAGAATCATCACTAAAATGGGCAAAATTTTTCAGCCATATAAGTATAAAATCAACATATAAAACATGATCAATCACTGGCCCTACTTGGGCTAGTAGATAGCAAGTTCAGTCTGAATAGAGATTGATTTGTTGGCTACATCAACAAGCAAGAGCTTAATCCCTATACAGTCAAACGTATACAGAACACTTATATTTAAACTCTCGTTATCACAAATTAATTTTGCTGGTCCCATGTCGTATTTTACTATATTTTTTTTTTTTAGCCGTGATATATTAACAAGGTTTGAGATATAACAGAGGAACCTCACTGATCCTAAAGTGATTGTTATAATGAGGTTATAATGCATTTTACATGACATCAAGGATAAAAGAGCATCAAATTCCCTATTTCGTTTATTTTCAGTTTTCTTTACTAATAACTGATTTTTCTTATAAAACTGAAGATATGGCGTATATATTCAGTACTGAATAAATGCCATTTTACTACTACCAACAACAACAACATATTTCATTCTGGATTTTGACATTTGAAAAGAATTAGAGCAAAGCTTTTATGTAGATGTATATCACATCTTGTCACTATCTGCTGCTCCTGCTCTCATGAAATTAGATATATGCTGTTTTTCATTTGAGAATAAGAGATATTGTAAAGATTATCAATTAATCTAACCCTACAAATGAATCTTCCTCATGTTCACTTATATATCTAAGGTAACTTGGATATCTTTTACACCAACCACACTAAGGATTTCAAAAATGACATGATATGATTTACCTTTTTATGGAAGAATATATCTTAAATGCCATATCATCAGAAAGTATAATGGTGTTTCTCTTATTGTGGTACTAGGTTAGGTCATTCAATTTAAAGCAACTCTAATTATAGAATAATTCAAATAACCTTTCTATGTTTAGACTTAATACTGCTAGGAAGTTCAACTGTGTGTCATTAACTAAAACAATCAAATAAGTCAATGCTATAAAGCATGGCAAGAAAAGGGCTACCATATCTCTTTAACAAGTAGCCATCTAAACAATAGCTATAGATTAGCAACTAAATACTACAAACATGGATTAGTTATGAGTTTTTCACATGGATGAGACACGCCTGGTGGAGCTGTCACCTGGAAGATTCTACCGGTACCACCACACACACAGAGGGTAAGTCCCATGCCTACACCACCCGTACTAGCGGTGCTCTTCCTTGGTAAGAGGGTGGTGTTGATGTAGATCCCTCCGTCTGGACCTCCCTCAAGGGATAGCGTATCAAGCTGGGGGGGGAAATAATGAGGGAGTAAAGATAATGATTGACAGAGTGATTTGAGGTCTTAATAGGTTGTTCAGGTACAAGAATTAAAAAAAAGGGTTGTGCATACCAGTGCCATTGTAAGAGGAACAGGAAGAGCTCTTGTCTCATATCAAACTTGGTATCTTTTAATTTCAAATTTAATAAAACACAAGAATCAGTATAATATCTTTACCTGCTTTTTTTTTTTTCAAGGACAAATGATCATACTTTCACACTGTTTGTATGATATAATACATGTGCGCCAAAACTATGGACATAAAATAAATTCAAATCATTTCAAACAGCCTCCATCTCAAAGCAGTAAACTATCGATGGATCAAGTCATTGTTTTCAGATCCTGTTGAACACTTTTTGAAATTAAAAACTGTAATTACAAATTAAAAAGTAAGACAAATACAAAATTATCCTAAAATGTTAAAGGGAAAGTCCACCCCAAAAATAAGTTTGTTTCGATAGAGGCAGAATAATAAGAAAATCAGGTGAGTGAAAGTTTGAGCAAATTCTGAATGAAAATAAGAAAGTTATGAATTATTGAAGTTGTGATCAATCAAATACAAATTGGCAACTCTATGACGTATCATGCGAGCTCAACTTCCATTTGCTCAGTACTAAAAAAATCTAAAATTTTCATTTTCCCTCAAGAAAAATTTCAACCATACATGCACCCTAAATATAATAATTGCAAATATGTTTCTATACTCCCCCTGCAAGGAACAAATTTATATTCCGTCATCAATAACGAAGAAAACATGATTTTATGGAATATTATGCACAAAGCAAATGAAGGAGAGCTCGTATAATAAGTCACAGAGTTGCCAATTTGTATTTGATTGATCACAACTTCAATAATTCATAACTTTCTTATTTTCATTCAGAATTTGCTCAAACTTTCACTCACCTGATTTTCTTATTATTCTGCCTCTATCGAAACAAACTTATTTTTGGGGTGGACTTTCCCTTTAAGACAAGCATGTTTCAACTAAAAATTTACATTTGGAGGACTTACAGCATTTAAGATGATATTAGATCCAGACATGTCAATATCTTTTGCACCGATGGTCAGTCCTTCATTACCCTGTATGGTCAACACCTGGTCACTCATCACCCTCAGGTCATCAACAATGCTAGGGGTCACCTTCATAGAAAGAAAAACATTATATTAGTGTTTAGGTATTTGGCATAGTGGAATAGTTGAAAGCTTGTGAAATTCCAAGCACATATATGCAAGATAGATTTGTTTCATATATTCAAGTAACACATTAATAATCTAAATCTAAGGCATTAACCACCACTCCCTTGATCTGTAAGTGAGTGATTCAATTTTGAAGCATTTTTCAATGTGATGTGAAAAAGTAATGTGAAGCATTTTGAGATATTGTTGTGAACATGCACAATTCAGCCTTTAGCTGTAAAGCATTGTCAAATAAAATCCATTACTGAATAGAACTGAATTGAATCCAAGGGATATGACATAAACCAGAGATGGGTTCATACAAATTTAACTTATTTATTCGGCATCTAAATTGAGCATATAGTGAATCGTTCCACAAGTTAACTTGCTAAGACAATTTAGGACCTTCGTGTAGGAATCAAGTTCCTCTTTACTTACCTTAGTTGTAATAACCTGTGTTGTTTTGAGTTGTTTCATCCCAGTCAGTGATGGTATACCACTATCATTGGCTGTGTGTAGAATTGTGTTGCCAGTGAGGGGGTCTATGATGTGAAGTCCTTCCTGTGATCTCAATGTTGTGTTGGCGCCACTGAATTCCACTACATGGAAGAGAAAGTGAGAAAACAATGACAAATCTTGATGGACATGCATTTTGGTTGCATTGACATTTATTTTTCACATTGCACTTAAAATGTGCATCCTTTCCATCAAGCAGTGATACTGTTTAGCTTTACTACAAAGACATAGTCAACCCATATTGTAATATTATGATAGTATGAGCTTCTCTAATTTGTTTGTATCTTTGAGGGGTGTTTTTTTTTTCTCAATGAGACACTTGAATCGTTCAAACATCACAAAAGTTTAGCTTGAGGTAAAACCAAATGTAAACAAATTGATTGTCAACAGTGTGATAATGATGAGGCAAACATGAAAAAGCCCCCCCTCCCCCCCCCCCCCTCCAAAAAAAATCATTCCATCATACTTACCAGAAGAACCATGTCCAATCATATGTTGCAATATCACCTGTAAAAGACATACAAAAAACATAAACTTTTTAGTGAAAGATTGTTTGATTGAAGTGCAAGCACAGCTGTCAAATGGGATACAAAGGTGACTTGAACAGTGAGTAATGAAAAAAAATACCCCACTAAATTGTGAAAGATACAATATGTGTGCTCCAGAAACTAAGAACCTACCGAGCCACAAGATATCTATTTGGATTTTCAATCAAATGTCTCAATATCTTAGTAATTGTTTGTTTTTTAAATCAGAATCTTACAGACTATTAAAGTTATTGCTTGCAGTGTGAAATAAAAAATCACTATTTTAGGTTACAAATTAATAATTTGTAAGTTTAAATTTTATTATGTTTCTTTAACATTGGTTCACTTAATAAAAACTTATATTTTTTCAAACTCTGAAGGAATGGAAAGTTAGATAATTATTGCCAATTTGAGGAGGGGGAACTAATAAAACTCTGAACTGCTAAGTGTTAAAATGAATGTAGATGTAGCAGTCTGGATTGGACATGCAAGGCAGGAGTTTGATCTACATACCGGTTGGCCGTCACCATGAACCTCAAGATCCTGTCCCTTATATCCACCAAACTCTCCTATATCTGATAGAACCCTCTCGGCCATCACGTCAGTCTTGTACTTCACTCCGCCTTCTCCTCGGAACTCCATCACATCAGAACCATTCTGGTCAATACGCAGAGCCAACACTATCAAGACTGTCAACTGGACAATTTAGAAGAGAGAGGTATAACATAGCGAATTCATGGATGCTTTTAAAGTTTATGTGCAATAAATACTTTTTTAATTGCATTTTATACTAATTTCACTGTAGATACATTATGATAATTCTTATAAACACATATACATGTGCAGTCATAAACCTAATTAATACACGATGATGATGATGATGATCGCATCTTCAAAGCACTCGTGGCACGTACTTGCTATACAATGTCTCACAAAATCACTGTTCTTGATGAGTGTTCTTACATAATAAGAAGAGAAACATACATCATCATGTTTGGGGCAGTGGTACGTATACTTACCACTAGATTTGCTATTGCAACAGCATAAATCAGGAACAGCAGGAAGTAGGCAAGAAAGCGTTTGCGCCCTCGTAGGCCAGTCTTATGAAGGTGGTCTTCATGGACAGCCACATAGCCTGCTCTAAAGTTACTGTTGTGTTCTTTGTTGACTCTCCGTCTCTCAAGAGACTTGTCCAGCATAGACAGCCGACTGTTGGACCTCTGAGTGGGTTTAATAGGGAAGAAGCAGAAAAGACAGTGTATGTTAAAAGACAGTATAATTTTGATGAACAAGTTCATTGGGTTTAAATCAGGTATTAGTTCTGTCACATCCCAAGAGTCTCAGGTAAATACCATTGGATCATTTGGATGTTTTATAACTAATTCTTAAACATACAGCTGAATTGTGTTGCTTGATCTTCTCTGACAGTCCCGTGCCTTCTGGCAATAGCCCCCGCCCACCTAGCCTTGATTGGCACCCATACCCCTGCATGAAGAGGCAGGTAAACAAGACCCCAAATGTGTCCGAAATCACCCCTTCCCGCACTTGACGAAAATTACACAGGGGCTTCGGAGTTCGCTAGTGGACTCTTTTTTTCTTCTCAAAAAATGACATTTTCCATCGGGGCATTGACCACACTTTGCATAATGTATGCAAAGGTCGCGTGCCACGAAAGCTGAATAGAGTAAGGGTTTTGGTCATTGACTGCTATCCAACAAGGCAGTGCAGACCACCCAATTTTTAAGCTGCAGCAGGGAATTACGATGGGAGCCTGTATCTTTGGATGCATTTAATATCTAACGTTATTTTTCAGGCTGTCGCAGGAGCTTCAACTCAAGCAATAGAGGGGATTCAATCCTACTTTAACAATCAACAAGAATCCCTTAAAGGTAATGTAAGTTTTGGGAAATTTTGAAAATTGAATGGATAGTAATTCTTTAACATGTTGATATATTTGGATGCCCCTGTCGATGTATTTTAAGCACTAGAAAAGTTAGCCCCTAAAACATTTGTGCTTTCGAGAAATTTGAATAATACAAATTTACCGGTGCTCCCGGTAAATTTTGAAAAATTTCAAATAGCGCATCCGGCCAAACAATGGTAGCTGCGACCATGAAAACCTCAGAATATATGTTGTTGTGATATATAATTACCAAACGGGGAATAGCCAATCAATCGATTTTAGTCAAGAAACGGTGTTTTATAGCTAACTTAATATCTTGACCTTGAGAGGGAGCTGTACAACATTAAAAGTTTATTATTTACAATTTCATGACATTAGACTCAATTTTAACCGCGATAACGATCATTGAATATTGTAAAATCGCATATGCTTCCAATTTCATGACCCCATACCAAAAAAATAAAATAAAATAGGCCTAGGGTCTAATGATCCCTCCATCATTCCATCGTTACATGAAGAAGAAGATCCTCATTACGGTAGATAACTTCACACAGGCGCGCGCCCACCCGCAATCCACCATCGCCATATGCACTTGTATTGTGCAGCAGTTTGCCATGAAACCTAAGAAAAAGTGTATACTAATATCATTGTTTTTCCAAAAAATACTCCAAAAATAACAAATTTTAACTCATGATCTTTAACTTATTTCATGATTTGGACATTTTTATAATGAATATTTACTTCATTTTCATTGAGTATGTTTTAGTCTGGTATCTCCACGCCAGAGTTACGGGTCAAATTTTGGATAGGTTTCTGAACAAGGGCCCAATATTCTGCGGGAATCCCAGACAACTCGCCACAAAGACAACCCGCCCCAAGACAACCCGCCACAATACCCTGGACAACCCGCCACAATACCATGGACAACTCGCCACAGCCTTTTCGGACAACTCGCCACACTTTTTCCCATCATGATTTCTAGATCTAAAATGAAATGAAATTGTCATTTTTCATGATTTTGGTGCTGTTATAAACACAGTCATTACAAAGAATAAAGTTGATTTCCCTTGTAACAATAATATACTTTTGATCTAGAGGTCTATAACAGCTGCATTTTTCTGTCCCAGAATTTTTTTAATGGTAGGATACTGGAAGCACTGGCGTACTGATAGGGGGGGGGGGGGCAGTTGACCCGCGAAATAAAATTGGAATGTGGTTTATTTCTAGATTTTCTGGGTTAGTTTCGTCAGAGGTGGCATTCTTGGTTGGGGGGGGGGGGCACTGTGCCCCCACTTTTCCAGGTTCCCCTAAAGTGCGCCCTTATCCTTTGTAGGCTACATGTCCTTTTCCCTTCTGATAATTTTTAATGGTAGGAATTAATAGAAGGATAGGCCTACTGGAAGCACTGGCGTACTGATGGGGGAGGGGGCAGTTGACCAGCGAAATAAAATTGAAATTTGGTTTATTTCTAGATTTTCTGGGTTAGTTTCGCACTTTTGCCCACAGTCAGTGGCGGCATTCTTGGTTGGGGGGGGGGGGGGACACTGTGCCCCCACTTTTCCAGGTTCCCCTAAAGTGCGCCTTATCCTTTGTACATGTCCTTTTCCCTTCTGATAATTTTTAATGGTAGGAATTAATAGAAGGATAGGCCTACTGGAAGCACTGGCGTACTGATGGGGGAGGGGGCAGTTGACCAGCGAAATAAAATTGAAATTTGGTTTATTTCTAGATTTTCTGGGTTAGTTTTGCACTTTTGCCCACAGTCAGAGGCGGCATTCTTGGTTGGGGGGGGGGGACACTGTGCCCCCACTTTTCCAGGTTCCCCTAGAGTGCCCCCTTATCCTTTGTACATGTCCTTTTCCCTTCTGATAATTTTTAATGGTAGGAATTAATAGAAGGATAGGCCTACTAGAAGCACTGGCGTACTGATGGGGGAGGGGGCAGTTGACCAGCGAAATAAAATTGAAATTTGGTTTATTTCTAGATTTTCTGGGTTAGTTTCGCACTTTTGCCCACAGTCAGTGGCGGCATTCTTGGTTGGGGGGGGGGGGACACTGTGCCCCCACTTTTCCAGGTTCCCCTAAAGTGCGCCTTATCCTTTGTACATGTCCTTTTCCCTTCTGATAATTTTTAATGGTAGGAATTAATAGAAGGATAGGCCTACTGGAAGCACTGGCGTACTGATGGGGGAGGGGGCAGTTGACCAGCGAAATAAAATTGAAATTTGGTTTATTTCTAGATTTTCTGGGTTAGTTTTGCACTTTTGCCCACAGTCAGAGGCGGCATTCTTGGTTGGGGGGGGGGGGGGACACTGTGCCCCCACTTTTCCAGGTTCCCCTAGAGTGCCCCCTTATCCTTTGTACATGTCCTTTTCCCTTCTGATAATTTTTAATGGTAGGAATTAATAGAAGGATAGGCCTACTGGAAGCACTGGCGTACTGATGGGGGAGGGGGCAGTTGACCAGCGAAATAAAATTGAAATTTGGTTTATTTCTAGATTTTCTGGGTTAGTTTCGCACTTTTGCCCACAGTCAGAGGCGGCATTCTTGGTTGGGGGGGGGGGGACACTGTGCCCCCACTTTTCCAGGTTCCCCTAAAGTGCGCCTTATCCTTTGTACATGTCCTTTTCCCTTCTGATAATTTTTAATGGTAGGAATTAATAGAAGGATAGGCCTACTGGAAGCACTGGCGTACTGATGGGGGAGGGGGCAGTTGACCAGCGAAATAAAATTGAAATTTGGTTTATTTCTAGATTTTCTGGGTTAGTTTTGCACTTTTGCCCACAGTCAGAGGCGGCATTCTTGGTTGGGGGGGGGGGGGGGGGACACTGTGCCCCCACTTTTCCAGGTTCCCCTAGAGTGCCCCCTTATCCTTTGTACATGTCCTTTTCCCTTCTGATAATTTTTAATGGTAGGAATTAATAGAAGGATAGGCCTACTGGAAGCACTGGCGTACTGATGGGGGAGGGGGCAGTTGACCAGCGAAATAAAATTGAAATTTGGTTTATTTCTAGATTTTCTGGGTTAGTTTCGCACTTTTGCCCACAGTCAGCTAGAGGCGGCATTCTTGGTTGGGAGGGGGGGGGGCACTGTGCCTCCACTTTTTCAGGTTCCCCTAAAGTGCCCCTTATCATTTTGTACATGTCCTTTTCCCTTCTGATAAGTGCCTACTTTTCTTTCTCCGATGTTTTAATTATAATGTTACTCATAATTACAGAAAAGAACTTTTCAGTCTTTCTTCATTAGATTGTCTTTAATATTCATCATGTAATTTTTCAAATGGGACCTTATACTTTTAGCTCGCTTGCTCGAAAATCGATATTCAGTCCATCACACCAAATTGCGAAGTACGTTGCTTAAACAATATGTTGTTCCACATAAAGAAATAAACAAATATGGATGTCATTCGTGGTAATGTATTCACAATCTTGACGAAGGCGTAGGCCTGTATACAAATATCTAAAAATGGTTTTTATTATTGTTGATGTGTCCCTTTGTAGGTGCCCCTTTTTCAGAAATCCAGCCATTCTTGCAATCATATTGTTACAAGGGAAATCAACTTTATTCTTTGTAATGACTGTGTTTATTAAAGCATGAAAATCATGAAAAATGACAATTTCATTTCAATATATATTATTGTTACAATTAGGGAAATCAACTTTATTCTTTATTCTTTGTAATGACTGTGTTTATAAAAGCACGAAAATCATGAAAAATGACAATTTCATTTCATTTTAGATCTAGAAATCATGATGGGAAAAAGTGTGGCGAGTTGTCCGAAAAGGCTGTGGCGAGTTGTCCAGGGTATTGTGGCGGGTTGTCCAGGGTATTGTGGCGGGATGTCCAGGGTATTGTGGCGGGTTGTCTTGGGGCGGGTTGTCTTTGTGGCGAGTTGTCTGGACCCCTTCTGCGGGTGCGAGGACGTACGGGAGATTTTGCATTTATTTTTACTAATTTTATTTTTCACCATGTTCACCCCGCCCAGGCCAGGGTATGGGTGCCAATCAAGGCTAGGTAATATCAATTTCATATTTTACATTATCACCTAAGAGACACCTATATCTAGTAGTCTAGCCCTACACTGCTGCTCAAGCCTCTAGGCTACGCCCACCTCCGAGTGATTTTCATGGATCGAAGTCGTGCCGAACTTGGGCCTAGCCGCCTGCATGCCGCGGGAGCGGGGTGGCTAGATCCGATCCGAGGCAGTGGTGCCTCGCCCGTGGCAGCTGCAACTGCAAGCTGCAGCGACCTTAAATTTTAAAACTGAACTGTAGCTGTCGGAACTTAGTTAGAAATCTACAGTTACACCAACAGACCGAAGGCCTATAACATCAAATATTAACCATGCAATATGTTATAATTTTTGCATTTAACCATATCTACATAGCTAAAAGAAATAAAGCTAAATTAAATAAAAATACTCACTCTGAAAGCAGTGTTGTTTTCCTCCATTTTATTCCCAGGGCAATTTCCGGAAGCTTAAGATATTACTTCCGGTGCACGCAGCTGTTTATCATTAAACTTCAATGCGCATGCGTAGCGTCATTGCAACCAGCGGTGACGATGTCGAAATTACTTTTCCCACATAACATCGCAATCGCTTTCTTTGGTGGACCCATAGAGCTATATACATGACATAATCTCTATATGGGTGGGCCCAACTTTGTGAAGAAAAACTACACGATCGGATATACTTCTCCTTTCTACAATTTTCAGTGATCTGATATTAGTCCGACTATAAGATGCTTTTGATGAACTTTAATTCACTGGAGAAGAAGAAAAATAAGACGAAGAAAGAAATAAAGAAAAAGAAGGAGAAGGAAGAAAGAAGAAGATTAAGAAGCCAAGCCTGAAATTAAAGAAAAGAAGAAGAAGAAGAAACAAAATGAAGAAGAAGCACTAACTATATACCTTCGTGGCCTCATTCACTATCGCATAGAACAGACACCCACCTCACTCTCTGACTCTGTTCTCAAAACCATCAACGTTATTGTTAGGCCTTATGTGACTTATGTCAACCATTATCATCTTTTTTCATAGGTTTTTATTTATTTCTCTCCGAAAGAAAATTGTACATAATTTATAACTATACAAACTAACAAAATAATTTTCACAGTAGGTCTAAATCAATTTGCAAGTGAACTTTTACATTTACATACAAGGTTGCAACTAAAGTTACACATTTACAGATGAAAAATATTCACATAAACAAAATTATTTATTTTCACATTTAAAAAAAAAAAAATTAAAAATTGGAAATAAAGTTTGTACTATTTTCTCGACCAGTTTGCTTATAAATCTCAAATTATTTCTTTTCTTTTCCACAATATTTTGTTTTCCTCTTAAACTTCCTTTAGAGAACAAAAAAAAGGAGAAAAAAAAATATTTGATTTGATAAGGTTATATTCGAATATTCAGCAATAGGCAGCTGGAGGCTGATGCAAGTGAATTTACAAGGTAAAAATAGTTCCATAGACGTAAAAATATAATTATATGCTTTAACAGTTTTAACAACGATATTGATTATAGAGTTGTTATTTGGATAATGCTTTAATTATTTGAGAATAGATGGAAAGTCAAACAAAATCTTGTAACATGAATGCACATAAGTTGTCTTTGCCACTTGTCAATGCATTTCAAAAAGTGAACAAGGTATACTAATATTGCTACACGGGGGGCATTTCTGAAGAAATACAGTTAATAAGGCATGCTGTATTTCTTAACCATCATTTCCCAAACTTCATACACAACATATCTTACGTAGTATCCACTTAAGTAAAAAGCTAAAATGGACTTGATTTTCTCGGAAATGATCCCCTACTATATAGTATGGGTATTGGGTATATAATTTGATTGTATAGGCCTATGTCTACTCATCATTGTTTTGCATAATCAGATCCGATATAATCCGTATGTTTGAACTTTGATTTATTAAATAGTTTGTCTTGACGTTCTTGATATAATTCTTATGTTAGCTTATATATACTAAGTAATACCATCTCTGATGATTACGTATAAACAAAAATTATAAAGTATAATATACTCTTAGTTCAGTTTAGGCATTATTTTCCCTAGCTTTATACTTAATTTATTTTGTGTGTGTGCTTTTTCAAACATATTGATTGTTTTTTAATTGCTTGATTAAGTATACACTTTTCGTTAATTATCTATGACTATGTATTACGCATGTAAACAAGACAAAAAATTCATTGATTGCTATTGTCATGTATCTAGTAAAGGCATTGAACGAGTTGAAAGGAATTGCATTGAAATAGAGGTGGGCGTTAACCTGCGGCCTTGAGTGCCAATCTGTGGTTTGGAAAATAATCTCGTCATCAAAACACTCGAGTTTGCACGCAACGTCGTATGCTAACTTATGCGACAAGGAAATATCCTTTTTATTATATCATTTTGCCTTTTTGTAAATAATAAAATGGCTGAGTCACTTCGTAGACTTGTCAAGGCTGAGTCTTACTCACTGTTGCAAGATAAACTTGAAAGATGGAATGACAATTACTTGGTAAGTAACGATTTTTAAATCCTAAAATTGTAGACGTGCTTCTTGTGCATCACTGTGCATGCGCAAACAATATTTCCTTGGTCCCATTCCTTATAATTTGACGGGGGAGACTAGCTAGCCTGGCGAGGCCGAGAGCCCTTTTCAGCCGCCCAAGTCGGCGCTAGTTCAGAAGTCTATCCAAACTTTGACCCGTGATTCCGGCGTGGAGATACCCTACTAAAACATACCCAAAATGAAGTAAATATTCATCAATTGTCCAAATAAAGGTCATGATTTAAATAAAAGTCGATAGATTTCTAATTGTTTGTTAGACTAGACAGACTAGATTCTAGACTAGTCTAGATCTAGAAGTCTAGATCTACCACCTGTTTTTTTATTTGTGTCAATTTTCTTATCTTTTTAGGAGTAGACTATTTTTCCTAAAAACGAAGACTTATAGATCTAGGCCTAATAATCACTTTCTCACAGGAATCACGTTATAAACTGCAGCACAATTAATACAATTGCATACCGTACTGACGGTGGGGTGCGGGCGCGCGAGTGTTCAGTTAGCGACCGTAAACTAAGTTTAGACCCTACAGTCGCTAACTTATATTTAAAACACATGTGCACGCACCCGACCGTCGGTACGGTATGCAATTGTATTGTGCTGCAATTTGTTATGAATCCCGTAAGAAATTCCATATGATTATGATAAGTCTTTTGTCAACTCTGTTGCTACTGCATGCAGCAAGTGAAAACGAATTCGTTTAATCAAATTAAGGAAATGCAAGCATTACTTTAAACCAACAGAACTTTGTTATTCCTGACTCATTTCTCCTGATTGTGGTGTTATATAAAAGGGCAGAAAATAAAATTTTCAGAAATGTGATTTTCTCTTTTGTCAACTCAGTGTGTTGCTACGGCAGGTAGCCAGTGAACACGAATTTGTTAAATAAAATTATGGAAATGCAAGCATACTTTAAACAAACAGAACTGTGTTATTCCTGGCTCATTTTTCCTGATTGAGGTGTCATATGAAAGGTCAGAAAATAAACTTTTACTAAATTTGATTAACTAAATTTGATTTTCTCTTTGAAATTCAAATAACGCCCGTCAAATGACTTTTTGGTACCCTCTCTTCAAATTGTTTTTAATCACTCATGCATGAAATATGCATCATATGAGTTGCATCAAATAAAAGAGGTGGATCTAAGCTTTACAAATATGTGTCATTTATAATTATTAACTATAATTGTGATTAAGTTATGAAAAAACATCAATAATTCTCAGTTTTGTTTTTTTCTGGGACACACTGTATACCTAGATCAAGTTCAACAGTTATGATTTACTGGCACTTAGTGGAGCAGTATCCAAGTTGTACAAATTCTATAACCCGATAGGGCTAATGGGTAATCCTGTAGGTTATTGTAGCTGTATCTCTTGATGTGTTATGTTTTGAGTAATGTTTCATTAAAAGGATTTGATATTTATGTAATGATGAGTTCAAGTTCACTTTATTCAATACTTTCATTAAAAAATATACAAGGAAAGCAAACATAAAAGTTAGAATATAATACATGTATCAATATATAACATGAGGATAACACAAGTGGTGAAGACATGATGGACAAGGGAAAAAACATTTTAAACATGTACATTAATGAAAGTATTTGGAGACTAGACAGGAAGGCCGGGCCTTATGTAAAAGTCTGTCTCCAGTAATTGTATAAAAAACTAAGTACATTATTTAAATTTTGTATTTGTTATAAAAAGGAAGAAAAAAAAAGGGGGGGGGGGGAATTGCATTCACACATACACTCTCTCCCATATACACCAACACACACTTTTCTGTCTGATGAACATTAAGAATATAGGTTATTGCACTATTGAGTATTGTCTTAACAGGTACAGTTTAAATTTTCTTTTAAAACTATTTAGTGATGGACTCGGTCGAATATCTATGGGTATGTCATTCCAAATTTTTGGACCCCTGAAAAAAATTGTATTTTGGGAAACTAGTGTCCTTACTCCTGGAATATGAAAATTCCAGAGAAGAGATTCATGATAGGTATAGGCTTCATAGGTGCACTGCCCTATTATAGTGTAAGAACTGTTGAACTTCCATTGCACCCTTGATGGATGAGGGATGATGATGCCAGTTTGTTTGATCTTGGAGTCAACAAAAGAACTCTGCTTATTATACTGACTCAATGAAAAACCTTCACAGCAAACAATGAAATCTCTTTTAGGGAACTGACTTGAGATCTGTGAAAGCATCAGAGGCTATACATGTGTATGGTAGCAAGCAAACTATTTGTCAAGCCTTGTGTACACTTCTTGGTTTTTCTGTAATCTTTTATTTATACAGAGGCTTAAGTGTTGTTGAACAGCAAACAAGGATATGGAACAGAGTCTGATTCTCTCTTTTAAATCTTCACATTTTGATTCACAATCTAGTCTTCAGAGAGCATCATAGTGTTTGCACATGAATCATTTTAAAGAGTCACACTATTTTATTCACACATATCTGATAATACCATCTGATAGATGTGTCTATTTTTAGCTACATTGACTAAACTTGTGAACATTTGCATATATGTACATGTGTGGATGTCCCTCCATATTCAAAGCATGACAAAAATTACAAAACTTTCTTTACAGGCTAGAAAATAACACAGGTAAATTTTTTCAATGCCTTGCTTGTTTAAAGCCTGTTTAATTATTTAAACATTTAATAGGCAAACGTGTTTTTAAATAGAAGGCCCTTTTATAATTTAAGACAGAAAAAAAAAATTAAAATAAGAAAATGAGAGAGAGAGAGTGAGCATCAAAATGAAAGTTGATTAGATTTACGTAAAGTTGGTTTAATGTACATTGTACTATGGAGCACGATCTTTAGAATATATTGAAGAGAACATGAATCGTTAATCAACCATTAGTTTAGCTGCCAAAAAAATATTGAAAGGTATTTTTATTGTAATTTTATTTACAGGTAAACACTTGTGATCAGAATGTCAATCGATGTTCAGAACTGATTGAGATCACATCTAGACTGCAGGGGGAGCTCTTCACTATCCTCAACCTGTGTTGTGCAGAAGGTAAGCGTGGTCAAGTACAAACACATCTTCATGTTCATCTATTCTTCCAAATAAGTCTTGTGAAGATGAGGATTTATGCTTGGAGGGTTACCGTACGCAAACTGTAATATTTTTCTGCTGGACATGTGTCTTTCAAAATGTTCCTTGAGATGGGCTATAAAATGCTATATCAAGAACTTGTCTTATTTCAGTTTATCTTTAACCAATCTCAAATTTAACATCTATTGATTAGCTCTCTAAGAGATAGAGGACTGGTCAGACTTCTCTGCTCCCTTGTAATATTTGTAACTTTGTTGATTACAAATTGTATATGAGGAACAAAAGAGTAGACTCACACATATGGTTAGCATAAAAAAAGAAAAACAAAAATACTGCACTGGGAAATTTGAAGAAAAAAGATAATTAGTGATCTGACTGATAATTTTATTAAAAATTTGTGAGCCTTCAGATCACATACCAGTATATTGCTATAACAGACAGTATTTGATACTTTGTTTCATTTGCTGATATTTAGGGGGCATGTATGGAGGATGCAGCTCTCTAAAGAACCGCTTTTTGCCATGGTTGGCCCGAGGGTTTGTAGCTTCAAACAGTGCCGTTACCGTGGATACCAGTCTGTCTATCATGGCCGACGCTGCAGAGAAAGAGAGACAGATGGTGGAGATGCAGGACAGCTATGAGAAGCAGTTAGATGAGGTGGAACAGGACCTTAATACATCCAGAGGTGTGGCCTCGGATCTACAAGCTGAGTAAGTCAAGCATCACACAATGAGGAGGAGGAGGAGGAGAAAGGGGAGGGGGAGGAGGGGGGGGGGGGGGGGAAGGAGGGGGGAGGAGGAGGACGAGGAGCTTAAATTGAAACAATGTCTCTCTGTGCTTTCACAAATTATTACAAAGGATTATTTGCTTTCGGTAATGATAGCTATGCTTAATTGACCATGAATCAAACAATAAGTCAAAGTAGCTATTTAATCATCAGTCAAGTCAATCAGGGCCCCATCTTATAAAGAGTTGAGATTGATGCGGATGAATCACAAGTCCTCTCATAAATTGCAAGTTTACAGTCTCCTATGTCTTAGGAACATAGCTGCGATTGATTGCAACTGTTAAAAGACAGGCCCTAGGGATACCAGTGTCATCCATTCAGGCAGATCCTCTCCTGGATTTCACTAGATATCACTATATGAAAAGCTTAATTCCAAAAGAGAAAGGTTCTCTATGTAGACCTCCTATAGATTCCTAGCTCTGTATGATCACCATGTCTTCTGCTGTCCCCATCGCAGGTTAGAGAGTACAAGGGTAAGACTGGACTCAGAGCGTCGCATGTCAGAAGGAGAGGCTTTGGTCAGTGATGAGGTCTCGGTTGGACTAAAAAACAGGTTTGTGATCACATATTTCAAAGGTTACATTATAAAAAGGAATTGGAATTTAGAGGTGATTATATAAGTTTAGCATTTTGAAGATACTAGACTACTGCCCTGAGATGCTTGAAATGTGTCTCTGGAAGACTTACACCTCCCCCCTCCCCCCCCCCCCCCCCCCCCCCCCCCCCCCCCCCCCCCACCACCTCCCATAGACTGCTACAACTGTACCTCCTTGAGAAAATGTTCCCCTTTTAAATTTAGGTAACACAGGTAGCCTTAGATGCCTGGAATCAAATACCATTCACATAGAAGCAAACCAAAATCATCATGAGAATATGCATTGAAATGTGGTCTTAGGAGGGAATAGGCCCTGTAAATGTACACTGGGAATTATTTGTACTCATTGTTGTAAGTTTTGATGGCTTGCCCATAATAACAGTCATTTTGTTTTTCATTTCATGTTTGCACAGGGTTGCAGTCCTTGAGGATGAACTGCGTCTCTACCGTGCTCGGGTAGGCACTGTAGACGATCATGAGATTGAAGTAAGACGTCTCAAGGATGACCTCGCCGTTCTCAAAGAAGAAAAATTCATCCTCACAGGCAGGTTAGTTACCCTTGATTTTAGTACCCCTGTGACAAACTAGACATAAACAAAGAACTACAGGCAGGTTAGTCACCCTTGATTTTAGTACCCCTGTGACAAACTAGACATAAACAAAGAACTACAGGCAGGTTAGTCACCCTTGATTTTAGTACCCCTGTGACAAACTAGACATAAACAAAGAACTACAGGCAGGTTAGTCACCCTTGATTTTAGTACCCCTGTGACAAACTAGACATAAACAAAGAACTACAGGCAGGTTAGTCACCCTTGATTTTAGTACCCCTGTGACAAACTAGACATAAACAAAGAACTACAGGCAGGTTAGTCACCCTTGATTTAGTACCCCTGTGACAAACTAGACATAAACAAAGAACTACAGGCAGGTTAGTCACCCTTGATTTTAGTACCCCTGTGACAAACTAGACATAAACAAAGAACTACAGGCAGGTTAGTCACCCTTGATTTAGTACCCCTCTGACAAACTAGACATAAACAAAGAAGTGTATAGGATTTGAATTTCCTGGGAGGGGGAGGGGGGAGGGGTGCCAAGGTTTCTTGTCGTTTAATTTTGGATGCTTATTATTGCCTATTTTCCATTTCCATTATCCTCTGATGAAAATACTCTCTCATACCTGTGCCCTAGTTATATCATTTTACACATGTCTTTTCACACCCCCTGTGTTAAAATGGGTCAATTCCTTCATCGTCTACCAAGGAAATTGCTATTTTTGTCCTATAATTTCCTGAGTTGGGTTCTAATTTGAATTATCAAACGCTCATTCTATCTTGCACAGGAGTGAGTACTTGGCCCCCACACCTAGTCTCTCTACCAGCCTCAAGTCTCCACGTATCTCAGTGAGTGGCGATGTGGTCCAGCGTATCCGTCAGGCTAACCTTGTGACCAGATTCAACGACCTGTTTGCTCAGAGTCGCATGGATGCCATGGATATCTTACGCAATCATTGCGATGATCATGAGCTCAATCAAAAGATTGTTTTCACTTGCTTACAGGTAGGTCTGGGTTTTAATGTAGCCAATCAAACTCAAAATCCTTCTAAATCTCTTTAGGTAGGCAGTCTTGTTCAAGGGATCCCTTTATTTCTCCCTTCTGTAAGTGTTTATCTGGTACAATAATGGACAGTTAGGGCTGTTTTCTTCTATATCTTCCAATTTGTGTTGTGATGGCACCTCTGTTGTATTAGACAACTCTCTAATAGTATATTACAAGTTCATGGATTAAACTTCTGATTCTTCTGCTTCTCTATCTCTTAATCTTTCTTGCTAGTAACCTATATTCTGTTTCCTCTCATCTCATGACGTGACCTACAAACTCAAGTTTTTATTAGATGTTAAACGTGTATCTGTCCACAACTGGCTGAGATTAGTCTTATGGCAATATCTTAAAAGTCTTCTTAAACCCACATTTATGTAGGTTTGGTTAGGTGATACTTATTCTTTCTTCTAATATGAAGATATGTATACTGTAATTAACAGTGTATTAACCGCACCTTTTTGCCGCTGAAAAAATTCAACGTCGGGGGTGCGGTTTATACATAGCCCCTCCAACTGGCGCTATGCCTGGCAATGTCTCCCACCTCGGTAATTGGTGTGTTGACTCACCACTCGGAAACTAGAACAACACTCAAATTTGTCTGTCATTTTGGTTTGAAAGTAATCTTTCTGATAGATTTCAATATGTAGTTGATAAAAATGATTCCTCCAATTTTTCTTCTATTACACGGCGTACCACAAGGTTCTGTCCTAGGTCCTCTACTGTTTTTTAAGTCGGCAAAAAAAAAAGAAAAAAAAAGGGGTGTGATTAATACACGAGGGCGATTTATACAACGTTAATTACGGTACTTGTTTTCTATAACATTCAGGAGTGTTTCCATGCTGCTAAGATGGCGTTCCGTCGTTACCGTAGCAAGGTCCAGACCCTACTGGCTGATACACACACTGGACTTGAACCACTGTCAGAAGCCGTCCAAGGCTACATCAATAAGAACGGCACCCTGTTGGATGTACACACTATAGTAGAGGTACGTCTACATGTCATTTACAAGAGATATTTCAGAAACATAAACATAGTTTTGTTATGTAATTTCTATTCCCTGACAAGAACATTTGTTGAGAATCACATTTTTATTATAAGTTTTATGATGTAAAATATTGGGGGGCTGTAGTGCCTAAAGCCGCCACAAAATGATTTGTTTTAAAAATGAAGATTAGCATACTTAAAGGTGAAATTCAAAGAAAATCACAAATATGTTAACTAATGTATCACTAGAAACTGGTAAGCTAACATATGGCCATCGTACAAGTTTTAGGTCAACTACATATCGGGTGATTTATAAAAATACAAATACAACCACCTCCATAGCAGCTGGGATATACAAGAGATTCACCGGAAAAATAATGATGTTTTAATGACGTCACTTTATGGACCAATACTGCCCAAGCAGACGACATCCCATAAAGAATGAACATAATTGCACAGCTTTTATTTGTCAAATTATAATGAGTTTAGTGTATATAAATGTAATGGCATGTTAAACCATTCAAAAGGGGATATGACCCGATTCTGATAACTAAAGTCTTTTGCTCGTAAATACAAAGGATAGGGATTAATTAACAATCAAAGAAACAAGACTTTCAAATTGAAAAACCCTGGAATGATATTAAGGACAGCATTTGTTCCCTCTTGAAACGCCGAACATACCGCGGTGACATAAGCGACAGATTCCTTTATTTTTGTATCGCTGCATTTGTCATCAAAATAAAACCATGCACGGGGTTAAGAGTGAGGCAATAAATTATACATTTAGCCTGACAGTAGTGAAGTAAGAAAAAGAATTCAAGAGAAGATGAACACACAGGCACTGAAAATTTGTGAGATGTCATGGAACATTGTCTGCTTGTGCAAATCATGTCCATACTGTGATCTCACACATCTCAGCAGCGTTCGGAGAGCTCTTCAGGTGCTATGCCGGGGCTGTATTTAAGCGTTTTGTAATTTATAATAATCATTACTTCGCATGTTTCCAAGCATTGAATTTTGATAACCTTGTCGAATCAAAGTTTCAACTTTGCAATAATGAAAATAAAGTTATTTTTTAAAATCAATGAATATCTACTTTAAGACCAGAGTTTTCTTTGTGCATTGCATATGGATAAAAGACCCCAAAACGTACTTTCATTTTGTATTGGTTTAGATAGTCATTTCATTGATATTAAACCGTGCAGTATCAGTCTTCACCATTTTTATGGCAAATTTCTTATAGTACATTATTTTTACCACAAAGAATATGAAATTGATACAGGGTGGGGGGGGAGGAGGTTGTTGGCCATGTATACAACTTATATTCTCGCTCTCTCTCTCTCTCTCTCATTAAAATAAATAGATGGTAATGTATTGTCTAAATCACCTCTCTGTCTTTGACATAGGATGTATTGTTGGCAATGAACCGTCACCCAGCGATCTCCTTCCCTGCTGAGGTTGATTTCCGAGTTCTAACTCTCTTCATCCGTGAGCTGGTCAAGGTTGCCTGGTCAATGAGTGCTCTTCCTTCTCCTCTGGACATCAGTGGGGCCAGGGATGGAGAACTCTTTGATGACCTCAAGTAAGTAAACACTCTTCTGCAGTTAAAGGTAAAGACCAGTTTTGGAAACACCCCCCTCTCAAAAAATGAAATGGAAGCTCTTATTACCAATCATGTGAAAGAATATGATTTGACTAATACGCGATGATACAAATTTTCCCGGGAAACCGCCCACTAATTGATATATTTGGTACATTATATCTATCTGGTCCGGAAAGATATAATTATTTATCGCGTAGTCCCATATACATCTTTCTGTGTACAGTGCTTGTAACTTTACCAAGACTGGGCCAAATTTCTTATCATTTTGATGATTCCAGAACCTTGCAGTACACACCAATACTTATATGCTAGATGATCAACCTTTTCTGATCGATTCCACAATGTTTCTTTCACAATGCAACTGCATGACCAGAACTGGTCTTTACATTTAAGTCATTCATATTGTGCCAAAAGAGCAATATTGCTTGGCCATGACTGCTTTTGCTTTCTTTGTTTACATCAGAACAATGATTATGACATTTATGCAGTATTTTGATTTTTTTTAAATTGTTGAATGATATAACTACCAGACAAATTTATATGTCATTATAAGAACAGACAAAGTGGTTGGAGACCACAGGATTTCAAAGTTTCTTTTGCTGCAGACACTTTATAGTTTGTATTACAAGTTTAACTTGGCAGTCAAGTCTTCACATTATATTATGTTTTAACTTCCCTATATTTGCTAGAAAATACAGGTATATTAATTTTATATTTGAAGCAGGTTTTATCTAGGTCGGGTGACGGTGTATCCAAATTGTAACTACCAAAATTTAAAATCAAACTTTCCTTTAGAAGCGTAGCTAAAACATGAAAGTTTTTTTTTTTTTTATTATATCACAAATGCTTTTTTTTTATTTACATGTTTAAATCACCTCACTGTCTCATTTGACTTTGATTCTGCAGATATCGTAGAAGCTATGACTCTGAATACTCAGCTCCATTGGTCAGTCACTATATCTGGCCATCCTTAGTGGACGTAGCTGGACGAGTCATACTGAAAGGTGAAGCGGTCACTCGTAGAGGAGGCTCGCTGGTAAGTCAACATATGTTTCAAGGTCTCTTTCTAGAGAAGTGGATTTTCTTGGCGTGATGTCTACTCTAAATCGTGAAAACTTTGATGATATGAATCTTTCGCGACTTTAAACGACAGCCCAATTTCACGGCAAGACACATTTGTGAAGTATAGAAATTTAGTGTTATGTCATTTGTTGGAATGCTTTGATGGCAGTAACTTCATGAATCTGAGCAACTCTTGGAATATGCAAACATTTCAAGCATGAGAAAGTTTCCAGTTTTGCAATATACCACTGAAACTCTTGAAATATAATGCCTGAATGCATTATTTTTTAGGAGGGCCCCAGCTGTTGCACAGAAATCTAAATTGGTGATTCTAGACATTCTAAACATTTAGCATATATGAGATAGTTTGATGAGATAATTTCTCATCATATGCACCTCAGCACAAATTGTTCTCTTTAGTGAGATACCATGTGTTTTATCAAGTTATTGTTCATGGAAGTACACACATGAATTAAGTAAATTGGTCTAGCGACACGTTCACTTGGTCAGCTCTCTGTCTTCGCCTACAAACTGACTTAGGTGACCCCAGTTCGAAACTGAGTCATGTCTTTTGAATGGTGAAATTAAAGGTCAGTCCCCAGACAAAAATAATCATATCTGATTGATACGCGTCTGTAAAACTCAATTACATTTTTATTGACAGTTATCATGAATACAGCTGAGACTTGGAAGAACATTATTCCTGTGTAAAAGTATACGAGTAACTGCGCTTTGAGACTTGACTAATGTGAAATATCTTTTTTTGTTGTTCCTCCTCCAGGCGTCCCCAAGGCGCAGTCGTAGTCCATCCAGGCCTAGTAGCCCATCCAGAGCCAGGTCTCCTAGTCCAAGACGTACCCTAAACGGTTCCTACACTTCAGGTAAGACCAAAGCATGCCAACATTTCTCATACCTCTCTCAAGGCTTGTTCAGATATTATGCAGAAAACCGCCGCCAACAAAAAATTTGCTGCGATTTTAAATTTGTAATTGAAATACAACTGCGTGCTACAAAAGTCCTGCACATTTCCACTGAGCTCTGTGTTTGTACGATACAAAAATGTGACACGTATTTCACTTTACATCCTCAAAAAAAAAATCTCATATCAGAACAATGTATGTATTCACCCATATTTGCTAGTGGTAATAAATTGAATTTTTGAAGTCATTTGACCATTAAAACGATTTCAAAAATAACTTTTCTCAGTTGATTGTAGATATGACATTACAAATCACCTCACTACAATTATCATTTTGAATGATCAAACTTTTCCACCCAAAGGCATCTTATTAGAGCATTATCTGTTCACTGCAAATTTTAGCATTAATATGTGCAAAATTAAATTGATCGTTTATCCATGACTTTAAACTCTTTTAATGCGTACCTGGTTAACTTTGCTCCAATTTGATGTTAAACACGATTTTCTGGACAAAGAAAAGCTTGTCTTTTAGCATTTGCAGATGGATTTCATAAATATTATAATGAAGTGGAATATTATGGAAGAATGTCTTTATCCATACAAAAAATGGTTCTTTGAATAGGTACCATGATTGAAAATTTATCTCCCCAAATTTTATTCAGTTTATATGTTTGTAAATATACTTATATCCTATAGTTTCTGTCAAATGTATATGATTAATATATAAATACAGAAAATACCTTTTAGAAGATGTAGTGTTGGTTAAAAAATCACTTGACTTTGCTTTATTTTTCATAATGAAGAATAACTTATTCTTTTTAATTTAGCCTAATCATGTTGAAAATGGAGGTAAGATGACGGTTTTCCCAAAGGTTCAGAATGATTTTCTTAATGTTCTTTAGACAATCTTTAATGTTGAAATTTCTGTTACTCTATATGTTGATTTGCAGTGCCAGTGGGTATTTACTTTTACACAAAGTTGACTTTCAAACAAAACTTTTTTTTAAACATTTGATTCTACTTTCTCTAGCACTCAATTTTCATAGTTTGTTGCAAAATGATTTAATTTATTTTGTTTTTCAGGCATGAAATTATATGTATAAGGTATGTGTGCTGGTTCAGAAAGTACATCGCTTACATAAAAACTCCAGTTTCATTAATTTGCTCTATCAAAAACGCACATTTCTCGTTAGATTTAATTCAAATTTTTTTTTACCAATGATAAAATTTATCATTGAAAGGAGCAGTTTTCACGCATTTGGGTTTCTTGGATAATTGTTTGTTGTTTTGTTTGATCAAATGCAAAATTTTGTACTACTGTCAGTCATTTGAATGCTGTCTCTCTTAATTGATACTCTGACATTTATTGAAGTGGAAGACAGTCTATTTAATTAATGATTTCTTACGATTTACATCTTGATATTGGTTTCACTACAGTAATTTGTATATTAATTCAAAGATAAATGCTTCAGTAATAATAATTTAATTAAAAAATTTAAAATTCAACCAAAATGGACTAGAAGACTATCTGTGTATAAGCAGAGAAACAGTTAACAAAATATATGATAGAGTCGGTGCTTCAACATATCGATAGCTATTCACATCGTCAAAGACATGGTGTTAGGGTTGCAATAGGGTTTTAGTTTAAGATTAGGGTTAGAGTTAGATTAAGGTGTAGTGTTTGGTCTTGGGTTGGAATTAAGAATTTTGTTAAATGTGAGAATTCACTTTGGAGCAAATTTTGTTGGAGCATGTATTTTACAAATGGTAGGGTCAATAGGTCAAACATTATGTTCAAGCTAAGAACTGACGATGGAATTAACCAAAGTTGTTGATCTGTTTTGTATTAGAATCTAATGTTAGATTTGACAGTTGTTTTTATGTTTATTCATATTTACACAATTACAGAGGCAATTGAGCGATATGCAGCTTATCTTTCTCAGAACTTTTTTGAAGCATAATGTTTGAGACAATTGGAAGATTTTCATTTAAATGTTGCATATTAAGATTTACAAGTTGATAAGTATTTGTTCTTATTTTTTCCTGTGAATTACTAACATTTGACTTCATTCATCCTGGTTTTCATACAGGTTCTCGTCCATCCAGCAGTTTGTCCATGAGGAGCAGCTCTCCACGACCCAGCAGCTCTCTCTCACTCTCGTTCTCCAATCTTTGACGAGGCACCCTGTACCTTGACATGCTCCCAGCAGCTCTCTCTCGTTCTCTAATCTTTGATGAGACATCCTGTACCTTGACATGCTCCCAGCAGCTCTCTCTCTCTCTCCCTCTCACTCTCAAATATTTGATGACACAACCTGTACCTTGACATGCTCCCAGCAGCTCTTTCTCTCCCTCTCACTCTCAAATATTTGATGAGACACCCTGTACCTTGATAAACCCTTTCTTACATTCCTTAATGGATTCCGTCCTTTGTATTTGGTGACTTAACTTTAGAGAGTGACTGCTATAATAGCTCTCCTAATTCCGATCAGATTTTTGACTTCAGCTGTGTAATTTGATTTAAGATCTGCAGTGCATTTTGAATCGCAATTGTGTTAGAATGTACAGTGGATTATATCTAAAGTGGAATTACATATTTGCAATTTGTTGACAATTTGCAGTGGAATTACATATTTGCAATTGGTTGATAATATGCAGTGGAATACAAGTTTACAGATTAACAAATTGGTTTTCAGTATGCTGAAAAATAACAGATTAGTAGTTGTGGTTGGCAATCTGCAGTGGAATTACAGACTTATGATTGGTTAACAATCTGCAGTGGAAATACAGACTGATGATTTGATAACAATCTGCAGTGAAATTACAGACTGATGATTGGTTAACAATCTACAGTGGAATTACAGACTTATGATTGGTTAACAATCTGCAGTGGAATTACAGACTTATGATTGGTTAACAATCTGCAGTGGAATTACAGACTTATGATTGGTTGGCAATCTGCAGTGGAATTACAGACTGATGATTGGTTAACAATCTGCAGTGGAATTACAGACTTATGATTGGTTATCAATCTGCAGTGGAATTACAGACTTATGATTGGTTAACAATCTGCAGTGGAATTACAGACTTATGATTGGTTAACAATCTGCAGTGGAATTACAGACTTATGGTTGGTTATCAATCTGCAGTGGAATTACAGACTTATGATTGGTTATCAATCTGCAGTGGAATTACAGACTTATGATTGGTTATCAATCTGCAGTGGAATTACAGACTTATGATTGGTTAACAATCTGCAGTGGAATTACAGACTTATGGTTGGTTATCAATCTGCAGTGGAATTACAGACTTATGGTTGGTTATCAATCTGCAGTGGAATTACAGACTGATGGGTTAACAATCTGCAGTGAAATTACAGACTTATGATTGGTTAACAATCTGCAGTTGAATTGCAGATTTACAAATGTGTGACCGCATCCAGTGGAATTCTTGTGTCAGTTTGTTAGCCACCTACAGTGGATTTACAGATTTATAGCTATCCATTTTTACTGGTATTTGATTAGCTTATGCAGTGAGTTCTGAAAATGTACAAGTTATTAATTATTAAATACAGATGATAGACAGAGTGAATTGGAAAGAAAGAACGGCATGAATCTTAACAAATTCACATCAAACGGTCTATGTAAAACCGATGAAGATATTTTCACAACGTCTTCTTTTTACACACTGCTTAGTGTTGATTCCAGTTAAATGTATTCTTTCAATCATTTTGTGAGACATTGGACCAAAACTGTATTTGATGTATGTGGATCCTAACATAATATAAAACAATGGTGATGACAAGCTTTGATGTATTAACAACAGTATTCAGAAATTTGGAAGATTTTTAGATGTTGGCAAAGTCATTTGGTGCAGTTATTATTTATGACTATTATATGAGCCAAAATTAAGTATGAAACTAAAATTGTTTTAGATACACATTCCATGGGTTTTAAGATTGTGAAATAGGTAATTTATGAGTGAAAATCAATTTAATTTGAATTAGTTGTCTATACATGTATGGTAAAATCATATGTAAAATGTTAATTTGATCTAGAATTATATGTATCCTGAGTGGTATATTAAAATCAGTGACAATCTTATGATAAAAAGGTATCAAGTAATTAAAGAGAAATTGTTTTATTCTGTGTAGATGTATAGTTTTAATGGTCAATGTTTAGCATGAGGCGAACTGTAAAGATGACTAATGTGCAAAACATAAGAAATTTCGAACAAATTTTTGTAAGGTAGGATGAAAAATACAATGACAGATAAAACAAACATGAATTGGAACAAACTTACAAAATATGAAAATATGCTGCAAACAATACTGTAAAGAAAACTTTATGAATGAAAATGTTATGAATTCAGTCAGAAATAGGCTCTAAATGAACAATGTTGATGTTTCTGTTGTAAAATTTATTCTTTTTCTTTACATTTATTTGAAACGGAATAGCACAGAGTGATATTTCAACAGTAAAGAATTTATTTTATATAAATTAATAGCAAGAATTGGACAAGAGTTTTATGTGTGCTTGACGTGATAGTAGTATTAATTGACATAGCAAGTCTGATGTGCATAGCTTGTGGTCATATAAAGTTATATTTGCTGTATTTCTCCTGATGTTTTCAAGTATTCATGATAATCCTAGATAGCAATACTCCTGTCATCTTCATTTATTTAATTCGGTGAATTTTATTTTTGAATAATATGAAATTATTCCTGTGTGTACAGTTGCTGTATTTCAATGTAATTTATGAATAATAAGAAATTATTCCTGTGTGTACAGTTGCTGTATTTCAATGTAATTCATGAAATGTATTCCTTTAAAAAAAGTACTGTGTATAGCTGTAAATGTATTATTTATGCCTGTACAGCTTAGTTGCTTATAATGGATTAGTTTGGCCCTAGTTTGCCAAATTCTGCACTGATTCACCTTGAATCTATGACATTGATGTTAATGGATTTAATTTGAGTGTTTTTTTTTTAGACCAATTCTGCAATTATTCAATGCAGGGTAATCATAGAAGTGTTTTACAATCACTGTTGTAATGTAATATCTAGTACGTGTGGTTAATATGCTGTGCTTCTTCATCGTTATCTTTGAATTTTGTGAACCTTAACCTTTTTTCTTAGAGAAAAGACAGTGCTGTTTTGTTGGATTCTAGAAGTTTGCAGTGGTCTGATATAATCATCTAAAGATGACAGATATATATGTGATATTCAGAATTAGAAGAATGATTGATTCTATCAGTATTAGCCAGTTTTAATTGGTGATTTGCCTCAACAGTACAAATACAATGGCTAGAATTTTGTTTTTGTGCCTTTTCTAAAAGAAATTTCAGGGACAGATTTTTATATTTGAATTTTATTTGCATATAATAATAATAAGCACTGTACAATATGCACAGATCCATCAAATATGCCTATACAAGGGCGCGTTCATGCTTGATTTTGGAGGTAGAATGAGCGATCTGAAACGCTCATCGTAAACGCTCATCGTGATCGCAGTTCCACGGTGTACTGTTCATGCTTACTTCTCTGGCTCATCGAGGCAATTCTCCGTGTGTGGCCTTAATTGGTCTTCCAGCTGGATTCGCAAACCTTCACTGTGCATGCTACGTAGACCCACTAGAGGTCAGTGCGTTGACCCCATTTAAACGCGTTTACAAATTGTAAACGCATCTTTTTGTGAGTTTACGATCGGCGATCATGATCGCCGTTTTTCGGTGATTCTACAGAAGTAAGCATGGACGCAACCATGTTTTAAACTAAGCGCGTAACAGATGCCTGATCCTGGCCAGAAAAAGTGAAGCATGAACACGCCCCAAGTCATGTACATGACTAAGAAATATCGAGGAGTAATACATATCCTTAATCATAACTTTGTTATGTCCATTTACTCTCTGAACAAAACAATTAACACTTTTCGTTACAATATATTTGTTGCACTAGCATATTGTAGAGTCAAATTTTGAAAGGTCATGCGTTCCTCATTGCACACAGACTTTGCTTTTGTATTCAACAATTATAAATGTTAATGAAATATGTCAGATGGACGCGCTTTTTCACATTAAATCAATTATTTTTATTTATTTATTCAATTTCATGTCATACATTGATTTTATTTAAATCTATGCATCATTTTTGAGAGTATTATTTTGCCTTATTCGTGTGCCTTCAAGATGTAGATCCGAACAAATATTTCTTTCCTTTCTGAACTGTTGATGAAAATAAACCTATCCATTCAAATAAATGCCATTGTTTTGTCATGAGTCGTATGTTCTAATGTGAGGAGGAACTCGTGAACGGATATTGCGAGTCTTTTAAAATATGGGTTAGTATTACTTCGGCGCGGGTATAGTGAATGATTTGTGATATGATCCTTCAGTGTTTTTTAAAGGAAAACTCTCCGGATTGCACAAAGCCTCTCGAATATATCTATGGAAACCTGATATCATCATGTATCTCGATATTTGAATTGTTAATTCTTTCATATTTCTCTATTGAAAGCATTCTCATTTACCACAATCCTTTATGATAGTTTGAAACTTAAAGATATAAAAATTTGAACCCCAAATAGTTGAGTAAACATTTTTTGAATCTTTAACCAAGAGAGAGGGGGAATAGAAGGGGGTAATTAATGGGAGAGGGTATGGGGATAGGGAGAGAAGGAAGGAAGGAAGTAGAGAGAGAGGGGGGATATGACGGGGAGGATTAACAAAGCCTCCAGAATATCATTTCAGGTCAGTCTTACATTATTTTGAGAAGAAATTACGCAGTTTATCTCCCGGCAGAAGTTGTTCGAAAAATTATCATTGAAATATTATACGGACTAAACAGTGTTAACACTTGCATCTCTCATGCTGCGCGCTTTGTGTTGGCGCATGCCCATTGTGACGTCACATTTGAAATTGATATGCGCGTTGCTAAGATTTGATCTGTTTCTTGTACTCCAATCCGGCGCTGACCCAAACCATAAATAAAATCAGAGGGCCGGGCAAAATTAAACACTGCACCACTCATACAACAATTAATATAAAAAATAGCAATGGGCTTTTCTACATAAAGGCAAGGAAACACAAAGAAACAAAGAATAGAAAACTGAATAAGAAAATTACCTTTGGACTTTAAAAGAAAAAATGTTCATCTGAACCCTTCTCATATTAATTTAATCATGTTTATGTAACTGACTGCTGCAAGATATCAGAGTTTGAGGAAAAGCACACGGCGCCGAAAGAAAACATGTAGATCTACACCACATCTAAATTATCTTACTCTAAATTTGGAAACAATTTCAATCATGCCAAAGGCAAAGGGGAAGAGGAAATCAAAAAAGCGAGGTAAGTGGATTAAACATTTTTCACATTTCTTTTCCCATAACAATTTAATGTGAGGAATTTAATAAAATTTAAATGTTCTCTCTTTGTAATGAAATTAGTACAGCGTACATAAGCTATTGAGGCCAAATTTTGGGGAAATGCATATACAGAAACCGAGAATTATCGATGTTTTATCATCACTTAATCACAATTAATCACAATTTGATACAATTCATGTGATGCATATTTCACGCATAAGTGATTAAAAACAATTTGAAGAAAAGAAACCAATCATTTGGCGGGCGGTATCTCAATTTCAAAGAGAAAATCACATTTCTAGAAAGTTCAGTTTCTGCCCTTTCATATTATGACACCTTAATCAGGAAAAATGAACAAGGAATAACAAAGTTCTGTTTGTTTAAAGTGATGCTTGCATTTCCATAATTTGATTTAAAAAGTATGTTTTCACTGGCTGCCTGCCGTAGCAACAAGCAGAATTGACAAAGGACAAAATGATTTGCAGCAAATGAAAGAGGAGGATCTAAGCTTTACAAATATGTGTCATTTATTAATTATAGTTGTGATTAAGTGATGATAAAACATCGATAATTTTCGGTTTCGTTTTATCTGGGACGCACTGTACATGTAGTCGGTCCTGCTTAAATTGAAATCACTAAAAAAGAGCAAGATTCTGTCTGAACATATTCTGTCACTAGATTTTGATAATTCAGAACATATTATTACGGATGAATTCACTGGTTATACTTTTTCTCAGATGTATAGTTCCAAGAAAAATTGAAAGATGTCTGTAGATATTGTGTCTAGACACACTCGATCTGTCTCTCACACAATGATGATTATTCATCTGAAGTCTCTGGTGCCCTCTACTGCACGACGCCCTTGGGCATGCAGAGTGGCTCATTGATTTTCGTTTCCTTGAGGAGAGGGGGAGGGGGGCAAATATTTAGTATAGAGACCAATAATTCATTTCGAAGAACTGGATTCAATTCGAATCATGGGTAGTGTATCTGAGAGCTTATTGAGTTAAATCTCTCTCTCTCTCTCTCTCTCCCTCTCTCTCTCTCTCTCTCTGTCTCTCTCTCTCTCTGTCTCTCTCTCTCTCCCTCCCTCCCTCTCTCCTTTCTCTATCCCTCGCTCTGTCCTTCTCTCTACCCCCCCCCCCCTTCTCTCTTTAATCGAGAGTAGAAATTAACATAATTTTATAGGGGAGGGGGCGAAATATTATCTCCGCAATTTTCATGTTGATTATTACACGCTGGACCCCCTCCCTCCTGGGCCTTCAAATGGAGGTGGGGGGGGGGGGGTCCGCCGGGCGGTTCATATTATGCTGGATACATATTTTCATAGCCCCACATCTATCAGCAGTTATAGGCTATACGCCACTGCCTTTAGATGTTAAGTATGACTTTGGCCCACGAGACATGGGTCTCGCGAACCCTCTGACAAATATCCTGGGGCTCACGAGACCAACTTTGGTCTCAAGCATGCTACGTGGATATCCTGATTCAATTTACTAGACATGGTAGATGAGCTAACTATTTTTTCATGAGGCGAGACTACCATGTAGATATAACCAACAAATCAAAAGAAAGAAAAAATCCACTAAATTAGGAGCTGCACCACACATCTCTAACTATCAAAGAAAATAAGATGGTGATAATAAAGAGGTCTTAATTCTTAATTATTATTCTTGGGGTTTTGCTTTTTTCTGAAGCGTTAATCTCCCCGGGCTATATTGTAGAAAATATCTAACAACGTTTGTATATTGACGGTGCCTCTAACATCCCCTACGAAGATGATTGATAATGTGTTCATCTATGTGCTATACGTATTACAGTGTAATGATTGATCAGAAGCATTGCAATGCTAAAGTCACCCTTCGTGCTATCACACTGTATCATCTTCGCGGGTCGTCTACTACATTGTATATACACGAAATAAATCAGTGTTCGTTGGGATAGTGCAGCCAATGTGTAGAACCCATGTTATAGAGGGGATAGGGATGCAAAATAGGGAGGATAAAGTCTGAGATAGTATTCAGAGGAATGTTCCAATGGAAAATGAGGAGAATACACCGCAGAACCCCCGTCCCCCAATCCTTTCCATCCTTGTATCTCTATAACATTCCCGCACCATTGTTGGTAGCATCGATATGCTTCTGAAAGATAAGCCGACGGCAGACAATTCAAAATACGGACAGTAGGATCAAATAACATCGTTGCTGTCATGATTTGATCTATCACTTCTTGTGCTAATGCATGTATATAGACCAAGCATTGAAACATTGACTGTCTGTATAGATACGTATTCACAGACTCACCAAATAATCCGAACTATAGTACTAAACATAAATAATTATGATTATAAAATGTCGTCTATTTTGATTCCAAGTTTTTTAAAGGTTATTGCTTGAATACTTTGTATTTTTTTTCTTTCAGCTGGGGTGAGGTGATCATTACCATGCTCTTAGCCCCTATATTATGAAACTTTTCTTTATTTCTGTAAAATATTTCAAACGGTAGTCAGGATTCTAAAACCAGTCAGTTCAAAGAAAATCGGAATTATAAAAGACACAATCTTTTCCCTCATCTTAGCGATGTTGTAAATAATTGATTTATTAGGATGTATAGACCGTTGAATACAAAAAAAGAAGAAGAAGATTAAGAATAAGAGAAAGAAGAAGAAGAAAAGGAAGAAGAAGAAGAAGAAGAAGGAAAAATAGAAACAGAAGAACATGAAGATGGAGAATAAGAAGAAGTAGAAGGAGTAGAAGGAGTAGAAGAAGTAGAAGAATTAATCTCTTCTTTATAGAAGACATTCCCGCACGGTATACCCTGAGAGACGCCTTGTCTGATTTGCTGATGGCTATGCACGAACACTCCCTCTAGCGTCTCTCGATTCGTAGAAAGAGGAAGGTCCGTGGGGTATATGAACTGAAATTAGAAATGATTCCGGATGGAATTATTGATCATCGTAGATCTTTGACCTGGTCTAAATTTAGCTCCTGGAAACGGAATTATTACTCAGCATACGTGTTAGTGTCAAAGATGGCGATCACAGTTCAATAGCGGCATACAATGTAACCAGGATTTCCTTTTTTTAAATTAGAAGTGTCATCACCTCTCTGGTGTGTGTGTGTGTGTGTGGGGGGGGGGGGGTAGCACAGAATTACGTTATTATGGAGCATTCGAGTTCGCACGTATACATGAATTATTCCGAGAGCGTTGCTACCACGGGGAAACAAAATGATATTGAAATACTGGAACTTCATAAGCCTAAAGTAACAACAATTTTGAAAATCCGCCGAGGGGCATTATGCCTTCCGTACCCCCCCCCCCCCCTCACCGCTGTATTTCAAATTTAATAGTTCATGAGAAGTATAATCCAATTAGTATTCATGCCCACTTACATGTACATGTCTAGACTCAAGCTAAATGATAAAGAGAGAGAGGGGGAGAGAGAGAGACAGAGAGAGAGAGAGAGAGAGCGAGAGAGAGAGACAGAGAGAGACAGAGAGAGAGAGAGAGAGAGAGAGAGAGATGTTCAGAGGAACAAGAAGTGACAATGCTAAAAGGAAAACTACATGTATCATTAAAATAAACATGATATAAATAGTGTATAGTGTATCGTGCGTCGCTGGGCATAAAATGACTAAAGAACGTGTATAGGAAGAAGTATGTAGTGAGGGAAAAGGAACGTGATTGTAAAGCGGAGAGATGAGAAGAAAGAGGAAAATAAAGATCTTATACGCGTAGAATGAGTAGATGTATCTTTGAGCATTTATGGACGCATACATCATAGCTGATACACATTAATTATACTCCTTGGACTTTGTATCCCCCAGCCCATCATAACCAAATTATAACCACTTTTCATGAATTATATATGCGCACACGTCATTTTATATTTACAGTCAGCGCTATCATAGTTATAATGTGTTTAAACAATGATGACAAGATTACTAGATTGATAAAGAGTATGTGCAAACACTAATGTAGGCAGATCAATACAAAGTGTATAACTAACGATGGAGATGCACTTTAGAATTTGGTTTTGCAGACAAAATTGATCGCAGTGTGTCCTTGTCTGCGGGGGCCGCCCCTCCTCTCCTCCAAACAGTTCAAATTACTGAGCCCATCCTAGACAGGGGCGCCACCCGACTATCAAAATGGGGGGGGGGGGGGGTGTCGGAAATTTTTGTCAACAAGTTAGCGGAAAATATCCGACAAGAAAGGAAAAAGGGGTGTCCTCCGGTTAAGAGAATTCAAAAATAATCCTCAGGTTTTCAAATTTTGCCACAGACGGCCAATTATTTTCAATCAATTTTGTTCTCATTGCCGACAATTCTCCTTAATGGGTAGTCCGTGTCAGACCCCCACATCCCCTCCAGTCACACCCCTGAGAGTGGTGTCTATTCTATTCATTCACAAACCGAAACAAGGAAGTATATAAAGAAATCGACCCTCCAACAAACAACGAAACGCAACACTCTTTAATCTTTACATTCATGCAAAGATAATCACCTCACTCTCAACACCCACGTTTCGTTTTTATATAAGACGAACGAGGAAGGACTGGGCATCTCATTGTCAGTCAGGATACATGAAAAGACTTGGCTAACAAATAGAATGGTAGCGGAAGAAACGATTCGTCCAACTCAACCTCTCCGTCAATATGCTTTTCCTTGTCTTTTAATTTTAAAGACGGAACATTGATATTTAAAAATCCACCTAATGAGGGAAAGAATAATTCTTAATAACCTGCATGCGTGCTTAATACAGGAGCGCGAAATGAGTCATTAGCTACAAAATATATTTTTTTCTTTTCTCAAGAAGAGATCCATGATTGCCAGAAAGGGGGAGGGGGTTGAATATTTTATGACTCCGCCTGCCCTTAACTTCAGACTTACTAAATTGCACGGTGGGGAGAAGGGGACGATTTCCAAACTTTTTTTTTTCCTCCAGTAATATGATATCGGGTACCTCATCAGTCCACCTGCCGCTATTGACAGAATTCCTGATAATATTATTCGATAATATAATTTTCTTTCTCCTCGCCCCCCCCCCCCCCCCCTTCGCTCCCCTTTTTAATGATAGGTGGCCACTGTCGCTCCTACCTCCGGATCCGCAAAAAATAGGCCTACTTCCATCATAATCTTTTTTGATCAACAGATGACCACATTTGTAATCGTTTATATCTCAAATACCTATCACAATTCAACATTCTAAAATAGTATGAGAATAATGGTTTTTGCAGCTTGCTCCTGAAAACTTCCATAGATTAAAGTATAGTCGTAGATTTTCACTGAAGTGTTGGCGAAGCTGAAAAGCTCAGGACCTTCCATATACATGATTACATTTTGATGATATTTTGGACTATTTGGGAGATTTAATAAAGTTTAGATCAGTATTAGAAAAGGAAAAATTTGAGGACCGTAAACTCTGAATAGAACATAATGGATAAGATAAGGTGCACGTAAAAGGGTGTGGTAGGATGGTTTCAAAATTCTTTATATCATTTCTTGGAATCATGGAGCACGAAATTCAATTCAAATCATTTATTTCCAAATTCCAACATCAATTTAAACAATGTGTAAAAAAACAACAGTAAACGGGCAATAAAAACATAATAAAAATATGACATTTCAATCAAACGATAAAGAAGATAAAAACAAACAAAAAAGTATAGCATTTAATGAGAAACATGGTGAAGAAGGGGGCAAGGTATAGACCGTAGTATAATACATAATTCAGTATTAACAGACTACATTAAGAAAACACAAGTGGATAATTGAAAAATGGTGAACACAATGAAAGCCAGGTTTGTGGCTTGTTAGGGTGTGTACACCTAGTTTATGTATTATTTTGTTTGTTTTTACATTATTATCATAAAATTTAGAGATTGGTCAAACAATACATAAAACATAGAACATAAACATGAAAAACATTTAAAAAACATAAACATGTAAGTCTTAGAGCATCAAACAGTATGGTATGGTTCTACAGGATAATTTAAGAAAAGATATTTAACAAATTAAAAGTAAAGAAATTCCCCTGCTTCTTTTTATCACTTTTTCAGGAAAAGAAAATGTGAATTGCTTCCGAGATGATTCATACTCAATTCCGACATAGATTTCCTGCAATATTATTGCATTCTATTCCACATGACACTGCTGAATAATGCTTTGGAAGCGCTTTAAAAATATAATCAAGAATCGATGGTACATTGCAACCGTAGCCTTCTTTGGACCTTTTGAATAAGAATCTAACGAATTAATAAGCCTCAAGCTCCGGGTCATTTTAAAGAACACAAAGCTGAGAAGACAAACGTGAATAGTAATGTTTGGTGGAGCTGTGGAGCTAGCTTTATGATGAGGGGGATTAATTAAGGGGGCTATTCTTTGCCCTTTGCCCACCCCCTTAATACGCAGGTTTTGACGCATCAGTGTGAACTTGACTCCAGCCTGTATGTCGTCTGCAAGGGATAATTGTAAAGTGATACATCTATTTCGCGCGCGTTAATGCCCCGTCACAAATAAACAGTTTCCCAATCGTCTGTCTCCTGTAGCTTTGGGGATGTGCTATTGAATGTGATGGTAACACGTTTCATACGGACAGAAAACCTCACTCTGATCCCGGCTCTCATCAAGCACCACTAAAGATCTTCTTCAGGCGATCTTTCTTCTTGATAACAAAGTGATGATTGCCAATTTAATGGTGATCGATATCAACCTCCTGTCTCAGATTTTATCCCGCATCGCTCTCCGCGGCCGCTTGAAAGCTTAACATTTCTTCCCTGGTTTCCGCCGATTCTGAAATCAGTCGTATTTCGTCTGCCTGTTCGACTGAGTCGCATGTTCATCCCGTGTCTGAATGTTCAACATTAATTGATTGAAACATCTCGCTTTGGTTGTCATTGTTCTCCTGGGCAAATTTGAAATCATGGAAGATAGATGCTATTTTTAAATTGTTTTCCTGTTTAGTCATCAGAGAGGAAGTGAAAACCGAAATATTTTGATCACGCAATATCTGCCAAAAATGCAACTTTCGCAACAGTGGTTATTACGGCGTGTTTTTTTTATAGGCATGAACTATTAAACACCATTGAGCAGCTGATGTTGGTCTGTTCAGAGAACATTTGGGTTTTTCTAACCAGTTATTTCATTGCCTCGGAAAAACCATGTTAATCATTATCTAGGATTCTCAGTGAACTATGCTGCGTTGGTTATGAGTGGATAATTTACACAGGACTCGTCATTGCACCGTGACTTCCGTAGCAAGCCCTATATTTATCTGCACAGACTCGAGGGACGTCTGTTTGATTTCAGCTCGAGCAGCGTAAGGCTTGGTGGAATATTTACCTCGATTCAAATCAATAATGTGATTTCTAAATTCAAACTGCCTTGCGAGAATGGAACTTGAAATAGAACAGAGAGAGGGTGAGTTTAAACCGAATTATATCAATTGATTACTATAATACCACTATTTAGCAGTATCTGTTAAACGTTATAATGTTCTCGGATTTCAAACAGTTTTTGTTATATAAGGAAGCTACAAAATGATGGTCTTGTAATGACAGCTATCTGTCAAAACGTAATAACATTGAAGTGTTTTTAACATTGTTCTATTACGAAGCTATATGCCCAGCTGTATCGTTTTAACTCATCGCGTTCATTAATACGTTAAACGAACATTGTTAACACGGACTTTATAGACGAAGATAGCAAGTCCGCCTTGCACTGTAAATAAGATACCATTGTTTGTCTAAAATTCGCAATCTGAATTTATAATGTGTTAAAGGAAATTCCTGCTAAAAATACGCATTGGTCGGTTACTAGTATGCCAACCATCGTAATTGTGAACTTACCTTTTTGGCATTGAAGTGTCAAATTTTGATCATCATTTTCCGGCTCATCGATAAAAATAAAATAGGTCACGAATGAGTCAATGGTATGCTTTGTACTCTTTGCCTTTATATAGTGATTCACGTCCCCACTGTTTCTAGTTAAAATTTCTCAATTAAGATGACAGAGACAAAAATATAAAATTAGTAATAATATCGCTTCAGGATATGATGTATCTATATGCACTTTCAAAGTGTTTTAATTATTACCATGAGTATATAATCATGAATGCGACTAAAAAAATGTTTGTTGTCAGCGTGATTCCACTAACTGACAAGGATTTGGCAGACAACCGTTCATGTTTGCATGAGGCTCGTATATTACCCACGAGCCCTCGAAAATAAACATAAAGCCTGATGCATGCAACATATCTTCTACCCAACACAAATCTTATGTAGATAGGTCTGTTGTTCACTTGTGTTTTGTTCTTCTTCAAAACATAAGGAATATTGTGACCATGCACACTGAGAGCCAAACGAATGGTTGATTGTAAACAAAACTATGTCATGCACGACAAGTCGACCTAATTACATTATTATGATATTGTCAAGTAGCTCCTGTCACAAAACACAGGGGTGAGAAAGAGAGAGAGGGGAGAAAGAGAGAGAGAGAGAGGGGAGACAACAAACATGCATTGAAATATTCGTCAGAGGTAAATTATATTCATGGCCTCTTAAACCTTCATATTCATAGAGATGTACGTACGACGTTTGATCAATTACCAATTAGTTCAATTTCGTTGAAATCAACATGATCGACGGAAGAACTATACATCGATCTCGATCACATGCTGAGTGTGTGGTTGTAAGACCAAAACCAAGATAGTAACGGTTCCGCAGATCATACATGACAAAGTCGAAATTATTCGAGGCAAAATATGCCAGACAATAGAGCTATAATTCATGTAGACTCTTATGTTAAGCACATAGGGGAGACGAGACTGCCCGAGGTACTCCCGACCAATATTATGCGAGCACTTGACTTGAGCTTGTCTCGATGAATCCTGAGTCATCTAATACCAACCATACTGCTTTTGAGATGCATACCAAAGATTTCTTACAATGATTAAGAGGATTGATAACAAATAATTATCGACTCTTACGTCGATGTTGAGAATGCCTGAAATTCTCATGACCAAAGTTATTTTGTGAGGTTTCGAGCATGCCTCGACCATTGCGGTTAATTCCGAATATTTACCAGGCTATTTTATACGGGTGATATCTTATACGATTGTCATGTACAAGATTAGTGTGGGTTATTTTATACGGGTGATATCTTATACGATTGTCATGTACAAGATTAGTGTGGGTATAAACAAACAAAAACGGCTGTGTGATACCAATCATGGTAGAGTCAAATGGGTTCATAACAAAATAGGAATTAAAATGCCTCATAACCGGCGTAAAATCACTCTAAAGATTTAGTAATCGAAACAACAGTACTGATGCTCAATATTTATTGGTCTCATGGCGTTTTGAAAATTTGACAGCCTTGTCAAATATATTATTCTATTGGCATCGATTCCCCGGAAATTGCTCTACTGAAAGAGCTAGAATTCACTCACAATAAGCATTTCAAATTGTGTCTGATATGTCTCGTAGATCTTAAAATTCGGACGGCGAATCTGTTTATCGGTCGAATAAAATGACAATATGTTTCACCTGCTTTACAAAATAGATATTGATTCGTCTCAATCTTATAGAAGAGAGAGAGAGAGAGAGAGAGAGAGAGAGAGAAGGGGGAGCTCAGAGAAAAAAGGGGCAATATACAGTTCAAATTGTCTAAAAATTCAAGTCACTTGAAGATTTAAAGCGTCTGTATGAATATTGGGACTTTTGTATCGTAGGCAGTTCCTGTGGGAAGGTGGGTGTGGACCCCCCCCCCCTTTTTTTTTTTTTTTGGTGTGCCTAATTATTGGACCTCGATATGCATTTACCTGATCACCCCCTGTTTTTTCTTTCCTCGCTGAAACTTAGGGTTGTTAAAAGTATAACAGGAAGGGAAATTCATTATCATTTATGTAACCAATCATTGCTATTTCTGTTAATTGTAATTCTTGACATCACTATCTTTGTGAACTGTAATTTAGACCTCATAATTCGTATATTTTGTTATCCTTTTTTAATAGAAAATTAAAAATGATCGGTCATGCTTAACATTCGAATCAATACATTTGAATTTCAATTTTAATCCTTTGGGAATTGGACCTCCTTCTTTACAAAACCCTGGAGCCGCCCCTTTTTATTTATCATGTCTTCATTCTGAGCACGATGTTGTATAGTGTTGCAAGAGCATTTAAATGGCGCATGATGTCCTTCATGCCTTTCTAGTACACTCTACCACTGGTTTCGACTGCTAGACCTTGTGCGAGGAAGATCATGACTGCGCATAATTATAAAGGCAGTAGCAATATGATCATAGTATATAAATCGACATTATTCATACTTTTGTGCTGACGTATATCACTATTTGGTGTTCTGAATTTATTTATTTGTAGTGTTGTTTGTTTGTTTTTATCTCCGTATATATATTTAAAAGCAAAATACCAATCAAAATTTACAACAACAAAAACCCGAAATACAATACAAGAGAATTAAAAATATACCGCTAGCGGTAAACCATCATCATTAATATCTAATATATCAATATACTAATCAGTATAACTTGTACTATTGAATTATTATCATCATCGTTAGCCCATAATCTCGTTTTCAATTATGATCATGTCTTGTAGGGGATACAAAAGACTCACTCTAGAAATCAATAACAATGTTTTTTATTTATTGTGTATATATTCTTTTGAGATTATCATATAAAAAAAAAGCACAAGCTATTCGTGCTATATACGCGCGTTGATTCCAGACTAAGCAAATTTGTTTCACACGAACACAATTTAATGATTCACATAGTTATCTTTATTTGACTGACATTTTATTTTTTAATTTATTTATTCACCTGGTATATAGGCCTATATTAAAAATTCAGACCAGCAGCTGGGTCTGAGACGGTCACTTTACAAAGTATTTATGTATAAACAAAGTCATTTTACATTTCATTAAATATCGTGAATAATAATTATATGAAAAATAAAACATGAAAACGGTCAGAAACTTACTTTTAGTAAACAAAGTTTAGATAATTCTATAGTACTACATAACCATTGCTAATTTGCGGCCCAGGATTTCAAAGTTATACATGAAACATTTTCACTTCGCACTGCATATAGTTTGACAAATTGAAAAGTCCGGAAAGGGGAAAAGAGGGGGTAAATTTTCTGTATAGAAGTGTGAAGCCATCGCATTTAAATTTAAATAGAAGCTTTTATCACGCTACATTGCTCCTACGCGTTATATTTCCCATAATCGAAAACATTTTTTTTTAAAACAAGAGAGAAAAGAACAAGAGGGTAAAACTAACAAGGTTTATAAACATCATGAATGTTTTTTTCACAAATACTGGTTGCGTGTCAATACAGTGAAAGTGGTGTGTAAACTTTGCAGTGCCAATGTACTTCCGACAAAGTCTTCCCGACTCGTTTGAAGAAGAAAAAATTGTCCCACTACAATGTATGTTGAACAGGATCAGCCGCTCACCTTTTTTAAAAGATGACATAAAATATTTTCCAATCTCACGTAAAGGAGGATTTCACAGAACAATACTTTCTGATTAATATGAGAGGGGCACCACAGTGCTAAAGGGCGTGCCCCCTGTTATATATTAGGATACACGCTACGCCCCTGGATCGCTCAGTGCCTGTCTTTCATTGAACATGTATTAGAGGAAACAAGAAGTGTCAGGCAAGATGTAGGGGCTAATTGAGGTTCAGACAAACCTCAAATCCTTGCTCCGATCTCAACTGATAGCCCCTTCATAAACAAAAGGTTATTGATACACGAGCATGCCAAGGTGTTCTAAATAGAGTACTAACACCTATCCCTATCTATCATAGCTAGCTATCCGAGAAGCCTCAAAGTAAGGTATCACAACAAGTACAGTCTTAATTGGGGCAGCGAACTAGGGATACTCGTCCAAAGGCTATTCTTATTCAAGGTACTAGATCAAGGTTCAAAGTTGCATCAGCATAATCTGCTTTGGTTTTAAGTTGTGAGGTTAATAAGTTTTGGGGTATAAAAATGGGGTATGACTATGATGGGAACATGTTAGGGGGAGGATGGATGGGCCGTTGCCCCCTTCCCAAAGTCCAGAGTTTGGTAACAATAAGCATTCGTCGCATGGATATCAAAGCTCTCTCTCAACAGTGAGAACCGTGTGCTGTATAATGGGGGAGGGGGACGGGGGACGGGTATTGGTGTACCTTGTTGTCTGTTTAATCAAACAGCAGATGCTGCTATTTCCCTTTAATTTTAATCTGTCAGATATTAACTCAGATATCAGTTTGAAATTGACATAATTTTCCGGCCTGTAGGTATCCTAAAATTAAGTAAAACACAAAACATGTGTTTTGAAATGTGTCTATAAAAATAGGTTTCATCATGAGTTAAGTTTATTTACGTTTGTATGAAGTTCTCTCTTATGACCTTGTTGTCATGAAAATCAAACCTATTTTCAGTTATCAATATTACTATTAGCGTCAGCTATATTATTATTCATACTTGTAGGGCCCTCAGGGAAAACAGTATGAATACTGATGGGGCTACCCTGGGTAAACAAGGCATATTATTATTATTATTAATATACTATAACATTCAGATACAATTATAGTATCAACGGAAGATAGAATCAATGTGAGTGGTTAAAAATGTTTGCTGCAGTAATGTTGTTTGACACGACTAGGTCTGATCTACGAAGGATACCACTGAGGTCCATTATCAATTATTGGTCTGCATGCTAAAGACTATCAACATCTGAATCCCAAGGTGTGTATTATTAATTGGTCTGCTGGTTAAAGACTAATCCGCTAATGATACCTTACCTGTTGTGTTTATTATTGATTAGTCTGTAATGTCGAGTGCTCTGAGGATCTAGGGTGCCAAAAGTACAGGTTCCTTCAGCGTTTCAGTTATGACGTACGTATTGCGTCAATATTACTTGTGAAATGCCTGTTGCACACGAGGTGTAATTTATTGACGTAGTACTGCGTCAGCGACTGCCGTGACCTTTGACACACCGGCATGAACATTGTACACACAGTAAATGCAAAAAAAAATGGAGAGCGCAACATTGCTTTGAATTACTGACGTATGGGATAATTGATTTCATAAGTCCTGATTAGCGCAGACAATAACGCAATTCACATGACGCCTTGTGTTGCACAGACATTACGTCAGTTTGAATTATAGGATACGCTAAATGTTCAACTAATTAATTTATTCTAAATGTATTATAGCAGAATCACCATCATTATCACATGGCCTTCTATCGAGTTGACGAGGAAGATGGAAATGGAAAATGACTTGAAATCATAAATTATTCCATCCACTATACATCACATTTTGTTATCGTGATATGCAACGCAATTTAGATGAGAGCCACATACTAACCTTCACTCTTATAATATGTGTCATATATTATAATATATCCCTCAAAGGAAAAGGAAAAAAATGTGATACTGGAAAGGAGTCAAGGACATAAATCGGGACACTGCCTCATAATGAATAAAAAAAAATGGTTATACAACGAGTGATGGGAATAATTGAATTTAAGCTGCGAGGGATTTTTGCGTCGGTTCATTGAATTGAAGATCATCTTTCGTTTGGTATGCCAGCCACCCCCCCCCCCACAATTCTCCAAACTATTTGTTCCTTTTCTTTTCTTGCTTTGATCCGATTTTGGGAAAGGAAGAAGTAAAGAGCATTATAGAATTACATCATTAAGGAGATTGAAACATTTGCTGTGCTATAAGAGCAGTAGAAAATGTACCTAACTTTGATCACTCTCTCTCTCTCTCTCTCTCTCTCTCTCTCTCTCCCTCCCTCCCTCCCTCCTCTGATCCTTTTTTATACATTGTCTATTTAAATACATTTGATTACAGTTATTTAGTTAAACTTTTTCTTTTCCCGGCATCCATGTGACTCTTTTCCAAATGTACTCTTGTTTTGTACATTCAATGATTTTCTTAGTTTTTGCCGAATAAATAATAATAATAATAATAATACATTTTTCTTCTTTACGCAGACCCTCTATGATCACATTAAAAATTAGAACAGAATATATCCATGTTGTGTATTGTATTGTATATCTATGTCAATGTTATTTTGTTAAGTGAAAAACAAATAAACTTGAAACTTACTAATTTAGTGAATATATTAAGATGAAATTTTAAAGTCCAAAGCGTACTTGTTACATGGCTTATGATATGGCGGTACGCAATATACATCTCTATATTAAAAAAATATGCAACACTGTTCTAAAATTGTTCGAAATAACGTATGTCTCACCGAAGGGATTGTATCATTCAATCTTAAATTCAAATAAGATTCGGAAGTAACTCCTCGGGACGGTCTCAGACAGTTCGATTTAATGCAACCCAAGCCCCTGAGCTCAGGCAAACCGTCGCCTTGGAACTAGGTTCATATTAATATTGTAATCGAATCTTCTAAACAATGGTATAGAGAGCATCACTTCTGGAATGCGATGGTGTGATTGAGAATTGGGGCCTTCCAGACGCCATCTTGGATTACAGTAAGACAGAGATATTCGTGTAAATTTCATATAACTAATCAATATGAAGTAATGTAGTCTTTGAAAAATAGACTCCACTTCAACGATTTATTATTTTTGTGACTAGTGGTAGAAGCATGAATGTTGTAAAATGACAATATTGTTGTTCATATTATTTTCTATTACAGAAAAATCCACCTCGTTCAATCTACCACGTTCATTCATACCCAGCAACCATAATGATAAATTCCCACTCCAAATAATTTTTTTATTATACCACAAAAGTCATACGTTTTTTAACAAAACATCGATACAGTGCTATTTGTAACTGACAATATGAAACTGATACCACTGCAGCTGTAAAATATAATTAACCGATTTGTGGACTAAACATATGCTTTTAAACCACAAAATCATAATTCCAAATTTATTTCAATACAATCTATAAATAGCGTTTATATGATAATTGACATGATTTGTCCTTTTGCTGCTGATTGCTATTGTTTTTACGTACAATCATAATCATTACTTGTACCCCCCCCCCGATAAATCTTTGTTAAAAATACAAGTTTGAACCAGAGAAATATTATTAAGCATGTTTCTTTAGGTTTCCCTTTTTGATGTAAGGGACGACTATTCCCTTTAAGCCACTTGCTCCACTAAGTATCATCGATGTCAGAGTGTGAGATTCCTCTGTTGAATAGCTGGTCGACTTCATCTATCATTCTATCATTCACATCACGATCATTCTGTAGTCTACATGCAGAGACCATAGTCAGATTTAATGCTTTGCACTAGGTCTGAACTGTGAGACTATAGACTGCATCCCGTACATAGGCCATGTACATTTTCTACATGTTCGTATGCTACTATAATAATATAAATATTTGACACAGCAAGAGAATGACAAAGTTAGGCTCCGCACAATGGTTTATGGAATTTTGTCAAACGATGAATAAAGTCTGCGTGTGTAGACTAATCACAGAAGGCATAACCAGTGGTCATAATTATTAATAAAGGGGTCAGTCAATATTCGTTAACCGTGATTTGATCTATGCAAGTTCATCTCGGCATTTCAGTAATACAAACGTATTAACCAGCATTACAGTTTCAAGTTCAACATGAAGTTGAACATACCATGATTGAACATAGATTCAGATATAGTGATTCACATTATAGTGACAGAAACACGTCTTCCTATTATCCAGGAAATCAAAATATTGTGAAATATTGTGGAAATGACTTGACAGTTCATACAATTGAGTGGTGCATTCAGTGCAACGGACATTATACCTGTTTGTTAATATTAGAAGACACAATAAATGCATTTATGAGAGCCGGATACCGTGGTGAGTTGGTAGTCCGCACAATCATCACCACTTACAAACCAATGATAAGTAATCATACACTAATGGCAGGAAACAAAAGTAATTTTAACATGTCATTGATATCTCTAATCAACAAACATCAAATCTATGTTGAATTACATGATGCATCTTTTATCTGAATGTCTGAAGCGACGTGGTAGGATACAATATGAATGAGTGATATAAAAGGCGCCATTCCTGGGTCATTGTCCAAATTTGCGTGAAATTAATTCCTAAAATTAGATAAAGCACTGTTTGTACTTGAGTTATAGGCAAATATGAAGAACATGTGCTGTATTTTAATCACATTATGCGATAATAATTATTCTGCAATACTATTTTCAACAATTTTGTATTACATTTACCTGTTAGCTTCTAAATAGAGTGAAAAATATTCATTTTCAATATGCGCATTTATGATAGAACTATATCGAAGACGTTATCACTCGAAAAAACTAGCGTTACCGAGATGAAAAACAATCATGTTATATTCTTATGCACCCATTATGATAAGGAAAAGCGGTGTATTTCATTGTTTCGCTTCTTAACTTCCGTTTCAAGGTTAAGCAAATAACTTGGAGACTCGGCTCTATCGCCGGGAAAACCATGCTCTCTATTTTTCCCCAAATTATTTGTATGCTCTCTTTCTTATTTTGATACCAATATTTTGATTATTTCGGAGGTTTTGTTGGTATTTTTATATTATTTTGTAGAGCGCAGTGAGACCGCATGGGTGTAACTCGTGGTGTTACTATTGTCTAATAATCTCTCTCTCTCTTTTTTTTCTTTAATTCTATTTATCTTTCTCTCCCCCTCTCTCTCTCTCTCTCTCTCTCTCTCTTCCTCTCTCTCTCTCTCTTTCTCTTGTCCGCGTCTTTCTTCACTGTCCATCTCCCTGTCTGTCTACCATTCTATCTCTGATATCTATTCTCCTGTCCTCATCTCTCTTCTCGAACCTTATGATCCGGAGCAGATGACATCTTGGAGTTAGCAGCCCATCTCCCTGATCTCGTCCTACAAGCGAGTAACAGCATCCAGGATTACCCGGCCGTTCAACATGTTGAAAGTGTTGTCATGTTTCTCGATATATGGGGTGAGTTTCTAATATCAAACAGTTCTTGTAATGATTCATGAGTCTTATAAGAGCGTCGTTTTAAGGTTGTGTGAACGTACTTTTGCTTTGCTTTGAAGATAACTTGATTAGGGACTTTAAGATTTGCACAGCGACAACGTGGATTGCTACGATCGACGTCCTTTTAATGCACTGCCTTTAATGGACGTCACACGTATCAGTCCACGCAAATCAAAAAGTCCCTAATAACTCTTGTTTGTAAACACATTATTAGGACTTCTTTAAAATTAGAGATTGGGTCAAAACTTATATTCGTCAATAACCCTTCTCTGATACTCTTTTTTGTTATTGATTAAAAGCAAGCAAAGAAACCCTTATCGAAATTTCATTTTATTTCTTGTAGAAAAATCAGCCAAATTTTTCCGACAACCCTCCCCACGCCCCTGGGTAAAAGATTGTGGGCAATAACATCCAAGCAGTTGTTCTACAGATGACATGGGGGATATTGCATTCCTCTGAGAGTGGAAACTTATTATGACAGAGAATAAAAGGGCATAGACGAGCTCAAAGAGAAACTTTTCTATTTCTGGACATTTTGTGACGCTTCTGTCGCCGGGCTGTTGCTTATAATAAAATGCGTTTGGCGGAAATGTAAAAGGGGGAGGCGAAAGGGAAGACGGATAAGGGATATTCAGAAAGGGGAAGAATACACCAGCGCGCTGACAAAGTATGTACTAGGTACCCGGATGTATACTTTAGAACTGTCTGCATATCAATTACGAGCAATCATTACCATGAAGAGATGTCCTTATTTTGACTTGTCTTGTCCATCGGTTCAATTTTTTCTGGCCCATTTTGATGAATATTACGAATATATAAGTTTCATCTAAGAGATGATTTAAACAAAATAAAAAATGAAAATAATCATGACTAAAAGCAATTTGGTTTTAGAAATAAAAATGAAGTTATAAAAGATAATAGTTTCGCTTTCAAACTTGAAAAAAGTGTATACACAGATATAACTTAGATTACATGACACATGAAATTCTTGTTATTATTAATCGTTGTTACTTTTCCTTCTTTCTATCATGAATATTGACCCGTTCTGTTTTCTTCTTCTTCTTCTTTCTTTTTCTTTCCTCCACTTGTGTGCTACTTGTTTCCTAATTTCCTTTATACTTGTTTTCTTCTCATCAGCCACCTCTTTTTTAAATGACATTTGACAGCTCATTTAGTGGTCCTCTTATTCGACTTCCCTATCGAAATCGGTTCCAGTCTTTCCTCAACTTCTTTAAATAACTTTTTTAAGCGTGTATTCTGAGGCCCTGTATTTTTAATTTTATCCTGATCCTTTATATTTTTCTAATTGATTGCTTCCATTCATTTTCCTTGATCATATTCCAAGGTTTCACCTCCCTGTGTGAGCGGCATACTAAGCTCAATCTCGGAGTCGACGTCCTCACCAAAACCCTCAACGACTACCTGGGTCTCATTGAGAATGCTATCCTTAAGAACGGTGGCGATGTCGTCGAGTTTGCTGGTAAGTCTGAAGTAACGAAAGAGGTCATACGATGGTACTCTGACATATACTTCGACGAAGGCTTTATTCGTCAAAGATATTGGATTAGGGTTGCACATGAGTTGTTAGGGTAGGTTTAGGTTCAGGGTTAGGACAAGGGTATACGGTATAGACTAAGTTTTTGATCCATTGTCAAAGTTATGAATTGACCGCAGAGCATTCGTCGCCAGAATATGTGTGGTACAACTCACATGATAGTCTTCGGCGACAATCGCTCCGTAGTCAATTTCTTACATTGTACGAATTCACAATTTCAACCGTGGACACCGTATCCGGTACCCGGCCTTAATCCAAGACGTACTCTTATTGCATTATTATTACGGGGGTGGGATGAAACTAGACTATATAATTTTTAAAGAGCATGTTAAATCTTAATTTTTTTTTCTTTCTTTTTTCATGTCAGTATAGATTTGACATTCAAGTACGATCATCACTAGAGTGTTGTTCGAAATGATAAGAGACGTGTAATCCTATATACATGTATCAATTAGAAATGAAACTAGCTCCGTGTCCTGTTTATCTTTTAAAGCAAGCATTTTACCGCAGGGAAAAATCGATGTTAGCTGTTTAAATAACAGTGGTACCTCAGCCAATCAGGATGTTTGACATGAGAACAATATAATGAGCATTTCACTAGTTCACCAGTTCCCATAACATGCTTGCAAATAGGACATAATCTTCCATCAATGGAGACAAGTGGTAAACACGTCAATATTTTCGTTAATGTTTGACATTTCATGTCTCTTCTCGCGTAGGCGTTTATGTTAAAATTGTTTAGGATAACCTTAGTCATGCTTTACTTTTATCGTTATTATACACATCGAGATAAACATAACTTCACATTATTATTTTCTTATAAACCGTATATCTCCTTTTACTATATCATTATGATAATATTTCGTGCTTGAAAACAAGAAAATAATAACATCTCAACCTATATCGTAATGAGATACATTGCATGTTAATTATGCGTTCACATTATTTATATTATGTAATGTTTATATTATGTAATGTTATGTTATGTACTTGTAATTTCTGAATGCATGTTGCTTATAACATAGGGCCTCAGGAAGTATTGTATTTAATTTACTGATGGGGCCAGCCTGATAAAATATAGCAAGCCAAATCAAATCAGATGGTACGAAACATGTACAAATAAAAGAGAGAACATTAATTTAGCAACAAATAATAAAACAGATCATCAGCCTAACTTATATTGAATTGCATGTGTAATGCTGCTTAATGAAAATGGAATTATCGTTATCATAACAAACGCTTTGCTCGTTATAAGCCATCAGTTAATATTATGATAATGTTGATTTTCTTTCCTTTCATCCCATTTCGACATACATTTTTGTCCAAAAAGACGTAATATCAAAATATCATGTACATGCATGTTACGCAATCCACGGCAAAACCTCTAAGTACGAACCTTGTGGCGGGTGAGCCCACACATAATATCATATATATTAGTCGTAACAATATAAATGTTTCAGAGTACATAAACAATCTTGTGAGTATTAGGAGACAACACAAGACTAATAATAAGGATTAAAACAAAGAGGAAAATCCTGGTGAATTCTTCCTTGGATTGCTTTCAAAATCAATCAACCCTCACTGGCGAATGGCCAAAAAGGTCTAAATTCTCCCACTGGGGTTTACATTATTTAAGTTAAAAAACATTGAGGAAGGATGAACATGGATGTTATCATTGTGGCACATGATACCAAGGAAAAGTAGAACTTTAGAAGGGGAATCCCCCTGCATGATATGCATTATAAGTCAAAGTGCGAACATTTTCCGGATCTAAAAAACCGGCCTACGTCTCTGTGTATTTTTTTGTCTTAAAAAAAAATGTTATTGTCTCAAATTCTAACAAGAGAATGCCAAAAAGACATTTGGATCCTACTTGTTCTCTAAATATAGCAACGTCCTTGCTAGCACAATTTGCACAAAAAGAATTGCTTTCGTATTGTAGGAAGACTGTCATATTGCAATGTCCGGCATTTATAAATTGAAACAAATAGCCAATTAGAGTCTCATTAGGTCTGATAAATGAGATATCGGAAACATTCTGATGATCCTAATTGATACATACATCACTCCATGCCTGGTGTCTGTTGGCGTTTATTCATCTATGTTGTCAATAGAAAGGCCAACTTAAAGTCAGAGAAAATATCGAATTAGTGATAATTGCAGTGCGATGAACGAACATGGATGGATTACATCTGCATCGAAAAGGGAAAGAAAACAACAAACGGTGATGCAAGAATCTTAGAATACTTGAAATGTCATTTTATCTGTAAACTTTGACTTTTTAATCTCCCAAGAACCTGTTTGCTGCATACAGTATGTACAATAAGTACAAACCTAATTTATTTTGTATTTATTACACCGATTTGTAAATTGGTAAGTGGTTCCTTTCAATAATATACCTAATGATTGTAATTGCCTAAACAAATACTACTGCAATTTTTGATCAGTTTGGACGAAAATGATTTTAAAAGGATATGATATTTTTACAGAAAACAAACCATGTCCACATAATAGGTAGGACATTAATTCCTTTGTTGTGATTGTAATCATAATTATGATAACATTAATCATGTTTGTCTGCCGGTATGCCTATTTCTCACTTTGTATGTCAACGACTCAGCGTCTTCTTTCTAATCTCTCTCTCTCTCTCTCTCTCTCTCCCTATCTCTGAATTGTCGTCTGTTTCCTCCTCCTTCTCTAATTCTCTCTCTCCCTCCCCCCCCCCCCTCTCTCTCTCTCTTTCCCTATCTCTGAATTGTCGTCTGTTTCCTCATCCTTCTCTAATTCTCTCTCTCCCTCTCCCCCTCTCTCTCTCTCTCTCTCTCTCTCTCTCTCTCTCTCCCTATCTCTGAATTGTCGTATGTTTCCTCCTCCTTCTCTAATTCTCTCTCCCCCTCTCCCCTCTCCCCCTTTCTCTCTCCCTCTCGCTCCCTCTCCCTCTATTTCTCTTCATGCAGGCGATGCATTACTGGTGCTATGGGATGCTGATTTGTACGGGCAGACGGCGACCATGGCTCGTGCAATCCGGTGTGCAAGACAGATACAGAGAAAGTGTCATGATTGGTCAACGGAATCGGGCATCTCATTGGCACTCAAAATAGGTGCGATGTCAGAATGAATGTTCAGTTATTTTATTATATTTAAATTCTTGATCTGGAGCGTATAATTATAGCTACCTAAATATATAAAAGGTTGTGGGATCGGGTATAAGAGTAACTTGACTGAACGTTAATCTAATTATTTAAAGTAGTCTTGTTATACCACTTTGTAAATGGTATTGATCATTGACATGCTTGTATCATGTGAAGAGATTCATTTAATCAATAATTGTATTGCATTTTCCATGCTTTAAATGACGAATCAAATCAAATTAATCACATCAATATTACAATCTCTGTAATATATAATAAACGTGCAATGTTTGATTTTAAAAATACACAACGGACATATAGAGATTGCGATATCCCAATAAACTGTCTTAAATAAACTTGTCATCCTTTTAAAGTATAAATGTAACTTTTTTTATCAAGTCGTCTTATTTTGCCTTTTAAACAAGTAACGAGAAGCTTTTCTAAGCCCGTCACTTAATGTTCGCGTATCCAGATTGAATTTACCCCTCACGAGAAGAAAAAAAGTGTCTCTCGAATCTCATCTCTATCCAATCTTACTTTCCCTCCCGCTTTCCTGTAGCTCTGGCGATAGGTCAGAGTTACATCACCTATGTAGGATGTGACTCCTGCCGGCACTACAGCACCAGCGGACCGGCAGTGAGTGAAGCTAATAAAACAGAGAAGAGATGTAGTAGAGGTAGTATCGTCCTGAGCCAGCGAGCCTGGGAAGCATGCCCTGATAGGACAGCCATGAAGGTGGAGGAATTACCTGAGGGAGAAAGAAAAGTATGCTGATTTCATTTTTATTTGGAGTCTTTTGAAATATGAATTTCGAATTAATATATTCATGAAATTCTGCTGCATAGAGTTTATTTCATTCCATTTCAAGTATTATTTGACCATTTAACAAAACCCATGGAACATAATGTTATAGAAAATGATAATATTTCTTTTAATCAAAACATAATACAATAAAAATTAGCTATGATAAAGAATTTGAAACAATAATTGGAGAAGAAAAAAAATCGATGTATTCCTGCGGATTATGACCAATACAAGCAAAACACTGCAGTTAGTTGATATAATGACCTACATGACATAGACTTTTTTTCATGTTGGTTTAACAAATATTTATTTCATTATCATTTAATTAAAAAAAATGAAATTGAACGTCTTAGTTTTCATAGTTACAATGAGGAATTTCTATCCTAAATCGATACACCCTATAAACTGTCGATAACTTTACTAAATGATGATGGTGAATTATGTTTCGAATGTTGAAAGAGTTGAACGTTGAGAGCCTTTATATTAAATTGCAATCTAAGTTTACTTCGAGGGTAATTGCATGTAGTTGTGAAAGTCGTTGGAAACAGCTCGTTGTTCTGCTTTTATTTTCCAGCTACTATCTGTAGAAAAGGAATGGGCTGAAAAGGAATTGGATCCAGGTAATATCTTTGTAATAATTGTTGTATATATTGATTTTCATCATTGTACCAAACTTATATCTTCACATTCTTACAGCAAAATCAATCATGAGCTTAAAACCCTAATTAGTTTTAATTAAATTTCATTTGAAGTGGTTAGGTACCTGAAAAATGTCGTTTACTGCAAAAACAGAGGAGAATGAAAACCCTGCCTCGTATAAATTTCAATGGACAATGTGTCATCAATAAAATAGTTCATGTATTTAAGCCATTTTGGCACCATATTTGTATCATTTTTACATGCCCAAGATATTATATCGTATTGTACTTTTACTCAAATTGTATAAATAAGAGTTCGTTTTCTTTTCTTTCAATGTAGTTCGGAAAGAGTTTCAGACGCTTAACGATCCCCTGAAACAGGGACAGGTAATTACCTTCTTCTTCTTTCTAACACTCAAGAGTTTCCTTCCTCTAAATAAACAGGCTTCAGTTAAATTTATTTTCACTTTATTCTAATTATTTGAAACGCGTTTTATTGATACAAATAGTTCCGCCCTTAATGAAATGAAATCCACCGAAGAGTTCTTTGGATTGCCGATAGATTAGATGCTTCTAGTAAATGCTCCCATCAAAATCTCATTAAAAGAATGTACTCCTACCTGATCACATATTTATTTGTTCACGTTAGTTTATTCGATACAAATCATTAATGATGTTCCTATTAATAAGGTGTTTAAAAATAAATTAAGATGATAAGGTTTGTTAATCCCAGTTATGTAAAATTAGATTGCATGGTTTGACGATCCTATTTTGTAAGAGAAGTTGAGAATATTCTAAAATATATTACATGTCAAGCAAGAATTTGTCTTTCTCAGACATTCCAGACTTACTTTAAGGAGTAGGCACATTTTTTTATAAAAGAAAAAAATATGCTGTGAAATTCATGAGTAGTTCTCACTATTGGATAACAAAATAGAAAAGAGGAAGAAAGATAAACGAGTTATACCTTGGCAATCGTAGAGTGGTCATTTGTCAGTCCGATCCTTCACTGTCATCATCTCTAAAAAGGATTTTGTAAATTATGGCGATTATAAATTATGGTGACTATAACTTATCTCAATTTCTAAGTAAGTGAAACGCCTTGTTCTCATGACTAGCAAACATGTTTTCTTCTTCAATCTTATCGGACACTTTAAACTCTGCTGTTTTTAAGACGATATTGATTATGACATTGTTTTCATCTGACATAGAAACTGGAGCGTGAGCCTCGGATTCGGAAGATTAATTTTAAATCGGTCCGTCGATCCAAGATGCGACCCTTCATTGCACCTCCTGTTCTAAGCAAGGTACGATTAATGTCACTTATCATTCACGCTATTTTCAGGTCTATTGTATTATGAACAAAATATTAGAAGAGGAGAAAGAGGGTGGCATCAAGAGAGAGAGAGAGAGAGAGGGGGGGGGGAGGGGGAGGGGGGGGGGGAGAGGGGGGTTCGCAGTCATTTCAGGAGTTCATAAAATGTAACAATTCTTTAATTTATCAATTTCATTCATAATAGAGAGAACATAAAAACACGGTATAGAATTGTGGATACCGGTACTTATTATTGTAAATGTTTATCTGACAACAAAATATATGCGGTATTGCTGCTGCGAAATATCTATGATTATGATCTATTTCTATAGGCATCAGCTAAATGTTGGGTGATCGAGTGGTATTTAATCAGAACACTGTGCGCTTAGAAACATCAGTATTAAGCGCCTAATAAATGTTATGTATTATTATTATTATTATTTTGTAGTAGATCTAGGCCTATATAGACAAATTGGTTAAAATAATTAGAGTATCGAAATCAATTCGAATGCAATAGACTACTAATATGTCTAGTCTTTAAGCTATCTTTAGTAGATAGTAACTTATCATGAAGACTGAAATGATTTTTTTTTAAAGGTTTCATAATTAGATGATACATGTTATTCATTTAGATCATGGAAACGAGCCTCCCAAGATAATAATCGGTACAAGATTGTTTCAATCGTTTTTCGTTAGCGCTTAAAGACTTCGGTGGTAAGCGCTTTATAAGTAACATTTTTATTATATTATTATTATTAGAGTAATGCAACATTATGCTATTCAATTTCAGTTTGATGAGAACCAGTCTCTTGACTACCTATGTGAGATGCGAGAAGTGACAGTTGTGTTCATCAGTCTTCACATGGATTCTGCGCATGATCACTCCACATGTCTACAAGCCGTCTATGATAAGATACATACATCAGTCTCACAGTTCCAAGGTAATCAATCTGTATTCCCTTCTCTCTCTCTCCGCTCTGCCTGTGTATCTGTCTGTCTCTCTCTCTCTGTCTCTTTCTCCCCATCTCTCACCAGTTCTCTCCACCTTTGTTTTTCTTCTTCTTTCTTTCCATCCCCAATGACTAATTTTCATCTTGTTTCCAATTTCCCGTCCTCTCACAATAATTTTATTTCTCTCTCTCTCCCTCTCCTTATTAAATCAATACCGTTTTTGTCTATTGATATCAATACCACAAAATGTATCAGTAGAATCCAGTTAAGAACAACTTTGTATCCTTCTCTCCCTCCCTGTCCTTTTCTCTCTCTCTCTCTCTCTCTCTCCCTCTCTCTTTCTCTCTCTCTCTCTCTCTCTCTCTCTCTCTCTCTCTTTCTCCCTCTCCTCCATACCTCCCTGCACGTCTTAAACCATCTTAAACTTGTAATGAGCTAGAGTTGCCCTTTCTGAAATCATATGATCATGACGTTGAGTTATTATTTTTTTCTTCTTTTCAGGAATGATAAACAAGATATTTGAATTCGACAAGGTTAGTAAAAATACAATTGTTTGCGTTTTAGTTTGTGTTGATGCTTGTATATTATGGTTACGCTTTCATACTAATATAGATCATAGCATTTTGTATTGGTAGATCTACAAAGTAAAATAGATTGTAAAAATCAATAAATCTATACTGCCTGGTCATAAATGCACCTGCACTGAAGTGCTTAAATTCAGACAATAATTGTGATTTACTGAATTGCGAAAATGAAAGTAGACAGGGAAAATAAAACAAGATTTTAAACTTGTAAATCGTTTTCATACTTCCTTTAACAAAATTATAATCTTCGAATTCAGTCCCCACATCTTATCATTTCCATCCTGCGTCTTGACTCTCCCCTTGGGAATGTTCATATCAGGCAACCTAGCTCCTCGCCTGCATGTAAACACACTCTCTAGCTGACTCTTGGCAAATAAAAAGTCACCCTACATTACAGTCTGGCCTTGCCTTAGCTATCGCTTTCACCCGCCTCTACACACCCAATATAAAGACATTCTATTCTTAAAAGACGACCAAAATTAGAAATTCGATTTATTGAAATGTGATTTATCGGAGAAAACGTGCTTGCTTTCATCAAGAGCACGGCTACACGCGACCAAGCGTTTGCTCCAAACTCGACCTAAATTAAGAACCGCCATTTCAGAAGGGACTATATTCAGAAGCTAAATTGGGTGAAAGCGAGATGAAAAATTGTCAAGATGTGGTAAGGTATGACGTCAATCGACAACGTCTTACCTGCCGCATCAAGAACTTGGAATCTATATTGCTTGAAAATGTCTTCGCCGTCTTTCTATTAAAAGCGGGGATTTAACAAAAATTCGTAGACCGTCAGTTGGATGAAATAGATAAACGTATAAAAGCGCGGAAATAAAAGTACAGTCAATCTTAATATAGACTGTCGTCTGCGCAGTGTCGTTTCTATTAAGCTCTCTCAATAAGGATGCCCTTTTTCGTCAAGTGATGGATGTTACTCAGACTATTTCCTTTTCATCTTTCCAGGGTACGAGTTTCTTGGTATTATTTGGTCTTCCTGGATTTAAACACGAACACGAAGCATGCCATGCGGTACAGTGTGCAGGGCAAATAAAAGATGTTGTCAGTGCAATGATTGAAGTCAAGTAAGTTGACCACCAGTATCATTTCCTATTCTTTCTTCTTATCCTCATCACCTTCTCTTTCTCATTCCCACGAACCTCCCCCCTCCTCCTCTCTATACAAATACAGGGGCGTATCCAGGATTTTTTAAGTAGAAGGGGGGCAAAAAATGAAAGAAAAAAGTGTGATAAGAAGAAGAAAAAAAGTGAAGGGAGGAAAAGATTATCTGGGGTTGATTTTATTTTAGATCTAAAATGTCTTTCGAGCAAACAAATGCAGAGCAGACCACATGGCCGTCCCTGGATCCGACCCTGAGCTGCATTTAAGAGTTATGAAACAGCTATGGTATAAGTTAAATAAAACCTCGGGTCGACAATCTTCAAAATCTATTTCTATCCACCAATGTTAAAGTAAAACAGCGATAACAGTCATGCAAGAAATATATTTTGATAAAAGAAAGAAAGACAAACGAATCTAAACTATTTAACGACATGATTGGGAATTAAAAAAAAAAAAAAAGCAATTTAAAACTCCTAATCAAAATGAAACTGTGCATGGGTATTGACACTAATTTTAGCCAGTACAATGCATTCAAGCTTATGATATCATGCATGTTAAATTGTTGTTTGATTCATTTTCCCGATTTGATTTGCCTTATTGTAATTTAGTGATTAAAAAAACACTCAACCGCTATAATCATATTTGAATGACATTTATTTATGACGAACATTTCCCTGTATTTTGGCAGACAAATCTCTATCGGAGTAACTACTGGGAAGGTGTTCTGTGGAGTCGTGGGGCACAACGAGAGACACGAGTACACAGGTGAGTGGGACACGGGTTCGAAGTGGGACACGGGTTCGAATCGCTTAACTAATCTTAAACAGTTATAACTCAAGGTTAGAGAATATGATTGTGTGATCAACGTTGTTGTTTTGAAGGACATTCATTTTATAGAAATTAGACGTAAGAATAGAATCTATATGATCAGGCGCGTACGCAGGGGGGGGGGGCTGGGGAGTTAAACCCCTCCCTTTGGTATTTTTTATATGTGTAATTTTGAGGAAACACCCCCCCCCCCTTTGGTAATTTTTTTTAAAATTTTTTTTATAAAAAAATAAAAAAATAAAAAATAATAATACCAATGGCTGACCTAAAAAAGTTGACCTTGCCCCCCCCCCACAGAGCAAAATGTCAAATTTCGAGACCAAAAAAAAAAGTGTCCTTCCCCCCCCCCCCCCCCCCCGCTTATTTAGCGGCTGGCTGATTCGTTGCGATTTTTTTGGAACTCCCCCCCCCAAAAAAAGTGTCCTCTTACCCCCCCCCCCCCCCTTGAAAACAATCCTGCGTACGCGCCTGTATGTGATTATAAGACCGAAATAAACTAAAACATAATAATCATGCTTTCCAAAATTATTTTACCACGAACAATTCTCAAGTCAGTTTTGCCTTTGTCAAGGCCATTATATTAATTCCGCCAAAATTTCTAAATGTAAAAAATTCTTATTCGTATATAAAAAGAGGAGGTATAAATTCCAAATTGATGGGGCAGTTAGACACCATAATTGCAAAACCATGATAGTATTCCAGCATTTTCAATTTGTTCGCTATTTTTCCATGTGTACATAAAATCTTTCAAATTTATGATTGACTGACAATTTTCAGAGTTTATCAAATATGCACAAGACGTCTTGCGTAAAATATCCCCCTATATTCGTATTATTTTCACTTAAATCGTTATCACTCTTTATAATACAGTGATCGGTCCTAAAGTGAACATGGCGGCTCGTCTGATGATGCATTACATCGGCAAGGTCACGTGTGATGAGGTTACAAAGAAACGATCAAGAAATGACTCCAGAGGATTCGTTAGGGTCGCCAACAAGGAACTCAAAGGGATTGATGACCCGGGCATGGTGTGGGAGTATACAGGAGCAGGGTAAGAGAGAGAGAGAGGACGTTATAATAACGGGAAGGGAAATTGAGGAGGGAAATTACTCAAGTCACATCTACTCTGCTAGAATTTACTTTATTACCAGCCTATATATACTTAGCTGATCTCTGAGAAGTGTCTAACCTTTGTGTTTAAGTGGCCCAAACATTGTGGAGCGGTGTGTGCAGCGCTTTGTAACCGCAAAGAAAAAGCGCTATATATATCAAATATCTTTTGGATTGGAGAGACAAAGAGAGATAGATAGAGAGAGAGAGAGAGAGAGAGGGGGGGGGGGGTAGGGGGGAGGGAGAGAGAGAGAGAGAGAGAGAGAGAGAGAGAGATTGAGATTATTGAAATGTTTTAACATGACGGTGATGCACATGAATTATGAAATATAAGAGAGAGAAAGAAAGAAATTTGGAAGAGGGGGGGAGGAAGAGAGAGAAAGAAGAGACAAAGAGAGAGGGAGATAGTTTTTTTTTTTTTTTTGGGGGGGGGGGTCTTTATGTGAATAAAAATTATATTAATATTGTATTAAACCACGCGTTTTTTGGTATCATTTAGCAAATATCACCATCTTAACAAATTATATTTGATCTCTTACAGGAATGTTGACAATTCCATACCGGAGTATGGATACCCTTTGTTGTGTAAGTATAAGCAGGGAGGATCTCTTTGGTATAAGCATTTTTTTTAAATACTCGTTTATAACAGTTTCAATTATTTAAAAAAAGAAAAAAAGACGCAAACCAATAATTCCGTGAAGCCATCAGGCAATTTCAGTTAGCCTACTTCCCGCCTACTTATTTCCCATCTTATAACATCATTTCAATATTTTGATTGACTGATGTTTAATAATAATAATAATACAAATATTAGATTCTTATATAGCGCACGTATCGACCTTGCAAGGTCCTCAAGGCGCTCCAACATTACCCGGCTATGCTACGCTGCCGATTCCGACGCTCACAGCATTTAAAGAAATTCCTTCTACCGGTACTTATTTAACACCTGGGTGGAGAGTGGCAAATGTAGACCAATGTCTTGCCAAAGGACATTAGTGCCGCGGCGGGACTCGAACCGCTGACCTTGTGATCGACAGTCCGGCGACGTATCCACTCACATGCAATTGTATTTTAGGTAAAGGTGTATTATACAGAACAGCAGTAAATGTTTATATGAGCAATTTCTGTTAGTGATGCAATACGCAACATACAAACAAATGTTATCTCATCCTTAGATGAAAGAAAATGATTTCTAAGTCTGATTCCTATAAAAGTGGATTGTCTTTCTTTGACCAGCATACGTGGAGGAATTTGAGCAGTGTTGGAAGTCACTATGGAGGATGTCATCATTAGCTACCAATCCATCGGGTACCATCCAGCAGCCAGCTAGGTTTATAGTCATTGGGGGCGACCCCGGAGTCGGAAAGACCAGACTACTACGATCAGTTATGGATACCGCCAAGGGAATGAATATGGCGTAAGTATAATATTGTAACGTTGTCGTTGTCGTTGTTAGGAAAGAGGTGGAGTTTGTTAGAGAATTTTAAGATAACTTTTAGGCAAATTTGGTTTGATGGAGCATTTACAATGCTAGCTACGCTCCTCTCTACTTCTCTTTAATTACCCACATAGGATTTGGAATATACCAAAGAACATTCAGATGTACCACACAATCATGAATTGCTTTTTTAAAATTCCTAGTTTTATTTCATGTAGATAGGACAACATAAATGTTCATCAAAGAACTTCTTAAATAGGATTGAGTGTACAAATGACTACTGCTCGGATTCATAGGAATATATATATTTTGTCTTCAATGTTAGATTATGATAGACCTAAGACGTAGATAAAAAAAAAAGTAAAAACGTAAGAGATTGTTTCTTGGTATATAAGAACTACGAAATCACATTACACTGTCAGATCAAGATAATACTCCCTTCCAAATTTATTCAGAGAAGACATATGTCAACCTGTATAGCGACCGAGAGTCGAGTACCTTATACCATCTTCTCGCCAAGTTACCACTATACTTGGCATACCATGTACTATTATTCACTCCGTGTTCAATTATCTTTGTTCAGAGTATACACCTGTCGACCTAGCGTGGGTCAGTCGAGCACCCCCTATCATACCATCTGCTCTATCGTGCTCCAGCTCCTTGATCTCCAGGATATCGGGAGCCCCCAGGAGAGGGAGCATCGGCTCCAGGAGCGCTTCGAAGACACGGAGCTTTTCTGGCATCTATGTCTTCTCAATGACTTACTTGGAATCCAGGTATGATGACAACATTTTTCTTTTCTTTTCTTCAAACTAGAATTCATTGAAATCATGAACTTTGCAAAGTGATGTTCTTTGGTTAAATCTCCATCCAAAGGGAACATTTGAACCATAAATGAAATTATACTATACTGTAAAATAAATACAGACTGAGATGTTAAATTGTCATCAGAACGTTTGCAGTCATATACGTCGACGTCAGTATCTTAGTTTTTACATCTGTGTAATTACATCGATAAAAATAGATTGGAGTATAATTGTAAAACTTAAGAATGTTTCATTACTGGCTAAGATTTTCGGAGCACCACATTGCAAATTAGTGAGTGCCATATCATTTAGGAGCGAAATATGAAAACGGCTTGGAATGTTTACTCTATTGCAATTCATTAATTTAGCCTTTGCTTGCGTTATTACAAAGTATTCTATTTAAACATCTCAAGTCTCAAGTCTCTTTTATTCTACCATTTATATTCTTTTAAACGTTTCAGATCCCCGTAACGGACGAGATCGCCGATCTATCTCAACGGGAGCGTACTCAAGCCCGTCACGCCGTGCTGGCATACATCGTATCTGAGGCGAGGAACAGAGAGAGTGCAGGAACACTCATCGCTATAGATGACGCTCATTACATCGACCAGGATTCCTGGACATACCTAGAGGCACTGCCATCCAAACACTGTCTGGTTGCTCTAGGTACCTATAAAGCTTTGTTAAAGGACAAGTCCACCTCAAAAATAAGTTACTTTCAATAGAAGCAGAAGAATTAGACAAACCATTCATAAAGAGTTTCGTCATTAGTCGACAACCGTACAAACTTATCCTCAGATTTTTCAATTTGCCATCATATCTTCCAAATGTTTAATTGGGTGTGTCACATTCCACACCCCTACAGCGACGCCCTTATTTTCCACTCTGTTGAATATATTAAAGAGAGAGGTGACGAAGTGTATTGCCGATAGAACATTTATTTGTCCTGATTGATTTTATATTTATTATATAAAATCCTTATTTTAATCCTTCGCTTTCCTGAAACGGTAATAATTTTAGCAATTTAGAAAACGTATCTCAGGTTTATTTATGTAAGGTGAAAGGCCAGTCCCAACCCATATTATGAAACACAATTTTGAATGGCACTGCATAATATCAGGAGATCTAATCATATTTTCTGCCTCTGTTTTGGCTCCGTTTCTCCATCCCAGCGATGGGAAGCTTCAGACGTGATGCGGAGGTTCCTATCGCAGCCTCTAGGATCCTTCAAGCCAGGAGCACACTCCATACCAAGCTCCAGGGTCTGGAGCCACAGTGCATGGAGCCATTACTCTGCCAGCTCCTAGAGATGGTTAGCGTTCCAAGGGAGCTCTCTATGTGAGTAGAGATAACTTATTGGGGTGTCAGAATTTAAGAGAGAGATCAGAGAGAGAGGGATGAATAATTGGATGAACAGGGTGTCAAAATTCAATGTATGCTCGTCCCCACAACCCTAAATAAGATCGACTCTGGGAAACAACATACATAAAAGAAGCATGAATATTTTTTGATAACAATGACCGGTGGTATTATGAAAAAACATTTGCAAAGATTTATATAGGAACAATAAACTAAATTGAGGTGGTATATCTTATTAAAATATGTTCCATATGAAAAGCTACTCTGACAACACAAGACACTTTTGTCGATGATAATGTTACATACATGTAGTAACTGTAGACTTTTTAAAAACTTAGGAGTAATCTAATCACCACCTATTTAAATCAATACATTAAGCAATTATTTCTTAGAAAACGTATGATCATTCTTCATCCCCATTTTCCTTCATCATTGATTCCAATTTTTATTTTACTTGTAAGTTTTCAACGAATTCTATCTTTTTATTCAGCATGCTTGCATCACATCAGTCCAATCGTATCAACCCCTCCTGGGTAAACCAGTGTGTAAACAACATGCTACATCATCAGCAGCTAGAGCTTCATACCGAAGGAGAGAAAACAGTTTGTCGGGTAGCTAAGGGTGTCAGACTTATGGAGTTAGATATACCACCATCACTTAGAGGTAGAGTAATAATATTGATAAATTTCATCAGGTTTCCGATAGTTTTCAACATCTTTAAAACATAGAACAGTGTTATAAAATTACGAGTCTCTTGTTTTCATCAAATTGCCAAGTTAGCAAACTATCGATGAAACAAAATTTCTCATCAATCGCATAACTGCCATGAATTCAAAATGATTTCATCGTTGTCTCTGCATATTTAATAGCTCTCGATCCTTTTTGATAATTCAGGCCGCAACCTAAACAGACTCCATCCAAAAAAAATAAATAATGTGATATCTAATCTCGCGAGGTTCTCAATACAATCGATTTCAAATCGAGAAGACAATCACACATCTCTTAACTATTTTCAACAAAGACAGAGATAAGAATTTATTTCAAGACATAAATGAAATAATATTTCCCCTTTTTACAGGCTGCATGATAGCGTTCATCGACCGTCTCCCTGAGCTACAACGGACAACAGTCAAGATCATATCCGTGGTCGGAACGTCATTCACAGCAGACATCATCGCCCATCTCATGCCCAACGTCGTTCAGGAGAAGATCAATCCCACCATCGGCTCACTCCAGTCGGCAGGTATCCTCGTCTTCGGGAGCGGTGGAGCGTTGCCAACCAACTCGACGACGTCAATGAAGGCGGGATCGCTGAGGTTCCAATCCGTGACGCTCCAGGAGACTGCTTATGCCCTCCTGCTGGAGAAACAGAGACGGAAGCTGCATGAGAGGTACGCTACGTACCTGGAGGAGCATCATCTATCTGGTAGGAAGGGAGAGACCAGTGCTACAGGTGGTGGTGGTGGTGGTGGTTTAGTATCCCCAGCTGGTATCAGGAAACTCCTAGGTATGACTTTCATTCTTACTTCTATATAGCCTTTTTATCGGCAACTGCGTTACCTTGTTGGTTCTACATGTACCAATAAAGAGTTCTGAGCTGAAAAGACTCTATATTCTCCTTCTTTCCCATTAAAATCTACGGAAACTTTGAATGCTATACTCGATTATACTAGAAATAAGATGACTTAGTGTACGGAAGAGTAGCACATGGCAGAGTTTTAAGTTTTTCTCTCTATCCGAAATTATGAACTTTTAAAAGAATAGCATGTTTCTTTTAATGAATGAAATCATCCCGTATCACAACATCCTAATGATATGTAAGATCTATTTAAATGCAAAGTTGTTTTTGACCAGAGGATCGATGCTCCACATTAGTAAAATCTAATGAAATGTTCTGATTGTCTCCACAGGAATGAAACCAGAGTCAAAACAGAAAGATGGCAACAGTAACAAGTAAGTAAAATGATTATTGCTTGTAATATATAAATATAAGTATAATTCATTAATTATAAAATGAAGTGTTGTTATCGTTTTGGGGTTCCTTGGGGAGTTTTCTTTAATGACAGCTTATCTGCCTTGAAATGACTAATACCTTTCTTTAAGTGGACTTATTTCTTTTCATCTCACCTACAGCGTACTGTGTAAGAATGACGAACAGTCCTTACAGTCAGTATATCCACAGCTCGTCACCCATTGGAAGAAGGCTAAGAACCTACAGAGAGCCATTCATTACATGGTGTACGGAGCAGAGTCGGCCGTGGCACTAGGATACAACATGCAGGTACATTAATACTATATTATAGTACAAACTTTCAACTAAAAAATAATCCTGTAGCAGTTTTCTGTTTAAGACAGTACCACAAAGTTTGGTTTCAGGTCTTGCTCTTTTATAAGTAAGCTAATCAAATCATATAAGTAATAATAATGGTAATCACACACTTTCCAGAAGGAAATCTTTTGAAACAAGAAAATCAAAAAATATTTTCCGAAGGATCGATACATGCCAGATAATGTTCCTTTCTTTTCTTTTATGTATTTTGATGGTAGTTAATTTGTTTAGACGAAATATTGCTCAGTAGTGCTTTCAACCTTGTCATCATTATATATTTCTCTATAATTATTTATTTTGTTATTTTATGAACCTATACGTAGATGTAGTTTGATAATGTGTTAATTATTTGCTTATTCTTTTGTATGCTGTGCTTTTCCCCCACTTATTTGTGATATCAATAAACATCTCAATATTTGAAATTGTAATTATCTCTTAAAATACTACTGTATTATGTAATGCGAATAGAGACGTGTTTCATAAGTTATGTGCTGTTTAAGAATCTAATTATTATCATTATTATTATTATTACTGAAGATTAGGTTGATTTAATTAATTTTCATCTCTTTTGCAGGCGATCTCTTTCATCTTCCAAGCCAAGAAGTTAAACCCGTCTCCAATACAATACAAACGATTGGATGAACTAGCAACCAAGGTATGTATTTTGCATGTTTCAAATCCACTTTATGCTATATTAAAAGCAAATAGTAATTTAGAATAAATTATTTAAAAAAAAAAGGATTGTTAAGACCATTAAAGTAGAACGACCGACAGTTTAAAACTATTGTGTGATAGAAATGAGGATATAATTTATTGTCTAATAATTTTCATGCTAAAGTTTGCTGTGAGAATGGTGCTTCATTAAGGGTCGTTAAGCGCTCAGAAAGGATACAAAGCAAATGTAGAACACTGTATTGTGATTAATTTGATGGCTCCCATACTACTTGAATTCATATCAATATACCTCATTCTCTATTGTTTCCTTCAGGCTACCGCAAGTCTCCTCTTTACCAAAAGGAGGCGCTCGTCATCCCCTGGCGTAAGTACAAATTAATGATAATTATAGAGAAAGGTTTCATGAGATTTTTAGAAGTTTTGTATATGAACTGAATAGACGGTGCGAAATTATCATAATCTTAAACGTATTCATTTATGAGTCATAATGTACATTTTCTTCAAATTCTGTAAAATTTTAATAATGATCAGTAATTTTACCCATTTTGTGTTTCTTTACCAAACCAAACTTAAAAAGCATTGAACAACGTCACATTATTTTGTAATCTTTTTCCACGGGGAAGTGGTATTTCTCGATTTTATATTGAAAATGTGCTTTTTTCTAAATTCAGCGATTATAACCTTTTAAACAGTTGCATGAATTAAGTGGTAAACTTTCTCCACACCTGACAGGGCGCCAAATTCAAATGGAGGAACATGGCTGTCAAGGCAAGAAACTTTGAACGTTCGAATTCCGTCGAGGAGGAGGATGAGGAGAACGATGACAAGGTTGACGTCGGAGGAGAAGGCATCGTGGAAGTATCTCTTGAAGAGGAGATCATCCCCTCTGAGCGCTACCAGGCGATCAGGGAATCCGCGAGAGCCGAACTCGCCGACAAACCACCATCCACCACCCGTCTAGCAGACGACACCAGACCCTCTCACGAATGCAACGGGAATGCAGATACGCATGCACACTCCATGAACAAGATGGCGGGAAAACTAGCGACGCATACGACATATCGAGTGCCCAAGTATTATCTGTATGCCGCCTGCTCGGTGGTCGTAGCTTTCTGGATCTATCTCATCATGAATAGAGCAATATCCACAGGAGGAAAAACAACGTGACCAAAATGACAATAACTTTGTTCAACTTCATTATACAGGCTGAATGATTTTAAAGGAAATGTGTTTAATTTTGCTGTAAATATAATGTAAATATTAATGCAGGCAATATATCAGTTTGTATATAGTTTGTTTTTATGTAAATATATTTTGAAATGCAATCACATAGTTTGGTTTATTATATATATTCTGATATTATTATCATGGAAAGTATGAACTTTCCTACATCTATTATTGAGACATATAGACAATTCAGCAGAAGGGGCACGATTTGATTAATTCAAATTTGTCACACTAATAATCACCCGTATTCAAAGGTAACTCCGTGATATACATGTATTTCTTTTTGGTAACACCAACACCCTCAAACTCAAGAAATGGCTAATCAAACAGTATATATTCCAATTTAAAAGAATACAATATCTTTAATTCACTGAAAATATATTCCGAAATATATATTGCAGTATCAATGGCAACAGTTTTATTATTGGACATAATTACCAATGACGTACTTATTTGCGCTAATGTGTACTTAAAGGAAATAGCATCATGTACATGTATATAGCAGTATTCTGATAGTAATATATTACGATACAATATACTTCCCTCAAAGTATGTCTTCCACATGAAGTTTGTCAATTGATATTCAATGTAATTCTCTGTATTCAATACTGTAAATTTAAATGTAAGTACTTTTTGTTTTAATAAAAAAAAAGTTGCAGTAATTCTTCTCACTTCAAAATTGTTTTTCTTAAAGGTAGAATATCCATTTGCAGGCAAAAAACATGAAAAGGTTAAATTCCATTGACATCTGAAAGATAATACTAATTTAGAACTTCCCTAAAATCAAAAAGGCTTGAAAATGTCTTTTTGTAGAAAAATAACGACCGTTAGTTTAAATTACACAGATAGGACATACGTGACATATATTCATAATTCCTGCAAAGTTATACAGAATTTGATGTTGGCTGCAAAAGTGACACTACCTTTAAATCAGCATTACCGTACTGTGCATTATTCAAGATTTCATTCAACCCTGTCTTCTGGTTTTCCAGTTTTTGCCATTTTTCGATTCAGAATAATTGGAATTTATTTAGGATGGCCTTAAGAGTTATGGAGTTTACCCGTATTTATCATTTTGGGCGGAACAGCTGTTTGGCAAATTTACTATTTTTGACCATCCTTATTTATTCAATCTTGAAATAATCTTCATTAGAATAACGATCACTAAGCATTGTTTATTCTCTTGCGCAGTCTCTCTCAAAATGTTCACTTTAAACAAATTTCCTCACGGGTAAAAAAAAAAAATCAATCTCTGTTCTGGATGAAACGCCGTATATGTATACACTTAGACCACTTCTGATGCTATCTCACGTGCTCACTTCACATAATAGTGCAAGGAACATATTAATAAGAACTCATTCACATGTTAAATATGAATTCCATTGTTCTCTTTTATTTCCACATATCACCGCCAATCATGAACGTTACAATATACATTACAAAATGTTAAGGCACACTGTGCTCTTTCTTTTAAGAATATTCACGTAAATATTTCATTCAAAGAACGATCTCAAAGCTCAAGGAATATGGCAACTTGTGATAAAATTTGTATTAGCACACATCACCTACTCTTATTTCTTTTGAATTGAAGATATGATTACGTAATACATGTACATGACTCTCTAATGCATAACAATTTCAATCAGAAATAATTGACCGGTCATCATAAAACAAATCATATTACAATCCACTTATTTTTCCATCTATTTTCCTGTAATTTTACCTTAATTACTACTAAATTAATGAAAAGCATATTTGATAATCAACAACCACAGACCTACTGCAACGAATATCATTTACTTACTAAACATATGTAGATCATAAAGAACAAGGCTGTTACAAATAACCTAAAGCTGTTTGAATTATGAGCATGACAGACAATGAGTAACTCACTAAAACGATTATATTAACACACAGTCATAATAAAATATTAAAAAGTAATTCAATAGTAAATGTATAAAATGAATAACAATATAGTTGTAAATGATACAGCCCATCATCATTTGGCAGCATGACATGTTGTCATTATCTTACATTATTTTGCCTATATTAGAGGATTCTGAATTCAAAATCCTATTGAATAAATTCATTCTATACTCTTATGATGTATACTTTGCCTTGCTCCTCTATCTCTACTGAAAGACAAAATATGTAAATGTACAATAGTCAAGATGTAAAAAGGGTATTACAATATCATCATCAATAGCCAACCATATATGCTAGTATCTACATATATATCCACTTTGACATTATCATTCAGAATTTATCAAGGTGAATGGAAAATAGAGGAAATGGGAAGAGAAAAATAAAGAGAGAGAATGAGAAAGAAAAGAGAGAATGAGAAAGAAAGATATGACAGAAAGAGACAAGAGAGAGAGAGAGAGAGAGAGAGAGAGAGAGAGAGAGATAGATATATATATATATATAGAGAGATAGATAGAGAGAGAGAAAGAGAGAGAGAGAGAGAGAGAGAGAGAGAGAGAGATAGATATATATATATATATAGAGAGATAGATAGAGAGAGAGAAAGAGAGAGAGAGAGAGAGAGAGAGATAGATATATATATATATATAGAGAGATAGATAGAGAGAGAGAAAGAGAGAGAGAGAGAGAGAGAGAGAGAGAGAGAGAGATAGATATATATATATATATAGAGAGATAGATAGAGAGAGAGAAAGAGAGAGAGAGAGAGAGAGAGAGAGAGAGAGAGAGAGAGAGAGAGATAGATATATATATATATATAGAGAGATAGATAGAGAGAGAGAAAGAGAGAGAGAGAGAGAGAGAGAGAGAGAGAAGAGAGAGAGAGAGAGAGAGAGAGAGAGAGAGAGAAATAGAGAGAGAGAGAGAGAGAGAGAGAGAGAGAGAGAGAGAGAGAGAGAGAGAGAGAGAGAGAGAGAGAGAGAGAGAGAGAGAGTGGTATAATTACGAGTAACCAAGATCAAACAGAAGAGGTTTCACATTCAGCAATACAACTCATAGCCAGACTGGAATGTGAGAATGCAATATTGCAAGAATGAAAGAATTCCAATCGTATCTAGAGCATCGATACCGGTAGTTAGAATTATCAGAAATAGAAGACATCAGCAGATGGATAATGTACAGAATCGTTGACAGAGGGTAGTGTAGCACTTAGGATATTCTCAAAGTTTAATTTACTCAATCTCTTTAATGTGTGTGAATATTCCTATATTTCTGTTGCTTGCAAACACCACTTGTTTATGTACATTCATTCATATCAGCATTATGTCTCTCTAATATCAACATTCTTTACAAGACTAGATTGTTCACAAGTTAAACTTTGAAAGTCCCAGAGCAGTCATTTATAATGTCTCACTTGAAAGCAATCTGGAAACTGCATTAGAAGAGAAATAGATGATAAACCATTCTTTATTGTAACTGATCAGACACTCCATCAATGTCCATAATTGTTGTGTTCTCTTCATGTATGTAAATTTTAAGAATAATAACAACAGTTAATGCAATATTCCACCAAATTGAGTATTATTTAAAAATACAGGTAATCAGTGTGCAGTGCTGTCTTTGTCAATGAGCTCATAATATATATAAAAGAACATAATCAGATTGTCTCTTCCATTGATTCTAAAGTAAACCATCATCCTTGCCCCATATCACCATACTGTGTATAAGAGATACAATATTAAAATACATTGCAGGAATTAATGCACATAAGATATCTTGCACATTTAGAAAAATAAGACACTATATACTTCTTATTTCCATAAGTTTTCCACTTCCACATAGAGTTCCTTGTCTTCATACCCCATACCATTCAAAAAGAAAGTTTCATGAAAATATCAATTCAAATGACTTAAAAGTAAAAACATTACAGACAAAAGTGATTTTATTTTCGTGAAGAAGAGCATTGTAATCATTTCATACAGACTGGTCTATGTGGTCAGTGTTGGCACATTGCAAACTTATCCTGCAATTCATATCCCGACATCACTTAGAAATACAAAATAAAACAAGATTCATGTGAAATCTGCCATAGGAATGATAACTTATGAATTATAGAGAATAAACAGTTATCATACAACTCTCTTCATATCTACTTCTTACTAAATATGACACCAACAAAAGAATTCTATAAAGTAAATATTACCTGTTGAGAGCAGGAAGGGTTTTACTTCTTGGTGAGAAGATAGCTTAGTTTCCTTCTGTCTCTCAACAGACGATATTATCTGAGGAAGTCTACAATAATAATAATACTACTTAAAAAGCGCACTTATCTAATAACTTACTCAAGGCGATATACATTTTTTTTAAATACACAAATCTCTCTCCAGAATTGAACAACATAATCTACACATCTACACAGTTGAGGTAGAATTTGATTGGGTAGAAATGGCCAATTCTATTCAACTATGACTAAAAAATAAAAACACTTTTAAAATGGAATCTTGAAATGGTCCCAAGAACTACAAGAAATCTAGTTATGGTGGTAGGTCTATTGCAGAAGGTGAAAAAATCAGAACAATGTACACGCTTGGAATTGTGTGAGACAATAATTGAACTGCAGTAGACATAACACTATTATTTTGCAATTTGCCAGAGATTCTTGCCACAGAAATGGTTTTCATTTATAGTTGGTGAAAGTTTTTTCTGCTTTTCAGTATGTCAAGAGATAGAAAGTCAAAGGAATATGAATGTTCATGTTTCAGCCTGATAGTCCTTCAGCACACACATAAATGCAATCTTGAATGGTAATTTTCACAGTCAGAAATAACAGTAAATTACTGGTCCTGCTTTCATACTAAGACTTCCTCCATCTTCAGTTCCTGGTCTATTTGGTCTAGATCCTGGTCTATTTGTGGTTGGACCATCTGATGATGAAACACTACTTAGACCTCCTCCAACTTTAGTTCCCGTTCTATTTGGTCTAGATCCTGGTCTATTCGTGGTTGGACCATCTGATGATGAAACACTACTTAGACCTCCTCCATCTTTAGTTCCTGTTCTATTTAGTCTGGATCCTGGTCCTGGGTGTGGTTTAAGCTTCTGTTGAGGTAATGCTACTGAGACCTCCTCCTTCTTTATTCCTGGAAAATGTGATAAATGAAAGGCTTATAATTTGTATACTTTCCTAACAACTGTTTTATTACACTGAAGGAATAACTTAAGTCTTGACTAGAAACATGCCAAATACCCTAAACTAATAGGGATTTTATTGGATACAAGTGTTTATTGTACAGAATAAATTTTGGACAATTTTTAAAGCTAACATTGTGCTTCAACAGCAATACTAATATTAGATAAACCACATGGAAGATCTGTTCCCTGTGGTAATAAGGTTATCTTGCAATGTTACATATATATATATCTTCTTCTAATTTATCATTTTTAAATGGGACACACCAAAATATGAGATGAAACAACTCATACTACAAGGTGAAAACTTCAATGAATGCTTTTGAATCCATATAATGTTTTGAATAGTTTATTCTTCAATTTGAATGTGAAATTGTGATGATGAGTAATCATTTAAGACTAGGAAAAACAAAGTCAGAGAAGTTTTTTCTATTCCTGTATTTTCAGACAAGCTTTCAAATTTGACTGCAAAAAAATGAATAAATGTCCTGAAACTGCTTGTTGTTGCAAAAAATGATGTATGATTTCAATGGAGGAAAAATCATTTGTTTGCTTAATAACTTTCAAGAATGCAATGCAAGTCATCACAGTGATAAAACAAATGAAACATACAAATTAACAAAACTAACAAATTTGTATGCCAATTTACTAGAAACATAAATGATATACATTGTACATGCTTAATGTCTGACAACATCTTGGAGCATTCACCATACATCAAATCAAATCAATATACATGTATTTTGCAAATATCCTGTTTGCAAAAATGTGAAATGAAACAAATACCACCTGAGAAACATTCCATACAGTACCAATCAGTATCAATACAATGAAATCATTAAGAATAATAAATAAATGAAAACCCAGTCAGACATGAAACTGTTAAACACCTTTAAAAAATAGCTATGTGGAAATATAAAATTCAATGTAAGTGTAAATGAATGGCAATTTTAGGCAATGGTGTTGGGGGGGGGGGTACAAAATATACAACATGTACCTTGCTCTTCTAAGATTGAGAAAATAATATACATGCAAAATGCTTTTTTATTTTAAATTTTCAGAGGTGGTCTTACTGCTTCATGTGTATATGGGCTTTGAGACAAAATGTAAATAAATTGAGTGAAAAGGAAAAGACAAACCATGCTATGGTCTACCCAAATATACATTTCAATAAACTTTTTTTTTTAAATGAAACAAATTGGGCAGCTTTTGCTATGTTTTTGTGCAAACTTATGCAGTTGTTGACAAGAATAAAAAGTGATAAAAGTGCCGTTACAGAAAGCACATTGAAGCATTTATCACCCACTGTGAATGTTAAGTGAAAAAAGAGGAAATAAAATGAAGCAAGAAAGAGACAAATAAATCAAATAATATAAAATAAACCTACCCCAAAAGAGGTTAGAATCAGAAACACTTGTAGCCAGAATGGAATGAATGAATGTTAAACAGTTGTTTGGCTCCTACTGAAAAAGAAATACATGAGAGCAACAAAGGAGTAGTTAGATAAAACAGGTTGAGGTGCAGCGAATGACAAACACATCACACAAACTATCAATTCACACCCTGCTTTTGGGCATTTCAAAGTTCTTTGTACAAAACAATTTCATTTATCACTTTTCGGTTTGCAGTTTTGGATGGTCTGTATGAGAAAAAAATGCAGTTTTCTGATCATCAATTCATGTCAATGGATGAGGTTAACTTTTTAAATTTCATTTCAATTCTTCAGCTACATACATGTATCTTGCATCATTTGATTGGAGTTTTTTCTTGGTTTCTAAAAAAACTTTTCAAGGTGTTAATAATCGAAGCACCAGAAGATCCAGTTCGGCCATCTTTCTGTTAGAAAGAATATAAGAAACTTCAGAAAGAGTAGGATGGACCATTTAGAAGAATATGTTCTGCTTCGTTGTGTTTTAATATTATTTGCAATTAGATGTAGCAAAGAAAAGATATAAACCATATAGTGCAATGTGTCATTCTTTGATGCTAATATTGGATAGCAGGATATACAAAAGTCAGTTTGTGTCATTCTTTTAAGGTTTTACATTGGATTTATTGCATTTTCCTCCAGATTCGTCAGAAAGACATTTTCATTAACCCATTTGAACATTGAATGACATATCAAAGGAATAATATATGATAACCCTAACGAAAAAATTAAAAATTCTCAAGTCAGAGGCTCCAAATATAGTAACTAGAGTTTCCAAACAGTTGCTATAGCACAAGGAGCAATTTCCCTACAGTATATTATATTCAAACCAAATCCAATAAAATTTACAGCATTTTATATGAATTCGTTGTGCTCTTTATTCAGAAGATGTTTGCAGGTGTTCAGTGCATCCAGTTATAAACAGGATGAAACTTTTGAATGTTCACACATTTCCAATATTTGCTGCATGATTAATATCATAATATGTCGTTTACCAAAGGTAGCCTCATCAGTATTAATACTGTTCTCCCTAAGGACCCTGCAAATCATATTATTATTTGTGCATGTTAGTTCATGGTAAAGACAAGATAGATAGTCAGTGCACAGTTTTCCAAAACAAAAACACAACCCAATATTGGATTTCTAGTAGGAACTAGAAATAAAGTAATAGAATTTGAAGTCAGATTGCTAAGAATAATCTAAATAGCCGGCTAGACAAAGATATGATAGAAGAGAAATTCAGCCTCTTTGTAATCCCCACTTCAAAAAAAAAAAAGACAGGTGTCTTAAACATCGTGACCAGCATCTGCCTGCCTATTGTGTTAAAATGATCAATTAGTCATGAAGTTAAGGGTAAAGACTAAAGACTCTCTAATCTTTAGTTCTTTCATTTCTTAATTTTTCAGGTGACTTGCATAGATTTGTAAGATCAAAACTGGAATGATGTTGTAGTGTAATTACACTACAAAATCATTCCAGATCTAAATAGTTTCACTTATATTGTAAAACATTGAATTATAGAATCTGACTTTACCTAAAGATAACTGAAAATCCTGATCTATGACTTCACTACTATGCAATCCCATAACCAAATTCAATAAACTCTTTTCATCAAAAAACCCCCTTTTCATCACAAAACCATTTTTCCCCCAATGAATTAGAAAGCCCTCTATTGCCCACACCGCACACATATTAACTCATATTTAACTCAACCTGGTGGTTTTATCTTACCTTGTTTTTTGAGCTGTCAGCATCCAATTCCTAACATACTCTACCAGTACCCCGCCCAAGAGGATCTGGGTGGGGTGGTAGACTAGGAGAGGGATGGAGATGAGGGAGAGGTGATCATAACCAGCAAATACTATCTTCAACATGGGTATACCTGAGACACAGGAAACAAAAGAAAATTTGACTTAGAATAATAATTATACATGACAATATTCAAAAAGCACACTTATCCATCTTTAGATATGCTCAAGCACTTGTAAGTTATTAAAATTAATTGCACTTCCAAAGGAATTCAACATACAAATATATAATATGATAGTCAATGGAAAAAACAAACTAAAAGTATAGTTAACAAATAATATAATTAAATGTAAATTGTAAATTGTAAAATTGTAAATTTAATATTTTTTGTGTTTTCCATAACTTAAGAATGAAAGGTGAATTAGGGACCTTTATGAATACTTTTAGGTGTAAGCTATAATATTTCACATTCTCAAGAAATGTAAATCAGGACAAATCAATTTTCACATACTTAAAACATTAGAAAACATTAGGCAGTGAACATTTGTTTAAAGTCTGGCTATGAATATATGAAGGGTATTTGTTGTTTTGAGAAGCAAAAAGTGCTCCTCATACCCAGAAAACATAAACCATAGAAAAACTACAGACAACTAACACATGCTCAAGTTCAGTAGTATTTACAGTGATAATGATTGCCTTAAATAAAACTTAGTTGTTGTTGTCGTTATTATATGTAACTCTTAAATCCTAAATTTCAGTGATACCACAGCAAAATTCAGCACGAACAGAATAATATTCAATCTCTCTCACCAAACATACAGTGAATTCAAAGCAACTAATAGAATATTTCTGTCCAAGTAAAATTTACATTTTGGCTGATATTCAAGTACTCAGCATGATACATTTGAAAATAAATAAGACGTGTGTGAGACAAGATAATTGCTAATTTATAAAAACAGTTTTTTCCATATGTAATTGACAAGTATTTTTATAGTAACAGTGAGAGGTGATATCCTCATACTTATTTATTGTAACATTTATTGTAAAACACGTTTTACAGAGCTAGCATCCGACTGCATGTACCAGGTATTAAAATACCTGTTGGGCATTGAATTTCACAGCCTTCCAACTTCCAAACATTTCTTTACAAAATCCCTAATTCATGAATAGAGGGATCGCTATTACCTGGCCTTAACTGAGCCTCAGTCATATTATGTTCCCAACGCTTCCAAACAGCGTTCATCTCCCTAAACACAAGACTCAGTGATGCGCTAGAATTCCCTCTCCTGCAATTTTAAACCGCTCGACATCGAGCACATGACACCTGGTGACATAGCGCCACCTAGGGACTATCTCTTGTACATGGAGATAGGAATAGGATTAAGAAGGAGCAGTGGTTAGTCTGCAGTGCTCACGACCCTCATGTTAAATGCAATAGGTTGCTAGATGCAAATCACTTACCGAGGGTTAATGATTTATGCGTTGAACAGAACATGATTGCTACAGTGTCGGCCGGGCTGAAGCCAAAGAAGGATAGTTGTGAAGCAAGGAATGTCAGGAGAAGTAAAAACATCTGCAACATTAACACTGAATGAATGGAAGATAGAAAGACATCAATCAGAATGTAGGAAGAAAGTGACAAATATTGTTAGAACTGTTAAACAGAGAACACAAATGAAACTTTCAGATCCTCTATATATCATATTCAGTCAAAAGAATAGGGTCATTTGTATGGCATCATTTGTCATATATTGATACTTAAGGGCCCGAATTCACAAAGGAGGTTTGTCGACAAACCAAGGTTTATGTACGTCATATGACGCTTTTTGACGTGTTTTTAACAAACCTGGTTTGAAAAAACGTGTTGAAACACGAAAACCAAGGTTTGTCGACAAACCTCCTTTGTGAATTCGGGCCAAGGTGTCTAGGAGTGAATGTTAAGTGAATGTAAAAGATAAATCCAACCGTATCAAAACACATTCATTACAAGGGTTGCTACAACATGGAGAATACTGTCTCCTCTGTTAAAAGAGTTTGTTTATATTGTTACAGGAAAAAAATATTTCTGAAAAATTTATTTTTCCCTCACATACGGTACTGATTTGTTAACTAAAATGTTTTAAATCATGCTGATATTTTCATATATGCTCCTTATAATGATAATAATAATAATATGGATATTTATATAGGGCCAGTATCTTTGTTTCCAAGAAGAACAACTCACCTACAACCCCTATTGCAATGAGGCTGTAATGGTTGATTTGGAGTGAAGGGTTTGAGAAGGTATCACAGAATGTACAGAAGATGATGAGTAGTAGAACTCCTTTGCCCATCTGACCGAATGGAGGCTTGGTCCTCTCTAACCATTCCTTGATGAACTGTCGTACAATCTGAGGTTAGAAACATAAACAAAAATAATATGAATGTTCTACTCTTTTGATTGCGCATTTCACATTTTCATATGTGGAAGCTCACTGTGGTGGGCTCTTGGCACTCAAGATCTCTGGGTTTGGTGCTTGCTCAGTGCTTACATCCTTGGACGTGGTGTTTTTGCCTACATTTGTCCCACTCTACCCATGTGTTTCTGATGGGTAATGGCAATACTAGGGGTAATAATGATTGCAGGGCCCACAGGAAGAGCAGTGTTAAATCCCCACTGCACTACTTATAGCTACTTGCACCCTCTATATAGCAAACAATGCCTAATCGGTGACCATTGGTCCCCCATGGTCCCCTTTTTCTTATGTTAATTGCGAGCTGATTTGATGAGATAACCACCTGTCAGTGACCATGCAGGGAGGTCTAATCCCTCCCAGCCAAACTAGTGCAAACAGGCTTTAATACTGATGTGGCTACCCTGGGTAAAGAAGGCCCAATTATTGTTATATATGGTCTGTCTGTTCTTACAAAGTAGTTTGGAAATCAGAACTCTAGCTTTAGCTTAAGCAGTATTGTTAGAGTACCCTTCATTTTAAAGAATAAATCTTGCCAGGTACTCATCCAACACTTGGGTGAAGAGAGCTAGGTACAGATAAAATGCCTGGTCTAAAGATGTACGCACCGAGCAGAGATTTGAACCCTTAACCTTTTGATTGAGAGTCAAGAGAATGGACCACTATAACACTGTGCTGCCATACAGCAATGGCAACCTTTTTTCCTTCTTTTAGTAAAACCTGGGCATATTCTACAGAATCTCCATTATTGGTTTTAAAAGTAGTTAATGTTTCATTGATTTACTGAGTAAAGAATCATGATTGTAAACCTGTAAAAGGGAAGCAAGACTTCATTCATACATTTTACAGAGAACTCATGTTTCAAAGTTTTAAAATCAAAATTGGAAGCATTTCATGAAAGTTATATTCTAATAATTCTAACTGTCTCTTAATAAGCTCAAATGAAGGAAATCTTCATGTATCTATCTTTTGCTCCTACTATTTACCCTTTCTGCAGCTTACAATTGATTCTTAAGTAGAAGGTAGAGATACTTAAAAGAAGACTTACCTGACCAGCTATGACAGGCACTACTACAGTCATTGAAAGCTGACTTAGTATAGAACTAAAAGGCACCGATGACGATGATCCCATCTGTGATAAAAAAAATAATGGAAAGAAATTTATTATCGTAAGATCAATGCTTATGAACTGAACACCAAAATAAACCCCATGTCTTTTCAACTATTGGACACTTCCGACAGCTAAATTGTTATCTATGATTTCTATGTTAAATTCCTACTTCATCAATAGATCAAATTGTAATATACAAAAACAAAAAACAAACAAACCATAAAACTAAAACAATCAAGACTTCCTGAATTATGTAACACCACTAAATCTGAGCTTCAATCTTCCGATTGATTTTTTATTTATCCCCTTTTATCACTTCTCAAAATATCATTTTCATAATTTGTGAAAAAAAAAGAACTTATTAAAATGATGAGGAATTCACTATCAATCAGAAAGCGATGGAGCTGAGTTATGTCATGTTCATAATCAATTGTAGGTCATAAAACATGAATAATGCCATTTCTAATGGATGAAACTACACTCGAGGGAAACACTCATTTAATATTCATAGGGAGGTTTGCACCAATCAGCTCATTACAGACACCTAAAATTCAGGAATTAAGTTGATCAAATTTACATTTTCAAAACAATCATCTACATCACATGTAGGGCAATTCACAGAATCGTTAGAAGACAAAAACTTGATTGTCTGACTAGCTTCACTACATGCTCTACATGCTACATTTCTTTTCTTCATGTATGTTTGATTTCCATTTGTGGTATTAAAGATTGCATTATTAAACATTTACATTAATTGAATCATGCCACCTGCATATCAATAATATTCAATAGATAGTGATACATATCACGACCCATTATCTTTCATCATTGCAATCCATTGTGCTGAACGTGTCTTTTAACAATCTAACATCAATCCGCGCTCTTTAATAATGCAAACATATCAATAATCATGGGACACACTTGCATCTCAAATACCTGTTAATTTTGGTATTCATGAATTTGCTCAGAACAAATCAATTGAAAGCGGTCAGTGGGTCTTTTTTAAACATGGCAGTTCTATACCCAACGAGGTCACATGACTACTGGCAATTAAAATTTCATGACACATGGCAAAATATGATGTCTCAGTTGCTGATAAATCAAATGCGCTTCAGCTTATGAAACCACACAATATGTAGAAGTGCCTCGTGATTTAGGTCAACGGAAAATCTGTGAATTAATGCGCATCAAACAATCTGTGTTTCTCACATACGCTCTGTAGTAGGGATGAAATATTCAGTCAAGTTATTAACCTTCATCAATAATCTGGAGCTTTCTTAGCCCTTTTTCAATCCTTTGCCCCCTCTAGAACAAACATAGGAGAAGCTACACAAGGAGGTGAAGTTGAGAATGAGAGTAAATCGGTTCTCTGACTGAAGGCAGGGTAATCTGGTCTGCCAACAGCAGCGGCTTCACACCAGGGCTGGTGAAACTTTCATGAATTCGGCATGTAACTTTGATGATGTCATATATAAGTCAGCGCGTTTGGCCATAGGGACTGTACGCAGATTTGAAGGGTGACGGGACATGGGAGAAAGAAGGGACAGAAAACACCCTCATGAAAAAACATAACCTCGCAAGATCGGTCTTAAACAGAAGTCGTTTTTAGTTGTTGTTGTTACTGTTTCAACAATAAAACAGCACCTTGCAAAGGATAAGGAAGAAAAAAATCCTTTTTAAGAATACAACCTGCTGCCTTGCAATTATGCCCATACTGCCAGTATGAACTATTTATTTATGTATGGCATTTCAAAGTTCAAACAGACATCAATATTTGAAACAATATTTTCCCAGTCAATGAATGAAATCTCTTCCAATAGACCAAACAGAATCACTTATTACCTTCCATAAACAAAAATATACAAGTCATTTCTTTATGATTTCAAAAACAAGTTCAAACATACATAACAATGAACAAGTAAAAACTTCAATTATCATCAAATGTTATTTAGTTAAATATTAAAGGACAATTCCAGATGTTTTGAAAATGTGGAATTGTAAACTAATTAATGTGTCTAAAGCCATATAATGAATATTCAATCCATCAGAATTATTGAACTATCAAATTATATGAAAATAAATTAATGATACTTACAAAAACAAGCAGTAAGAGAGGAGTTACAATGATGCCCTGTAATACAAATCAAGATAAGAAAAATGACAACTGACATATCAACATTGCCATTTAAAGAACTTTCATGTAATCTTTTTTTGGTGTAAAATGGGTCATGATACAAAGCTTTCTTTCGGGGTATTTTGTAGGTGCTTTATAACTCTGTGAGAACAATCTCCTTTTTTTAAACTTTAAATGATTTCTCACACAAACATCCTAGAAACAACATGTAGAATACAATGGCCACATGGGTGTTTGGCTTGCAAAGGGTTAAGCTTCACTATGTGCCATTTGAATGGTGAGATGCCCCTAAAAGACTTCATGCAGGCACTTAACTCTCACTCTAACCCCAAGAGGGCCTTGCTGAAATTGGGAGCCACTGGCGATCGCATCAAATCAGACGAAGATGCCGAAAGGAAAGAAAGATAAAGCATAAAACCATAGACAAAGGGGAGAGACAGAGGGGGAAAGAAAAGGTTGGGGTTGAAAAACAAACAGCTGCAAAGGTCTAATAGAAGTCATCACCAACCAGCATTAAAAAAATAGAATGAAAAGAATGTCTTGAATTAGAGTAAATAACAAGGACACTATTACCAGGTACATCATTGGAAGTTGTTGAAAAAGTAGTAGAAATAGCAAAAGTCACAAAAGAAGTTTAACAATTTCAGTTATACTTTGATAAATGAATCTGAAAAAGAGCTCACATTCAAGATATAGTTCCAAGATATATAGGAGAAAAATGTTGTTAAACAGTCATTGAAAACATTATCAGAACTTAGAAAGGAGAGCAAAGAGGGAAAATAGGCAAAGACACACAGGTAAAACAAAAATTGAAAATAAAGAAATAAGGAAAAGAGAAATAAAAGAATCACAGATCACAGAGTGCCTGAAAAAAAAGTAAAGAAAAACAAAATAATGAAAGTTTGTCATAGAGAAAGATAGAAGTATATGAGAGATAAGAGAATAAAAGCAAGAGAGTAAAAGGAGAGAGAACCTAAAACGATCTACTTAAAGTACAAGGGTCCCACTTGTGACATTGACACCGTCTTGCGTTTAAGTCGTGCTTATCGGCATGTAATGAAGCTACAGTGACAAGGGTGCCGCTGAGCCCCCAATCCACATGCAAGATAGATGAAGGGGGCATCAAATATGGATGCTAGTTGCTCCCGATGGACAGCGAGGGAGGAAGACCGAGGGCTAAAAGAAGATGAGCACACCACATGTCAAGAAACCAGCATGGAATAGGCAGATCAAAACAGAACCTCTTCAGAAAGGCCATAGGATAGAGAGGCCACTACGTGCACCTGCATACAAAGGTCATCAAAGTGGAATCAATGAAGATCATTGAGTTTGAAGGTCGTTGAAGAAGTTAAAGGTCAAGAAAGTTGAAGATCAAGGTGAAGGTCATTGAAAGTTGAAGATGATAAACTATCAAGAGAACATAAGATCAAGAGAATTGAAGGTCATGGTCAGGTTAAGGACAAGAGATTTCAAGGTCAAGGGTAAAGGACAAGACACCTGGAGGTCATGAAAGCAAAAAGCTTGACATGGATTGCAAAATATGAGCATAATCAAAAAGCAAAATAATTTAATGAATGAGGAATAGACAAGAGAGATAGCAACATACAAAGATCTTTGACAGGCTGAGATAAATGGCAAAGGGACATGCAAGTCATGTCAAGAAAAAGAGGAAGGAGGTAGCAAAAACTGAACAGAAATCTAAAGGGGTCCAGACAATGATTTGGAGGCCATTAATCATTGGCTGCCTGCAGGAAGGCAGTGGCAGATATGTATTGGCAATGGCAGAAACTGCCTTCTTGCGGGATAACTGACAAAATATAATAATTGTTTATTTGAACTTACCAGGAAACTGCCAAATGCTGAATTGAAAATAGCTGCTGCCTGTGAAATTAAGAAATATGGATGATATCAATAAAATGAGAGCAATAATAACGATACTGTAAACCATACATGCAATTCCAACAAAGAAACACAAGGAACATTTTTAAATGTATACTGTCATATTTTCTACTTTCAGCAAGAATTGTAAAAACTGACCTATTATATTGTCATTTAGAGTGATGGCAGAGAGAGGATTTTTGACAATGTTAGGGTTGAGCCTTTCTTGCGGTCACTGGACAATGAATCAAAATGTGTATGTGGATGGTTGATTTGATGAGGTGTTAAAACACCCCAGGACTCAATTGACATCCCACCACCCTCCATCTCCTATTCTCTCTCTCTCTTTCCATTTCTCTCCCTTTCCCCTCTTCTATTCCTCACTGTCTGACACTCTCTCTCCTTCTCTCTCTCTCTCTCTCTCTTTCCCTCTCTTTCTCCATATCCTTCACTTTCAGCATCTTTCCTGGTCTCCTTATGTTCCATATTCCTCCACCCTTGTCCTCTTCCCATTGCTATTTTGCATTATGCCCAAAATCACATATTTTCTTCCATTTCAATGTTCTACCTTTCCCTATCTCACATACATTTCTTTCTCTTCAAATGTTTCATGTGTCAAATTATAAATACATCTGTAAAACAGTGTAAACATCATGAATTCAACTCCATTTGATTTTATTTTTCATGCCCTTCGATGAGTTGCTGAATACAAAAACTTTCAAGCTTATTTTCTAACCTTCCTCAGAATTTTTCAATTCCTTTATTTCACCTTTTAATAACCCATCCAGTCTATCAATCTTCTATCATTCTACAACTTCTCCATCTTCTTCCATCCGTATCTTTCTCTATCTCTCTCTCTCCATCTTCAGGGCACATTTTTTCTTCTGATGGATGAGAGGCTACTTTGGCAGGGCTGTGCCGTGGCAGCGCAGTGCCTGCAGTAGCGGCCTAACTACATCTAGCACCTACCAAGCGTGAAGAGCGGAAGAGTCTCTCTTCTTGTCGCTACTCTAGACCCAAGCAAGCGTGACGGGGTCCCCCCATGCATATTTCAGCCATCAAAAGCGGCAAACATGCTCCGACATCAAGCGTGTCCATATTTCATGGCAAGGCTGGATTATATCAATTGAAACATGAAGCCAGTCACTGAAATTGCTTCATCTTCCACAACTCCTAACCATCCCATTGTATCCTAGAGATACCACTTGAAGTCCTCTTCATGTTGCTTCTTTGAATCTAACTCTAGGGCACCCTTCTAAAGTTACCCATGAATGCCTGAATTCAATTCTTTTGCTAGCTTCAGTTGGTGTAACTGATAGCCTAAGTACAACAATGGTCTGTGAAGCTAGCCTTCAATAAATGTATTTACCAGAGGCATCAAAGTTTCATGGGTTAGGGTGGTTAATAGATTCTGGTTAATTATATCCTCATGCCAGCCCAAGTCTTGAGGGACCTGCGGAGTATTCTCTCCTCCAATGCAGCTTAAATGAGACGATGATGGAGCCTCTTACACCATGCACTTTGTTTATTGATATTGGGAAGTCATTTATTTCAAATCATGTCATTGGGTAATATCCTTTCAAAGGATACCCATAAATTACAAAAATAAAAGGCAATTACATTTCAGACAGTGCCTCGATTCTGAGAAACTCTTGTCTAAAAATCATTTGTTGTATTTCACATAATTTTTCTCATGGATTTAAAACTAAAAAGCTTTTTAACAAATGCATAATTTTGTGATTTTATCTATACTTTTTGTGTTTTGTACTATGTTATTAAAAATGTGTTTTTTCTTCTCAGAAATATGTTTAATTCAATGAACTACAAAGGTTAAATTGTATTTGTTTAAATTTCATGTTGAAAATTGTCTAAAACCACTCATTGCTCAATTATATATCTTATTTTAAACATAACAGCATGAAGGGGAAAAAAACTCTACAGATTTTTTTCTTTTTCTTTCTTTCTCTTGTATGTTAAGTTATTTTATTTGGTTTTTGAGGGGGAATATAAATGAACCAGGATCAGAGAAACAGGTAATCTTATATCAACAAAGATATCAAAAGATTCCTTTGAATGCCAAATTGTATGAAAGTAATTGCAAACTAGCTGGCGCTGAGTGTCATTCTCTGTGGTTTTGTGTTGTTATAGGATAAAGATACTGCAACTATAACAGATGAAGTTCATAAATGGTCAAAGAACATGGCTTCTCAATTTTAATGTATTGAATTGAATTGAACTAAAATGTAAATTTATGGCTCCTCCTATTCCTCCTCTCCTCCTCCTCCACCACTTCATTCACGACTGTAAATAATAAAGCACCTTTACTACTTAACCATCAAAGCGCTTACAGTATCATTATTACCATCATCACCACCACCATCATCATCATCATCATCATCATCATCACCATCAACAGGCCAGAAAAAGAAAACACTAGTGGTCCTTTATTTCTCTTAAATGAGCGCCATTGTGATGAATTTTCCACCCAGTGGTGAAAAAGGTAAGTGGACCTCACAAACTAGCACCACTACCACCACCACCACCTGTCATGCCTACTCTTCTTCCACTGATCAATGTTAGTATTCATTGACTCACCTCATTTCCTCCTACAGCCTTAGTAAGGATGACAGCTGATGATACCGGTGGTGGCATGCATCCTACTACCTGTAACCTGCCAATCAATCAATCAATCAAATACAAAACATGGTTAGTCATGTACTTTTGCACTTTTGATTCATATTTCTTCTCGAACATTGAGCCCAAGTTTTAGTCTAGTAAACTTTTTTCAAGACAGATAAAAGGTAGAAATATTTGACTGCATCACAGCTACAAAGGCCTGCAATTGAAATTTGGTTGGTTTTGAGTGTTATTAAAATCTTACCCTCTCTTTAAGTCTTATTACTTTGAGCTTCGAGTCTTCTTTCAAGGACTATTTTTTTTATCTAAGGTCAAACCCTTGTTTATCTTTCCCTCTTCACCTTTGATTTCTCTTATTTTCTGTTACCCTTTTAAACAATTTATTGTTCTTTCTTGTTTACTCAATAAAAAACCCTGTGTCTCTTCGTGCTTGTCTTTTTTACATTCACTTCAATCTCTCCCCTCCCGCCCGCCCTCCTCAATGCTACTCAAATGTAGGAATCCAATTTTCTTTCTTACTTTAGAGAAGCTCAATTAGACACCATGCATGAAAACATGCCTAATATGAATCTATAATACTGCTTTAAATAGAATTTTTTTTTTAATAGCTCACAGTCATCACTGAAGCCATTAGGAAATATAAAAATGAGTTAAACTGCTAAACACAAATATCATTTACTAAAATAGTCTTTTAACATAAAACACATCAATTTAATTTTGATGAATCATTTATCTCTTGGTGCGTGAAGGTTGCATATTTTAAGACATCAAGGAAAACCGCCTGCTCTCTTCCTCCTTCATCACTTATTGCAATACACAGTTTCATTAAAAACAATGTAAATGATCTTTACTAATTATCTATAGAAAAAATGAAACAAATTAAATTAAAAAATAAATAAATAAAATGATGTACAGAGAAAAAACATTGCCCTTTCAGTTTGGGGGAATGAACAAAGTGAACAAGTATATATTGAGGGTATTTGTTTTTAATCGATGTCATGTTTATTTCCATTTTTCATTCATTATTATTATTATGAATGCACAAAAACTGAATAAATGTTAAAATATAAAATACATTACAAAGTTATAATTTTTAAAGACCCTAACGTTGGTAAACATATGTTCTGAAGGATGGAATACATGATGGAAAAGAAATCAAAGATTTGATTTAAAGCTAAAGAGGAAAAAGGGAGAAAGTGACAATGATAGAGGCATTGAAAGAAAGAGAAGACAACAGTGATAGAGAAAGGAGAATATAAATAGATAGAAAGACAGAGATATCTAAGACATGGAGAGATTGATTGACAGATAGATGGATAAGAGGGAATAGATAGTATAAATTGAAGAAGAAGGGACTGCATCCAAAGACAACCAAACTAACCAAGCTCTCATCCCAACCCGAGCCTCATTATAAATTCTGTTCATTACCAAAAGTACTCACAGGCTCTTTCAAATGTGGAAATTAATGGGTCCCCACAACAAATCCCCTCCACTTCAATGCTTACAAAAAGAACAAATGAATTCCCCATCACAGCTAAATTAATTGGATTCTATCTCTACTACGCTACCTGTTGGCCTTCCATACTACTCAATCCAGTCTGAAACATGAATGGAGACAAACAATCGGTTTCATCGTCTATCATTTATTATGCAAGACCACCTTGTTCCACTCTCTTCCCAGCTTTCATCATTTTTTGAGTCTGGGTATTTTTACTCAACTTCATGGAAAATTCATATTTTGATAAGTACAATGCAGGCTGGATTCTCTTAGTGCTTCACATAAAGTGATTTTCTAATCTATTTTTCATGGGCAGCAAAGTGGTAGAGATCAATAGGAATTTTATATGTAGTCAAGTGTATAATAGAATGTCGATAATAATTGATGAAGTTCAGATTTGTTCTGTCTGTTCTCACTTTTAACTGATTACTTGCTTGAATATTGCAGAGACTTGGGATGTGATTTCATAGTGCAAGCAGGCAGAAAACAAAGGTTTTTATTGCATCTTTGAATCTGGAGTGCTGATGTGTATAATCAAAATGTTATAAACACCATTTCTGTTGTGTAGAACACTCAACACATAAATATCATAGCCACATTCCCATGTTTATTGTATATCATTCCGAGAATAGTTGTCGAGAACTAGACCTGTCAACAATTCTGCCATTTTACCGTAAAAACAAACCTGTTAGAAAATTTATAACACACAAGCTGATTATTTTTTAGGTCAGAGAAGTCATTTATTGAACATGCATCTGTCACAAATAGGATAGGATAGTCTGTAATCTCATGGATATAAGCGAGCTAAGATATATTTTCTTGCTAAAATACTTGTACTGGTACCTGCAGTTATTGTGAAGTTAGAAAATACCAGCAAGTGTAACATTTTGCTGGTATTGTTTTTTGTATTGACAAATTCCCAATTCCTTCACAGATTTACAGGTATGTTCACTAAGTTTTCTACAGAATAGCTACAAGTAAATGAAAATGAAGAGCAGTCCACATTCAAAAGTACTCTATGCCACACCATATTATCCAATATATTTATATCAATAATATTCATTGTGTATATCATTTATATCATTGTCTGACTGTTCCGTTTCACTTTACATTTTTATTTGCATTTGAACTTCAACATTTGTAGCCATAAATATATGAATAAATAAATAAATAAATAAATAAATAAAGAAATAAATAAATAAATACAACAAAAAATGGGGGGATTTTGAGAGATTTAATTTAAATCCTACTGGCATAGAACATATTTGTTACAATTTCATATATACATGTATGGTATAAAGACGAGTAATCAATGTAAAAAAATGTGTAAATATCTTCCATGTTCCTACAACATCATAGCAACTACTGTTGACATATCAACAAAAGGCAATCTAAATAGCCTTGTATGTCACCTATTGAAGTGTGAGAAAAGTTGCATATTAGGTATTCCGAACATGACTTCTATGGGACTGAAAAATAGGGTATTGGTTGGTATTGCCCTTGAGATAATTTTTCAAAAATATTTGGGATCATGTTCTACATAAGACGTAAATGAAAAGTATCGTTCACTTTAATTTTTCTGAACTTTAATAATTACACATAAAAGCGAAATGAGTGAAATAGTTACATAAATCCCCCAACAAATTTGCAATTAATGATGCCTGAAGCTGTCTGATTTTGAAATATATATGCAATTGGAGGTGTTAAAATGTCTTTCAAATATAGGTATCTCCACAAATGCAGAATACAAATCTACCAGAATTCATGTTTCCTAATTTCAAATTTAGAACATATTTGGAGGGAAAAAATGAGACTGTGGATTGCCTTAGAGATCAAAACAATAGGAGAAACATAGAAAGAGTTACAAAATATGATTGATGCCTTTCCATTTAACTTTTTTCTTCTTTTTTGTATTTTCCTCCTCTGATTGCCGAGAAATTTGTCCACCCGTCTATTTGTAGAGCACTTGTAAATGAAGTTGTCCCATTTCTGGTAACTGCAATTCAGTGCATCGAGCCATGCAGTTTTAACTTCATTAGTATTAATAAGGTATGAGTCTCTCACACTACAATTAATCTTGTCCATTTATGGCCCATCGCCCTGCATCCTGATGTACCAAAGTGTCTTCTTTTTAAGATTCATATCTCATCCACAACCTTTCCCCCTATGAATATATATTTCCAATTTTTTTTTATTCCTTTTTATTGAGGTGTTTATGATTTTGCCAATACCATGTCCTTCTTTGCTTCACCACTTTCATTTGTAACTTGATTTTTTTTCTCTCTCTCTCTCTCTCTCTCCCTCCGTGTCTCTCTCAGTATCTCACCCACTTATTTCTTTCTTTCTCTCTACTACTTTTCTGCTCCTGTTTCTTTTTCTATATTCAAAAATATTTTCCTCTGCTCCTTACCTCTTTTCTCTTTTTATACCCTCTTTCAGTCATCTCATATATTACTTTGTCTCAATCACATTTTTTTTATTCATAATTTTCAACTTTGTCAAAACTTTTTCCTTCTAATATATAATTTTATAATTCCCCCTATTGTATTATTTTCTCTATTTAGCTCCTCTTTCATGATGCATCCTCTTGACTTCTTCCTCTTCCTTTCTTTCTTTCTTTCTTCTTTTCTTTCTCTCTCTTTCTCTCTCCTCCCCCACCCTTCACCCTCTCTCTCTCTCTCTCTCTCTCTCTCTCTCACTCTCTCTGTTTAAATCCAATTCCCCTCATCCTGAGCTTTTCCTCCCTATTCCAAGTCATCTCTTTCTACCTTCTCCAGTAGTCTATCCTGATTTACTCCTTCTTTCTTCTTTCTCTTTCATCCTCATCTTCTCACATATGGCTGCCGTTCACACCTCCCTACCATCATTATCAGGGTAATGGGCAGGTATTTTGTGAGTGAAATAATAAATGAGACCAAAATATCGCCCCTGGGTATTGAACGTGTGGATCATTCCGTACCCATCCATATCCTAGCGGGCTTTGTGCTGCTCACGCCGGCTACGCCACCTATCATTCTGTCACATGCTTTATCTGTCCTTTCAAACCATTCCCTTCTGGAATGTCCTTATTTCAGCCAAGCTGACCAACTGCCCTCTCAATCATAAATCTTGGCTTACAAATAAAGTCAGTTATACAAGGAAGTATGAACAGAAAGGTCTTTAGATATTTTTAGTTGCAAAGTGAGAGAAAAAGAGGGAGAGGGGGGTCAAAGGAGAAGAGCAATAGTGGCTCAATGGGAGGGGATGAAAAAGGGAAAGAAAAGAAAGGATTGGAGAATAGGAAGGAGGGAGGAACGATATACAGTTGATGTCCTTAGAGGCCTAGATGATATGTGAGGGACCAATTATAAGACACTAAGACAGCAATAATATTTTTTAATAATCAAAAGACGTCGACCAATGACTCTAGTCGTCAAATTTTTAGAAACCTTAGCTAACCTTTGGCAGGGTGATTTCCCCTAATAGTGCAGTTTTCAATGACAAAATGGCACAAAAATAGGCGATTAAGATGCATATTCATAGCATTTCAAATAGTGCTGTAGTCAAACGTTTAACCGTCCGGTATCCGACCACCCATGGCGGATTCCGTTTTCAATTGGACGGTTTCGTTTTCCCGTTTTTTTTTTTTTTTTTATTTTTTTTTTAAAGTTTCGATTTATGCCCCTCCACCTGGCACTAAGCCTGGCAATGTCTCCCAGCTCAGTAATCGGTGTGATGACTTACCACTTGGAAACTAGAACAACACTCCAATTTGTCTGTCATCTTGGTTTGAAAGTAATCTTTGTAATAGATCTCAATATATATTCATCCAAGTTTAACACATGGTGTACCACAAGGTTCTATCCTAGGTCCTCTACTGTTTTTAATTTACTTTAATGATCTTACACATTATTCTAAAACGACATTGTTACTATTATTTGTGACTAGTTCACAAGCACAAATCGGTGCCTTCAGTTAAATCACCTTCCTGCTTTTTCACACGGCCAAAAAAGAAACAAAAAAAAAAAATGATTTTTTTTTTTTTTTTTTTTTTTTTTTTTTTTTTTTTTTAATTTAAAAAAAAAAAAAAAAATCGTTTAACCGAAAACCGTCCGGTTTTGACAGGCGGTTAAACGGAATTGGAGATATCCGTGATGTTACAGCACTAATTTCAAAGAATGAATCCTACCAGCTGTCCATTTATTACACATGGAAAGAAAAAGTCAATTGTACATAAAATGCTTTGTCTAAGCAAGGATATGAACTTGTAACCCTCTCAACTAATAAATAAATCAGTAGAGGTGTTGTGGTCGAGTGGATACGTCGCCGGACTGCCGATCACAAGGTCCGCGGTTCGAGTCCCGCCGCTGCACTAATGTCCTTTGGCAAGACATTGATCTACATTTGCCACACTCCATCCAGGTGAAGTAAATGGGTACCTGGTAGGAATTTATTCCTTGAAACGCAGCGCGCGTAACAGCTGCACTGCTAAAGCCAGGGTAATTATGCTGCATTATTGTAGAGCGCTTAGAGACTTCTGACAAAGTAAGTGTTAGGCGCTATATAAGCACTGTAATTATTACCACTATTTGAAAAACCTGAATACCTACATGCAAATCCACCTTTGCCACACTCAACCCAGGTGTAGGTTACACCTACTAAAAGTGACTAGTAATAACAATGTCTGGTATAGTGTTGTATCTGCCAGTTATATGTAGGTGCTTATGGGGCTTGCTCCAAAATATAATACATAATGAGTTAAACTCTGTAGTTGCACTGCTTGTGGTATACATCATGAATGAGATAGGAATTCTTTGAATGGTGTGTGTGCCTTTGGTAGCCCAAGTGCCCAACTACAGGTCGGGTCATACTGGGATGCTATGGGCACTTAACACCCAATGACTAAAGGAGATACTATACTAAACTCAAATATTTTAGATTTGCATTATGTGATTTTGTAACATTTATAGGTTTAACAAAAATGAAATAAAATACAATTTGACCCTAAAATAGTTCATAACTTCATATTGAATGTCCTTTTTCAAGCTAATTGAAAAACACATCTCTAATTAGTCTGCAGATGCTCTGATTTTCTAGATCATAGCTCCTAAATCAAGGAGTACATGTAAATTTTCCTTTTCAATTTCTATTTAAAATGCTCATTCAATCTTTCATTTAACTTAACCCTGATCTGTTAAAATGTATGCTTGTTCCCTCCAGATTTGATAAGGAAACTCAGAAGTGAGACAATTTGTTTGCACTTTTGCAGTCTCTTTTATTGACTCACCAAAATTGTGTATTGATGGGTGGGTGTGTGGTCTATCTCCATTGACATTAAATAAGATGATCTGTAAACACTTTAAAGTAAGAAGTAGAATATTTAACTACTTTTACAGTGCATTTAACAGAGACATTACAAAATGCAGTTTACCAATGGTTTGGAAGATGCTGGATAACTGTTCTGTATTTGACCCAATAAGATGGTAAGTTCCAGAGGATATAAAGTAATTGGCTGACTGGGTGAATGGTATCAACATCCATAAGGATGTATTTATAGAATCTTCATTAGGTGCATTCCTTTGCCAATTTTTTCTTTCAACCATTATAATTTTCTTTAGTGTTTAACAGGTTACTAGTCAAGTTTCAAGTTTCAAGTTTATTTTGTTTCACATTTCACAAAATAGAATTCACATAATTGACAAAATTAGAAAATAATATGAATTTATGAAATATACTAAAAGTATCACATTATATAATCAATTCTTTGTAAAGACGTCAACATTAATTGTATTGAATAGTAGGTTATACAGGGTGAAATGTGAGGAACCTATTCAAAAGCTTAGCTTGTAGATTATAGGTTCCCCTAAATAAAACTAACCTTTTTTATAGTCAATATGAGTCATCTGAGCCCCATCTTATAAACAACTTCAAATAATCATAACTTATTTGCAATATACACCAATCACAACTGTGTACATAAGAGATAAGGGAGTGCAAACTTGACAGAGGACTTGCGATTTATTACATCAAATTATCATGAATAGGGTCTAAGTCTACAATGTTCAAACATTTCTTTAAAATATGGCACAGGTTACTGAATACAATAAAATGGGTTGCATTTATCTCTACAAGATAAACATGTCTTCCTGTTATCTGCAGTGTTATCTTTTGAACATTCAGTCATTAAAGGAAACCTCAAACCAAGAAATAACTTTATTCATTCTGAGAGATTTATTATATTCTTGCCCATTAATCTACAAGATGGCAATGTGTATGAGAGAGGCATACAAGGCGAATAATTTTCAGTTTCTCAGCATGACATGGGTATCGCCATTTTCTTGATAACATGGTGTATGTGAAGTCGTTTTTTAAGTAAATGTATTCAAATTTATGGATGTTTCCTTCCCAGGTATGTGTTGTGATGAAGTATTTCATTCACCTGCTATATCCTTTGTACTACAATTGCCAGAACGCAAATTGCATACTAGTAAATAAGTTAGTGTTCTTCTGAGGTGAAGGTTTCCCCAAAATGAAATAGATTTATCAATTGCTATATTTTAGAATTTCTAAATGAATTAGTTACTGGTACAAGTTACTTGTTCCCCTGTATATCTTTAGCCTGAGATACTATGGGCTGAAGTCTATGGAAAATGGGGAATCAAAGCGTCAACGAGTTGAGAAATATCAGTATCCTGTCATAATTATTATTCTCCTGCAACGGTTGCAATGATGAAAAATAGCAATAAATGATTATACATATAAATTACATGGCAAATGTCATTCGCCCATGCTGCCCCAGTTTTGTGAAATACCCTCCCTGACTCTATGAGACACATTAATACACAGGGAAAAAATTACTATAAAAATTTGGGGGGCTACTTTTCAAGCTTGCTTGCATGAAAATAACACTCTTTAATTTGTTTGGCATTGAACTCTATTTTGGGGGCTAATTCGCCCCGAGCCCCTGTGTAATTTTTTTCAGGTTAGCCCCCGAAATGCCCAAAAGAGCCCCTGAAAGTCTTAAAATAGCCCCCAAATTTTGAATAGAGTTCAATGCAAAACAAATTAAAGAGTGTTATTTTCATGCAAGCAAGCTTGAAAAGTAGCCCCCGAAATTTTTAAAGTAATTTTGTCCTTGTTAATACTACAGATAAGTTAAAATCTGTCCTTAAAACACATTCATTCAAAATGTTAACCCGATATAAGGAACTCTGAAAAGTCTGAAACCTATTTTCTCTTTGATTTTTTTCTTCTTCCAAAGTGCACAGGGACAATTTTCTTTTTTTTGGGGGGGGGGGGGGGGGGGGGGGGGGTTAAGAATAAGGGAGGCAAATCATGTGATATTTTGAACTTACCCCTTTAGAAGCCAGCCATCAATGTCTGTTGCTGATAGAAATTTAATAAGAACCCAAACGAAGCACGGAACAAACGTTAGTGTGAAGAGCTGAACAAAGCAGTGTAGTTTGACATGAAGTAAAGCACTCTTGAGGTCCTGTAACGCGGAATCACAAGATGATAAGTTATCAAATACAACCAAAGCAAAAATAAAAAAAGGGAAGGAAAACATGAAAATCCAAAGTGTTATGAGACAGTGATTCCACTACAGTGCAAAAACTATAATGAATATAATGGAGATGTGTATTTGGTGTATTTGGTGGGGGGGGGGGGGGGGGAGGGAATAAATGGTGCCTATACATGTTTACTCACTGATCTTTATGTTACTGTGTGTTCTAATGTAATGTATGTAAGATACTATACAACAAATGTAAAAGACTCGATGCCTGTGCCAATTCCTGTTGGTGCTACAGAATCTTTCCTTTTCTTTTTACACAGTTTATCACCATGTTCAATGCAGTGGGCTTTTTCATTTTACAATATTGAAATGGAAAGGGATGGGAAGAGTTGGAAATGGTGACAACTAACCTCTGTTTTAAGAGAAAGACCACTGTTGAAAAAAATGATGGACACTGCCAGGTACTTGACTGTTATCTCTGGAATAAGAGGACCTGAAATGCAAGAGAGAAGGTGAAAATGAATTAGGTTGTGTAAAAATAAATACATTGATCTGCATGCAAGCGACAAATTTGATATGAATATTAAGGAACTGGTGCACTTTCACATTGAATTCCTTTCATCTGAAACATATAGTCTAGATTAGTTATTACTTATCTGTTTATGCTTCTCAGCCGTTTACACAAAATATGTAGGCCTACTTTCCCAGGGTTTTTTCCCCCATTCATTCAACAATGAAAATTAATACTGTAAATAAATGAAGTAGACTGTAACTTTTTGATAGTTATTACTATAAATAATCAGTGGAAATCAAGTTTAGGTTATTTAGAATTTTAGATGTAGACTTTCTAGAACACAGTCGTACTGACTTACCGCCTTTCTGCCCGATGGATGGCTCTGCTCTGGCAGCAAGGATGACAACAATGATCCCCATCAGAAACCAATTTTCTTTAATCTTCTCAAGCAACCCCATTTTTGGTCCTTTTCCTTGGTGCCACCTGTGTAAATTCACTTCAGCTCTGACTTTTGTACACTGTACTTGTCAGCTGCCTGCCTGGCTATGCACATACACATAGACATAGATCTAGATTCATTCATTGGAAACATCCACGTTGCACCTGTGCTGTGTACGAAATTGTTTACATGCATGCCTAACCACACATTATGAACAAATATAGTTCGTATTAAATCGTTCAATTCTTTTTAAATTCTGTAGTAAATTCACACAAGGTTGACTGTTGATAACTATATAAGAGTATGAGCTACTGCTGTATGATTTAATTAGATTTGAGGAAATATACACACCTAAGCGCAATAATACAAACTTTATGTTATGTTATCAAACAAGATGGCAGCCTCCATGAAGAAACCGTCCGTCTCCTTTACGCTACCAATTGCCTGTCAAATCTGCTTAGGAAAGGTATGATTTGAAAAATTGTAAATTAACGTTATGACTGGAAATTCTTCTTTATATTCTCTATACTTTTACACCATAATATCTTTTAAATGTACTTGCTTTTATTGTTTAGTTGATACCGATAAGCTCTTGTGTAGTCCCAAGCGTTTATTATCGAGTTGGAAATTGAAGTCGAACAATGCCAGGAACGCTGTGAAGCTTGCGCCGCGCCGTGCCGTTCTACCCGTTTGAGAACCGTCAGGACGATACCTGACGATAAGCTGAGCATACAGAGGGTTCCAAACTATATTTAGCTTTGGCTTCATTTTTCAGCATTTATTTGAAACATTGACTGATTGAGGGGTCACAGAGAACTTTGTGCATCTACATGATCTAGCGCTGTACAACGAGTTTACGCGCTCTCAGAATCTGCCCAGTCCTTTATAATTTCCTACACAGCCGTTGAAGATGGCATTATCAACAAACTCATAATTATGCTCACCAGCCCAGCCTGGCGTCTTAATTTAATGATCACGCCATCATCAGCTGGTAGCAAGTAAGTAGGGAGAGGCAGCGTTACGTTGGTGTGGTAGAAATCAAAATTAAATAGGCCAGATTCTGGAATAGCTTGCTCCTTGCCCAAATCTCTTATTAAGACTTATAGCATTTAGTGAATAGAGACCAGCGATAGCCAATCAGAAGGGCCCATGTCGGCCAGGCTAGGCGTCCACTTACGAAAATGAGGCTGAGATCGGATGAGTGATCTGCGCACGTGCCAAATGTAAGCTAAAGTTCTCCGTGGGGGTAATGTTCCTGTACCACATGTAGTCTAGTATACTGTTTACAAATGAAAAAAGATTAGGCCTAGATCTACTAATTAGACACAGATCTACTAATTAGACACAAAATTGATTAGTGCCTTGGCTTTAGTTGGTTCTAGAAAGAATTTCAAAATTTTCAGGACAAAGCGAGGATTGTGATGATGATGATAATAATAAACAATAATAACAATGATGATGATGGTAGTGAATGATGATGAATGATGATGATTGATGAAAGTGATTAATGGGAAAGACAGTAAGTAAGCCATGATTTTTATAAGCATTTTATAATAATTTAATCTAGAAGTAGATTTTTAATAAAATCCACTTAATCTAGATGTAAGTGTAGATGTAAATGTTGGATAAAATGGCTGTTGAAGTCTTTATTTTCTCTTTGTTGTTTTGTTTGTATTTCATTGACTCTGCTTGATTATGCATTACAGTTGAATATCATAGAAAAGGGCTAGTTGTCTGCATCAAAATGATTCGGCACTGATTTAGACTTTAGTTCAGCTGTGTGTGAAAGGAATTTACATGAATACAATTATTCTCTTTTGTTTGTCTTTGTCTTTGTCTGTTTAGCAATGCATGTAGAGAAAAAAATATACTTGATTTATATTCCATTTCTTTTAAAGAAGTTATTAAATTTGTATGGTTATTTCATAATAATTTGGTAAACAGATCCCTCCCCTTCTCCCTAAACCAATTTAAAGATATTTAACTAATGCAATACCCATCAAACTTGGCCTGTGTTGTAACAATGGAACTAATACTGACTGATTTGAAGTGAAGAATGAACAAATAATCAAAATGTTTGTTTCCTTTCTTACTTTGTGAAGGTGCATTGTTAATATTGCAAAATGCAAATGACATGTATTCAAATTACTAGTAGTGTGTGATTTTTTTCTTTCTACTTCATACCTTTTCTATTTTCATTTTTTCAGGGGGAAAATATATATCAATTATAAAAAACATTTTTCTTTTCTCTTTTTCCTTTTTTTCTTTTTTCTTTTCTTGCTATTCACCTTGATTGTTTAAATTTACCAGGTATTATGAGATACTCGTCTTCTCCTAGTTGGTGGTCATTATCTTACAACAAACAAAAATGATGAATTTTTCTCTTGTGTACTTTACCTCTAGGTGAAAGAGCCAGTTATCTGCAGTAACCAGCATGTGTTTTGTAACACCTGTATGGAGGTGTGGCTACAACACCGGTCTCATTGCCCAACCTGCCGTGTCCCCATCACAACAGACAGCCCCTGCAAACAAATTCTTGGTAAGTACAAATGTTGCCTCTTCTTCTACTGCAGACAAATTCATTTCCTGTACTTGATTATAGTACAAAGATTATCTGGTAGCCTGCTTTATCTATCTATTTTTATTGTACAACAATATTTCACTGAATCTATAATACTTGTGATTTTAAAGCCTTGCTTGCATGAATACTGATGATCTTGTGCAATGAATGAGAATAAATGAAAACATTGATGATTATTTATTGCAATATTGAGATATTGTAGATTATTATCTATATAAGACTTCCAAGTGGCACGATAAATCAGTGTGTTTAATATCTTAAGCGCAGTACCCGGATGATTGATCAATATTGTTTTCGTATTGCTCAGTCATCCTGGAACTTCAACTATCGATATGGATATAACACAAAAACAAAGTTTATGCTATGCAATTGAAAGTTACCATCATTACAAGAGTATTTTTAAATGCTTCTTAAGACACTGATCAAAATAAAAGAATGATTTTCCATTAGCTTGTTAAAATGTTGACTTTTTCGTTTTTATGTACATGTACAGGACACACAAAAGTAATGTGATTATGAACCATTGTTAAATAAATATGTAATAGTATGGGAGGTACAAATAAATTCTGTGACTTGGCCCTACATTATGATACATGTATTTTTATATTTCAAGAACCTTCTTTGCTGTATTGTACTTCAGACAATCAGAACTCCTCAAGATAGGTAAAAAATAAAATTTCTGAGATTATGAGTTCATAACCCCATAAAAAAAAAACATGAAAAAAGTGATTAGTCATTCATGTACTACAGTCTTTGGTTTGGGAAAACCTATATTTTTATTATAGTTATGTACTTTCAAGAATTTTGAGTCAATGAATGATGACTACACATTATCATTTCAGACTTTCAATCACATATAGCTCAATATTGGACTTGTCAGAGGACTTTCTTGATATCTCATGAAGATAACAATTTGGAGAATTGTTATCCTAAACATATACTTTGTTCTTATCTCCATGGCTTTTCATTTTATTTTTGTGTCGCCTGCGTAGCAAAAAGCGAGACATAAGCGCCGCTATTCCGGTGATTCCGGTGACGGCGACGGCGACGGCGGCCGTGGCGTCAACATCAAAAACTTAACCTAAGGTTAAGTTTTTGAATTTTTGATATAATTTTTAAAGTATAAGTTCTTAGTCAATGAAACTTTGACTATAGGGTAATCAAGTATCCCCAATCATGTGAGTAGAATTTCAGATCACCAAGTCAAGGTTAAAGGTCATTTCAGGTCAACAGACTTGGACTATGTTGAGGCATCAAGATTTTCAAAATGTTCTTCTTCGTTATTTTTCAACCGATTTTGATTCTGATTGTTTCATATGATAGGGCTAGGAGGGGTATTTAAAATTTCTACACAGAATTGTGAAATTCATTATTTATGCTAATTTTTGCAAAATTATTCGAAATCACAAAAAAGGCTTCTTCTCCTTCATTTCTCGACCGATTTTGATTTGGTTTGCTTTATATCGTAGAACTAACTTTGGTACACTAAACTTCTACACATAATTTTGAAATTGTTCTCCATTAATGAATTATGGTAATTTATGCAAATTTATTCCAAAAATAACAAAAATTGCTTCTTTTCCCTCATTTCTTGACTGATTTTGATTTGGCTTGGCTTATCTGGTAGAGCTAAATTTGGAACACTAAACTTCTACATAGAATTGTGAGATTTTGCTCCATTGATTAATTATGGTACTTTATGCAAATGAAATGAAATTATGTCCCTGCCAGGGCATCAAATTTTTATTTTTTGACCAGTTCAAAAGTGTACCACATAAAATTTACGATATTTGTTGTTGCGAGATGCGAATGAGCGCTACGTCATTGACGTTCTGGTTTATCATATTGAATTGCGTTATGCAGGCGAGACCGCCGAGAGCATTTCCCTTGTTAGAACTAAGATTCTGGAGGTATAAGTTTTATTCAAAGATGAGCATGAAATGAAATTATCTGAAGTTTTAATTCATTTTCACACAAATGAGCCAGCAAAATTACTTTAAGAAGATTACGGTAAGAATTTAAAACAACATACACCTGTAGATGTTATTGATACTGTATACATCCTTAATACATATTTTTTTTAAAACTTATTGAGTGACCTTTTAATCTCCCTGTTTTCACGACCCTCACCCAACACCTAATGTCAGTGCTTTGACCCCCCCCCCCCCAAACATGCATTTTAATCAGTACTCTTACCTTTGCTTTTGCCCCATGCAATACACCCAAATTTTATCAGATGAATGGGGTTTGTTTCTACATTGATCCCACTTCCTTAAAAGAAATTAACAGATTAAAAGTCAACCCTTAATGAAATATATGCTGCTTTAGTGCAAGTAGTATATTTACATTTCATGTTTATGTCCACCATTAATCTACGTTTATTTACCTTGGTAAATAAAATCCTATGAATATTTGAATATATGAATAAAATTAATCAAGAGAGATTATATTACTACGTTCACATCTCATGAAGATAACATCTCTGCTGGAAATTCAATCATCATTTTTTTTTCTTTTTGAAAAGATTTGATGTATTTTAGGTTTATTTGCAAAGCTGCATGTAAATAAACATTCAAAATAATTCAGGCAAAGATAACTGTACATTTAAAAGAGACAGATTTGAAATAGTTTGTCATATTCTATTTTTTTTAATCTGTCAAGCCTCAATAGGGTTTTTATGATGATCCCTTTTATTCTTATTTTGTATGAATTCAATTGATGTACCTTGTATTGCAAGGGCAAGACCTGTGTCCAATTCCTCAAAAATTTCCATAATACACCTATTTTAATTAAGTTTCATTGGTTGCCAATAACGCAGAACATTGCATTCAAAATACTTATGATTGTTTATAAAGCATTGAATGGTCAAGCCCTAAATAATTTGTCTGAACTATTAGCTTTCAAATCACATCCATGTTCTTCTAACTTGCAAAGTACACAAGACGAGTTGCTTCTAAAGCTACATGTACCTCACACAAAAACAAAAGTTACTCTTGGAAATTGTGCTTTCAGTTGCCCCGCTCCAGAGCTTTGGAATAACTTACCACTAGACAAAGGAAAAGCCTCATCTGTTCATGTCTTAAAAGTCTTGTTGAAGATGCACTTGATTTTAGGAGCTTTTGAATAGTTTTTTTAAAATAAATTTGATTGTGTGTTTGTAAAGTAGCACTGTTAAGAGTTTCGTTTTCATCCTAGTGCAGTAGAGTATGTTTATATAGCAGCTGTGATATAAATTGATCCAATTATTATTATTATTATTTTACCTTTGAAATGCTTTGTGCATAACTTAATGTTTGCATTTTTTTAACCTGAAGAATGAATAGAGACTGAAAGCATTCTACATGTCGGATAAATTCATTGGTTTCTCATTCACTAAAGACTTGGTTTGTAATTTTGGAAAGCGAATATACCCTTTAACTCTACAGGATACATGTAAGATACATTTAGAAGATATACCTGTATGATATCCAGTGTTTACAACTCACACATGTATCCCTGGGGATTTGATCTTTAGAAAGGTTTTACATAAAATGTTTTTTTACTATTTTTTATTATTGTATAAGCAGAGCTCCATGTTAGTGAACCCCACAAAGATTAGGTTCTTATATCATAAACTCTCCAGGTACTGAGAACCTTGAGTCGCTTCTTAGTCCTTATAAAGATTGTAATTGACTTTACATACATTATCTACAATTATCACAAAAGATAAAATTGGTCGTGTACATGTAGCTCTATATTTTTCCATTTGGTTATTTATTTCTTTATTTTTATGTTTTGCGAAAAAATTCTTTCTTCCCCAATACAACATTAAACAAGGCTGATAAAAAGCCGATTTAAATCGGTTTCCTGGTTTTTTTAATTTCTTTTCAATTTTTTTTTTCCTCCCGATTTTTTTTTCCTTTCCGATTTTATCCCGATTTTCCCGATTGTTCCCTTATTTTCTCTATTCTTCCCTATTCCTCCCTATTTTTACCCAATTTTTTTCTTCTTCTTTTTCTTTCTTTCTTACTCAACTTTTAGTGCTCACTATCACCCCTGATTAAAACATATTCATAAGATAGGAAAAATGTATACAACATCACTTACAAAATATATTTTACAAACAATTGCAAAATATATGTTATCAACATTCAATATAAATTACTTGTGTTGTACGTGCAAAAAAGAAAAAAACACAGTTAAACTAATTATATTAAATCTTGAAGAAATGGAGGTTTAGAATAAAATAGATCCCTGTACCCCACCCTCAACATATACAAGAACATACATGTACATGTATACAGGGACACACACTCCCAGTTATGCCATAGAGAGGAGAGAGGAGAGAGGAGCTGCAGTTCCTATTATTATTCTGAATGTTTTTTAGATATTTTTTATGTATATATAAACATTTGATGAAGGCATTTCATTAGTTTATTAACACCTTCTTACTATTGCTTAAGTAAGAATTACCTAATTCATTTTACTTTCTACAAAGAAAGATCTTACAAGTTTTGATCATTAGTTTCATTTTCTACCGTAAAGTTTTATGTACATGTTCTTTTAAAATGTATTATTGTATTAGCATAGCTCTGTGTTAGTGAACCCAACAAAGATAAGGCTCTTATACCATATAAACTCTCCAGGTTATGAGAACCATTGGTTTTGGGTAGCTAAAGAAATAAGATATAAATATGGAAGTACGATGTTTACATCTCATAAAGATATCCATTTTATGTACTCAAAGTCATTAAATATCTTGTGATAAAAACTACATTTTTTCTTGCTTCACCCCAATATGCATACATTTGTGTAAACTCACAGAGATGTAGGGCAAGATACTATTTTTACATTTTCTATTCCAAGGAACTCAAACCATTCCTCTTAATTTCTGTAAAGGACATTATCACTTCTCAGTATGTAATCAAGCACATGTTGAACATTCACGTGTGAGGGCCAAAGAAAAGGTAGACTAAATTAAAGCAATTCAATGTTTTCTTATCTTTTCGTTTTTAATATCAAAGAATTTTCATGCATGGCTTAATTTTAAGAGACTTTCTCCAATACCTGTATTTCTACTCAGCACTCACCAATTTCATTCCAGTAAAGAATGTTTGAGGTGTACGATGGTAACTCTTGCAGTTGTTATCAGTTTAAAGTTAGCATGTAGTTGAACTTTAAACAATTTTTTCGGATGAACATCAGGTATCTATTCCCAAAACATCTGTTATGTACATTCTTAGTACCGTGTCCGTGATCTGTACCCCATGATCAAAAGAATTCAATTCACTTCTTTTTAGAACACTGTTGCTTTTCATGACTGATTCAGAGGGTGAAGCTTGTCTACCACTTGTATTTAGAGAGTATGAATCTTTTACGTCATAGAGTCTAGCACTGCAATCCGACAGACCTTTCCTTCGCTACAGTCCCAGGCATTCCCCCACGATGTGTGTTTACCAACTATGAATCTTTTACACCAATCAGTCTAGTAGTGTGACTCCTAGACCCTCCCTTCATACCACTGTCAATTCTCATTAAACTTAGAATGCTTCATTAATATACCAGTACAACATTAATACACAAGCTCCGTTGGACTCCATAATTGATGTACCAATTTCCAGTCTAATTGTAAATTCATTCTCTTTGCTCTCTCTCTCTCTCTTCATCTCTCTTTCTGTTTGGTTCTCTCTAACTTGCTATTCTCACTCGATGGTGCCAGTCAATAAATACTTGATTCCTACTTTGTTTACTTTATGTGGAAAGGAGGGAGATCTTGTCTATCGATGAGGCTGATGTTTCTATATTTTTTCTCAGGTGGCCCCAGTTGCAGTGAAGACTCTGAAAAGAGAAGGTCTAAACCCGAGCTCCGCAAGATGAGGTTTGAGATGCTGCACAGAGAATATGAGGTAAATTCATATTTTTTTGTGTACTTGGATATACCTTGGAAGCAAATTTAGATGGATTTAATCTTGGATGTACCGGTACACGTATATCAAATACTGATGGAATGGCTTGCTTGTTGGAATCTATGGGATGTATTGCAAGATGTTTTATCAGTAATGAAACATTGTAGAAGAGAGCAGTTTGTCTGCCGTGTGAAGAAGTGCCCTTTCGATCAACTTTGGCCGAGGAGTTCAACCTTTAATTTATATTTACTGTATCTACTGGTACAAGTTATTACTTCAGGATAATGTCATTTTAATTGCTTGTGGATTTATGGATGATACTGCAGTGCTCTGTGCAACATACCGTAGTGGAAACTGTATATATTGAGATGAATTATTGCAGTAAAGTCTCTGAATATGATAGATATACACATTCTCATCTTATATTTTCAGTAGGTTTGAATGTTGTGAATTGCAACTTACCTAACCAATGCATTTTTGTTTGTATATTATGGTATGCATGTAATTCTTTTTTTTTTCTTCAGTTCTATGTTTCAGAGTCAACATCTAATCACTCTAAACACATTGAAATAAAATTTGATTTATGCAGTCTTTTTCACTTTTTGAATTACTGAATATACTTTTAGCTAGACAACATGCAATTTTGTGTGATAAATTATTTATCGCCGGATACTCCAAGACTGTTTGCATAGCAGAAATGTCATATCACCTACATAGTTTGTGCTTTATTCATTTTTCTGGAATAACAGATACCGGCAATGTCAAATGAAACTTGCTATCACAAAAGGACAAATGTAAGGATTTTGATGAAAGTATCTTAATTCCTTTTCAGACAAATGTAGCTGTTATCATTCAATACAAATACTGAATTCTTATTTCTTGGTATTGTGAACTAGGATGATATCATTAGATAATTAATTGAAAGATCTGGTTTATGGTATTTAATTTATTATCAAATAGTTTTAGGGTTCTTAATTGTCATGTACGACTATTCTTTAATCACTTCTATTTTCACTCCATCAATCCAGGCTGAAATTGAAACTCTCCAAACTGAAGTAGCAAGGCTCAGGGCCAAGAATTCCCAACTTGAAAAACTGAAATGCAAGGAGGGAACACACCCCTCAACATCAGTAGTTCAGTCCACCCATCAACTAATTTCAACAAGTGGGTCTAATAGTCTGAAAAGTTATCAGGATGATACCACTACAATGGAGGGGAGCTCAAGTCATTCAGATCAGAAGAACTTCTCAGTGGATAATTTTATGTTGCTGACACAGAAATTGAAGAAGACCGCCAATGCTTATCAGAAGCTGAAGGCTGAGATGGAAAGAGTGAGACAAGTAAGAATTCTTTTTTTTTCCTGAGTATTTAATTTTGTTTTAAATTACCTTTTCTGGAGCTATCGTATTTCGTGCCTCTTTCACAGTCATGGCTAATTTAATTTTTTTAATTTAAAAATTCTCAGTTTTCTAAAAATGTGAAAAGGAAAATCCCTGTGATATGTTTTTGACTAGTATGACACTTTGTTAATTTTATATACCTGTAGTTATGAGGCTACATAGAGATCATGAAATCTGAAGTCCCAAATCGTGCATTCTTCGAGCAATCATATATATATATATATATATATATTTAATACATGAACTTGGAGTTATTGAAAGCTTTATGAGAAGTCAGAAATGATACCAAATGAACAAATTGTACCATTATCACCATTACTAAGAATGAAACCTAATCTGAATATCAATTAAAAAATATATTTGTAAAAGACAAAAATTATAGAGTAACATATGAATTGTAGATTGATACTTTTGAACATTATAAATTGACGTAAGAGAAATGCAGAAAAGAAGAACATAAATCGGCAACAACAACAAAAAGGATATAAGAATGAAGTTCCATGAAAATGAGATTAAGACAATGAGGAGAAATTGTTTGGTAAAAGGGTAAGAAGCAGTCTACGAGTATACATAAAAAGAACAGAAACTAGAAGTAAGGACTTATACTTTTCTTGAAAGAAATAGGGGGAGAAGGAGAAAGGGCCTGTCATAGGATACAGAAGAAGCCCTGAAGAAGAGAAACCTGTCAGAATGAGTTCCTTCCTTCATTCCTATGATGTGGAAGAAGTCAATGACATTGTTTAGAGGTTGGTTGGGGGATACTACGTGGGTTTGTTAGGGTGTGAGACGGAGGTGATGCAGCGCGTGATACGCACCAGAAATGTGTCAAACCACTACCGCATTTGGCTCTGCATTAATAATAAGGAACCTGTCTTATCCTGATGTGCTCATTGACTCAAACTGGTGTTATTGGGGCATACCAAAGCTATTGTAAATAAATTAAGAGGACGGGTTAAGAAAATACAGTAATGTGTAATAAGAGTATTTATATAAACCAATATACTATTGAAAATGCTCAAGGCTCATTTGCTATTCATACTTACAAGAAAATACGGTAATGTATTGAAACATTTATTTATAAACATTGTCATCCCATTACCCCAAGCTCATTAGGTATTTATGCTGAGCTGAAAATGTTATTGAACATCAAAGAACCAAATGTCTTGAGCTGTTTTTATGCTTCTCTGTTGTTCTATGTACCATTACCATTCTATTGATATGTTGAATGATTATCATTATACTGACTTTGAGCCTATCCAGCATATGGGTTTTCAAGCTGATCAGGATTATAAGCTAGTGGATTTTCATCTTTATTCATATAACTTTTATTAGTTTATAAAATGTTGTTATTCAGAGTATGCTTGAATGTACTTTCAGAATCACATGAATGGATAATTTTGTGTTGTCATTGAATATCTTAGATCATAATTTTTGTTATTGTTGACCACAAAAAAAAAATTGGCATTACAAATATGGATTTATTTCTTGTATTTCAGGATAACACTCAGTTGAGAGACACTAGTGCAGGATACCTTAGAGAGATTGGAAGACTCAAACAAACACTCACAGGTAGATCACCAAGAAAGTAAGTCATTTTTTTCTTTATCGTGATAAATGCAATTAAGCTGTAGATCCTTTCGTTCCAGAATAAACCTTAGTGTTATATGAGACTTCCATCTGTATCTGTTCAATGCTGTCATTTTTCTTTGCATGTCTCTCAACTCTTCTTCAAAAAATTATTCTGGTTATTTAATTTTAAACATCATCTCTTGAATATTAATGCAACAAGGACTAATTGAAAATAATCTCAATTTGGCACACTGACCAAGAACATTGAATTTGTGAGACTTTGTAGAGCAAGCACAATGAGCACCCAGCAGAGGTAGATACTAGAGCTATACTAGAAGAAGAAAAACATCATTGTCAATAACCTATAATTGTTTTTTTATTTTTTTATTTTTTTATATTTGCCTTTGATGCCCAAGTTCCTTCTTTTTTTTTCTTCTGTGCAAATTAGTTGAAGCTTTAATTGGCAGTGTAGAATCATCTGTTTAATTTTTTTGAGCTTAACAGATTTAATTTCTCAGTGTTTCTGTTATGATGATGAAGTAATGATTTCTTGAATCTTCATACATATATATATATATATATATGAAGATAATATCTATCATCGAAAGAGGAGAAGAATTAGAATAGCCAAAGAGAAGATGCTACCCAGTGTGTGTGCAGGGATGGAAAGGGAAGAAAGGGAATTCTATAGATCTCACCTTACAGTGAGAAAATTATTAATTGATTTCTTGAATGCTGCCCTCTCTAGGTAGCCCTTTTACAAAATTGAATGATTTAATTACAACTCTTATGTACAAGAAATATGAAGGAAATCATTGGTTGATCTACAATTCTCTTTGCAGTAGGAGATGAATCTTTTTTATTGTTTGTATATTTGATAGTTTTTGTTTTTTTTTGGGGGGGGGGAGGGATTGGGATATCTATTTTTCCTCTCTTTTTATTCTGAACAATAGCAGTGGCAATGACCGAAAAAGATATTTGTAAAGGTGGATGTAGTCTCATTTTTTTAAAGCATTTGCAAAAAAGTACAAATTCTTCATATAGTAATACATGTACATGTATCCTAGTTGACCTTGATTGTATTGTAAGTGTTATTTATGCATCTACAAATGCTTTGATTCAATATACATGTATGGTACATGTGTATTTGTTTTGAAGCACAAATCTAATTGATGCTTACATTTACAGTATTCACACCAAAATTACTTATTTCCAGTATGTAGCAGAAATGAACTAATTCACACATTTCAGTTATGGTAGGTCTATTCTTAGAAAGAATTATCATTCATCGTTTATTGAGCCTATTTTACTCTGCTTCTTTGAAATCTAATAGAGATTCAAGTGAACTTGAGTAAGGGAGAAAAACAAAAGTGCTCCAATCATTTTCTGCATATCAAATGTCTTTAAAGTAGTTATGGAACCAGAAATTGTGAATGTTACTATATTTTTTATGGGTACAGTAATTTGCATGTTCAAAACTATTGTATAAATTGAGTAATCCATCAATCTCTTGTTTTTCAAATATGTATGAAATTATTGCAACCCTGACATGAAATTACCATTAACCAGGAGCTGTAGCCATGTACCCCTGGGACTCTTCAAAACCATAAACCTTGTTATCATCTTTATAGCAAGCTACCTAATTACCTATATATATATATATATATATATATATATATATCAAATTAATCAGCTTGAAACTGTCAATTACGTCTCTATGACCATCCCAAACACATTAACACATGAATGAAAAGAAACCTATTAATAATTGAAAGGTTGTGAGACCTTTCCAAAATCATCATCATCAAATTAATCAGCTTGAAACTGTCAATTACGTCTCTATGACCATCCCAAACACATTAACACATGAATGAAAAGAAACTAATTGAAAGGTTGTGAGACCTTTCCAAAATCATCATAAACCCCATCAAATATGATGAAACCTTCCTCAGCATATTCCTGTCTATAAAGACCACATGTTATGTTTCCTTTGAATATTGTTTCTCATTGAAACATGTACTAAAGGAACCTGCACCTAAAGATCACTTGCCTATAAAGACTACCCTTTTTCCCCCACCTTTTATGAGCAGTCTTTATGAACAGGTTTTACTCTATCCTGCTGCGGCATTGGTGGTCATAAAAGAAGGCATACAAATAAACAAAAATAACAGTTTCAATGATTGTTAATCCAAGTTGTAGTTTACATGTTTATCTCCTTAAACTTGTATGGCTGCAGTCTGCAGGTGTGTAGGTAGGATCATAGGACGGGCCCTCATAAAGATGTTGAAATACAATGTGCTCAGTGAAATACACTAACTGTTAAGAAACACATTCAAATGCTTGATTTCTTATATGTTTGAGCCTAATTTGACCAAGTGTGTAATGCTGGTACAAAAGAACATAATAGAAAGAAAAATGATAGAAAGTGGGATCAACTGATAGTTGAATTCAAAATTGATACCTTTTTAAGGCTGTCTGTACTAGTGTGGACAGGAGGTATTAGACCTCCCAGCTAGGTCACTGACAGGTGGTTATCTCATCAACTCAGCTCTCAACTAACATAAGAAATAGAGGATCATAGGGGACCAACAGGCACCGATTAGGCATTGTTTTCTATATAGAGGGAGCAAGTAGCTACAAGTAGTACAGTGGGGCTTTAATGCTTGCATGTTCAGTCCAAAAACGCACATACTGAAAAGTACATATCCTCATCTCATTAATTTATCATCCAACCATTTATTGGTGCGTCTGCCGATCTTATAGTGTGACATACTAGTAATTAGCAAATGTGTTATTGTCTCTTTTTACCTCCTAATGAAGTCAACTTTCAGGCATGAATTACAATACTCTTTGATCTCAAGGTAAAATCACCCCTCTCAACCCTGATATCAATTTTCTAATTGAGTGCAATTGAGAAGAAATTTGTTTTTCTTTTTATGTTTCATGACATGCTTCATTGGAATTCTATATCACAAAACAAAAATTCAATGCCGGTATGACCTTTCCATACCATGTTCATGGCTAGTTCATTGAATGTTTAATGCCATTTGTATTATATCTGAAGAAGCATTTTTCCAATGATTTAGCATGCTCATGATTGCCTTGAATTCTGCATTCTGAAAATTTGTATTTTTTCTCCTTGATTAATAAGATTAAAAACAGCTTTACAAAAACTTTCCTAGACGCTACGAAGCATTTTTTTAATAAGATAAACATTTGTTGACAACTTAACACTGAAGAAGTCGTTATCTATTCTGAGAATAAAAGTAACAACAACAACTAATGCAGAAATGGAGTCCTTTCCATTTCTGTTTTTGAAAGCTATTTGTTAGTGCTTTCCAGTAGGTTCCTGTTTCATTTCATAATTTTGATCTTACTTTGTCAACTATATTCTTTATTGTGCAAACAATTGTTATATGAAATGAAGAAATAAATCAATCAATCAAATCAACAACAAAAAATTGATAACAAGTTTTGGCCTACAAGTACAGGCCAAGGTGTCCATTTGGAAGTATGCAGGAACTACAAGCTTACTGAGAGTCCAGTTTATAAAATATAAAACTTGACAGTTGTGGTAACTTTAGCAGATAATTTGTTGACTGCTCTTTAGTTTATAAGTTAGATGCAAGTCATTGATGATGACTGAACATGTAAAACTTATTGAATTTGTCACGCCGTTGGGTCACAGACAATTCCCTTGTCCTCAGCATAGGGGTGCTGAGACACTCCCCCTTCCCTCTAAATTATGCATGATATTTGTGGGTGCAAGTCAAGCACCCTGCTTAATATTTCATGACTGTTTACACTCTCGGCTATCAGCATCTATTCTAGAGGCTGAATGGTCACCACAAAAGAAAGTTTGGACCACAATTGGGCTGATCAATAATCGGCCTTTGTCGGTAGCTCTGCCCCAGACATGCTTTACCCCTCTGCTTTCCTTGTTAGTGATGTAACTATTGTTTTGCCGACAATGATGCGGTTTGCCTGGCTAGCTCAGATCATCCGTAGGATAAAATAGCATCAGCTTTAGGATCATATGTTATACTGAATGTTGTGAACAGATAGTACCAGCATTCTCGACTAGGGTTGATATAAATTTTCTAAAATATATCATTGTTGACATTTACTTTCATGAAATTTATTATTTTCGAAGTGTGAATTAGCATACCTAGCAGTACTACATGTGTTTAAAGCCCATCTGTACTAGTTTGGCCAGGAGGGATTAGACTTCCCTGCAAGGTCACTGACAGGTGGTTATCTGATCAAATCAGCTCTCAATTAACATAAGAAAAAGGGGGTCATGGGGGACCAACAGGCACCGATTAGGCATTGTTTGCTATATAGAGGGCGCAAGTTGCTATAAGTAGTGCAGTGGGGCTTTAAAAGAGTAATATATTGATCAGTTTCATGTCTTCTATATCTAGGGAAGCTTTGTATTCCTTTCTGTTTCTTGTGTGTGATAAATGGAGAAGTAATGTATTTATAGATGATAAGAGGAGCGGATTGATCTAGCCGATAAGCTTCAGTTACTTTTTAATCCCATAATTGTTTAAGTGGACAGACCTTGGAATGTAACATTTTGACTTGTAAACATCCTTCCGGATGTCTGTATTAGCATCCTCTTACAATGTAGAGATTGCATCTCACAATCAAATAACAACTTTCACAAGTTAATTCAGTTTTTTAGGCAAAGAAAATACTTTTATTTCATATGATTCTGTAAAGATTATTTTATACTCGGCTTGTCATAGTGTGAGACAATTGCATTGCAAAATTCATCCATCATTATGATTATACATCAGGACAAATTCATAATCCTGATCAACATTTGGTTTGCCTTTGTACAAAATAAATTGTCATGTGACCCACTTCCTAAACATTATCTAGTTTCTAACATAAAGGTATAGTAGTTCTATGGTGTATGAAGCAATTGATAACCAGGGACCCGTTTCACAAGCCTTTTTTCAATGACAAATGATGGAAATCAGTGACAAATCTGTTGACAACCAATCAGAGGCGAGGATTAGCTTATAACAAAAACTGTCATTTGTCACTGATGACAAGTTTTGTGAAACGACCCCCAGGATAACCCCAAACTTACATCTCTGTTTCCTGATTTTTCAGATACGAGAAGTACACCCAGGCTGCTCAACAGGCTAAACTGGACAAGAGTGAGCAGGAGGGGAAGCAGCTGAAACGAGCGTTGGAACGTAGCGATGTCTATGTGGAAGAGCTAGAATGCAAGTTGGAGAGATATGAACAAGCTCATGGTGCTCTGGAACCCAGGACTAATCTCTCTCTCACACTCGAACTAGATAGCTTAAACGATGAAGGGTCTAGAGATTCTGTCAAGTTTGGCGAGTCGGACATCACCAGTGTTCCAGATAGTCCTGGTGCAGGAGATGACTGTTTGGCAGTGAGTCCTTATAAAATGGACGGTGATGAACCGGCTGCTAAGAAATTTTACTCCACTGGGGGAGTTTCTACGCTGTATTCTCCTACAAGTCATGTCTATAGGGACATTTCCTATTCCCCTGATCAAGGACTGTACTCAAAGTTTCAGAAGTCATCCGAGAGTGCCAACGCAAGAGGATCCGGAATCGGTTCTCTGTCTGATGATCAGAGTAAACCAAGCACAAGTTATGTTTCTTCTACTACTCCTAGCAGGGGATTCAGTACTCTTAGTCTGAGTTCAGGTACCAAGTTTGACAGAGCTGGAGGGGAAAGTCTTGACAATGCTGCAGAGAGAGGCACCTGTTCCCATTGGGGTTCATCCAAGAAGAGTCCAAGGAGACAGCTGGAGTTTGATACCCAGACTCGGGAGTCAACTGGAGATCATCTCAAGGTTCACCGTTCTGCGCCTATGTCTTCTACTTCCCCTGCTGAGAACTCTAGTAGTGCTGACCAACGAGATGCTCTGGCATCCAGAGGGAAATCCCCTGAAAAGAGGAAACTGGACAATACTCATGATAATACATTAAATGATCTGGATTATACGTTGACTGAAGAGTTTGTGGACTCTGTCAAGCTGTTGAAAGCCGCCGAGAGAAGGATTCGGCAAAAGAGTGGTAGGCACTCAGATGCTGGGAACAATGTGGGCCCATCAACTTCAGGTGCTAGCTCATAGTGGCAATGTGAGATCTCAATCTGTTGAGTAAATCACATAACATTTCCTATACTCAGGCATAATTTCTGAAATTTCCCGGTTTTTGTTGTGTTAATGCAAATACAGGTATATTTGTTGTAGATGTTAATCACTTTGTCTTAATGTTCTGTGTAGACTACTGATTTTTTATGCAAAAAGCTTGGGGTTCTTCTTTCATGATTCCATCCTTCTGGTATATCTTAAACCCCATGCACACACATGACAAACTGCCTTAAAAGATAAAAATGTGCTTCAGCAAAATTTATTTGCACAAGCATGATATTGTTTATATTTCTGTTTCTTCCAACAGCACACAGATATTTGGGTACACTCTAGGACCTTTATTGCATGCAACTTCTTTTTTACTTCTACCTGCCATTCATTTATTTGTAAAATGATTTTATGTTGTGACAGGTTTTTTTTTCTCTATTCATCACATCATGTGTGAATGGGGTTTTACACTCCTGAAGGCTGTTCACATATATCATGGTAAATTGTGCTAGTTTATCTCAGCATTTTTGAATATTTGTTGTTGTTAAAGGTCATACAAAGTTTTGGTATGGGGTCATGAATTTGGTTCAAATGTTTTTATTGGAAGCATATGCGATCCTACGATATTCAGTGATCATTGTCTCGGTTGAAATCGAGTCTAAAGTGATGAAATTGTAAATAACAAACTTTTATGTTGTATAGCTCCCTCTCAAGGTCAATATATTAATTTAACTATAAAACAATGTTTCTTGACTAAAATCGACCAATTCGCTATTTCCGTTTGGAAGTTATATATCACAACTACATATTCTGAGATGTTCAGGGTTGCAGCTACCATTGTATGGCCGTAGGCGCTATTTGAAATTTATCCAAATTTACCGGGAGCACCGGTAAATTTTTATATTCAATTTTTCTCGAAAGCAGAAGTGTTTGAGTGGCTAATTTTTTAATTGCTTATTGCCCATCCACAGGGGCATCCAAATATATCAGAATTGTAAAGAATCGCTCTCCAGCCAATTTTCAAAATTTCCCAAAACTTTGTATTACCTTTAATGTACTATATGAATGAAAAGTGGGGTGATAAAAAGTAGCTACGTGCAACAAAGGACCTTGACATATTCGGTGATTGGTTTGTTGTAAGACGCGAAAATGTAAGCTGTAGTATGCAGTATGCTTGTAAAAAAAACACTGCAGTAAACTGGCATATGTAAAAAATCCTTTACTGCTGTCATAATCATCCGTTGGTCTTCAGGCTTGTCTTTGATATCCCAATCTTATCATTACTGAAACACTTCACAATCATTGTTATCTTTGTGCTTCATCGTTTCAACTATTATCTACACGTACCTCCTGCTCTTTCTCCTCTTTAGAGTCTTCTTTCTCTCTGTGTCTCTCATCCATCTATCTATCCTCCATCCATCCTCCTCAACCCGTCATTCTTTCTCATTCATTTCTTCTCCTTCTCATTCTTCTCTTCCACCTTATCATCATCACCATCACTGCTGTTATCACCATAGTAATAAGCTTAACCACACCCACTTTCTTAGGTGCTTAAAGTTATTTTGTTCTTCAACTGCCACATATTTTTTGTTACTAGGCTGAGTATATCATCTTTGCATATTTTGTATTGCAGCTACCAAAAGCTCCTCTTGTAATGGGTTTAAGTACACTACATGTGTATGAGAAAACTTAATTTGATATTACCTCTCATTTCTAGATTTGCTGATGTTATGCTCAAATGTTCTAAATATTTAAAGTGATCATAATTCACCACACCTGACGTAAAAAAAACAACCACTCAAACTTACAAGAAGTTTACCATTGTATCTGTGGTGGCGTTTATGGGCCACGACTTGAAACTAGCAACCATATGTGAACGCACATAATTAGCAGATATTAAATGAATATCTATAGAATATGTCTTTTTAACTTCAATCATGTTTAAAAATTGAAATAAAATAAAAAATCATATCATTTGGATGAACCCTCTATAGTATAACAGTATGTCAATTTATCAAAATGTATTGAAATAATTTGATTACAGACTGAGGCAATCTGTTTCTTCTTTATCTCCATATGTTCCAAATATAGTATTGATGGCACTGTTAATTGGATGTCATTATCTCCATGAAGTTTTGGATGCTAGAGTGCCTTGGACACAAATGGTTAATATGAGCACTCTCCAAGAAGCTCATATTATTATATGAATATAGCAAGATGAAATCAACATTAGGATTTCTTTAGGCTGAGGTAAAATACAATCATTTTATCATTATTAGTAGTTTTACTGGTGCGTGTTAAGATAGGGAGGTGTCCTTGTATAATTTATCAACGACTTATTGGTTTCCTGTTTTTTTAAACGTTTGTAATACTTGTTGGTTTTATTTATATGTGCAGGACCTGTATCAAAGCAGTAGAGTAACACTTAGGTTCATAGTTTGATACAATGGGTACATATTAAATAAAGATTGATTACATGTTTGTTGTACTATCCTCATTCCTACCCTCAAAACAGATCAGACAAAAGCTTCTTTTGTATTGTTTGCAATACAAGATCTGTAGCTTGCCGTGCTTATTTTGAAAAAGTGTTTGGATATTAAGTATTGTGTACTGGTAGTTTCATGAAGATTCATCCAGTATCCTAGAAATTAATACTAAATTACAACTCGGTTACTTTAATTATTGTTCAACTTAGTTCTCAGAAACTTTTGGCCAGTTCCTTCTGGCATCTTTAGGCGGTCTGGAGGACGCCGTCTTTTTGTTCAAGTTTGCTCGTTGGTCCGCGAATCGGTATTGTGTAGTTTAACACATGATACAAATTGTGTACATCATCACTGTGTTTCTACTTTATATGTTTTTTTTTATTTAGTGATCATTAATATCTTATCTCAGGTCCTTCCTAAAGTTCATTGTCTTTCTCTTGTTTAAAAGTATGCACAAAGATTGTGTTAAAAGATGCAAGGAATGCTGAAATACATTTTGGTACAGATTCTGAAATTCGATCAGATTGTTTCCAGTCTCTTTTATGTTTACAAATCGTATATAGGAGATACTTTTCATTCTCTCTTTTTGCAAGATAAAGATTTAAAAAAATTGTCATGCATAAATACATCTTCATGTGCTTTAAAAGCAAAAACAGTCATAATAGCAACAACAACAACTAAACAGCAAAACTTCAGACCAAAAGGGCAACCAACAAATAATTTCTTAATGTATTGTAATAGAAATGTAAAAATGTGAAAATCCAAGGATTGTCTACAAATTTCATGCCTTTGTGTTCGTTTTGCTTGGATTCTGGAATTTTCTTTGTTTTCCTCAGAATATTCTTGACAATTTTATTTGGTCTTCAAGATATCTATAATCACTTTTGAAAGACTTTTTCCATTTCTCTCAGAATATTTTTGAACTTTTACTTGGCTGTGATGAAATCTCAAAAACTTTTGATGGAATTTTCTTTTGTTTCCTTTAGAATATTCTAGAAAATCCAAGTACATGACAATGCTAAGGTTTTCCACGAATTAATCATGTATTAATGTCGTTCTCCCCCACTTCTCCTTTCCATTTCGACCTCATTGTGGATTCTTCTTGAACTGATTTATGAGGCTGGTATTAAACATATTTATGCAGGCATAGAACTTCCTAGAGGAAGACATCCATTTTTCTTGTTTGAACTTACAAACAACCTATATGAGTATTTCATTAAGGATTAGATCGAAACACCCACCATTATTTTCTTCCTTTCGTAATTCCATTTTATTCTTGTATTTTTTGTTAAACCCGTATTATCATAATCTTTATCTCCTGCTACTAAAGTTTTGGAACCATTGATTACCCGATGCGATGTTGATAATGCATAAATATTACATTAAAAGAGAGATGGAGTCCTAATAAAAGATATTTATACCAATAATCCCGTTTTGAAAGAGGAATATTCATAGCAGGGAGGTTAATAGTATGACAAACGAACCCCGCCCAAGGTAGTTTTCATCGTAGGATAAAGCCTTCCAAAGCTATTTGGATCACTCAAACGTCAGCGTATGACGCAAATTCATGAATTTATCCTATCAGTTTGAATATAAAAATCTAAGGTTTTTCCTGAACTCCGCTCAGGTATTGAAGTACAGGCTTGATTTTAAATGTCGGAATGCCTAGGGCTATGACAATCGGGTATAAAGAACTTACATTGAACACTCTCTTTAGAAGCTACGCGACCAAAGTAAGTCATGAAATTTTCGTGCATTAATTTCCTTTCAATTTGTGAAAAGGAGAAGCATCGATGGCTCGCAAAAACCATCAGAAACAGCTGCCCGTTCAGCAAAAGTCACGTCCAAAAATGGTCCCTTGTTTTTAAGGGATCCACTAAAAATGAGAGAAAAGGTCTGGTTTTTGTGGTAGGAGATTGATGAGCAAGGTGGATTGAAATCAGCGTAATTGAGAGCAAGCGATATATACCGCTCCGACAATCTTCAGGAAGTGAAAAGCAGATTTTTTTTCTCTCTCTCTCCCTCCCTGGGATGATGAAAAAGATCCGTTTTTAATGTATACCTATTCTTTCTATATCATTTCGTTAATTTACTGGGGGGGGGATAAAGGGGAAATAATTTTATCAGAGATGGGAGAAATGATTTCCAAATCCTTGTATACCTCGGTATGGTACTTCACAATCATGAAATGGTTGATAAATCGGGATGAATCTCTTTTAAAGCTTAACTACATATAAATAGTGTTCTTCACTTCTCCTCCCCCTTCCCCTTTCTCACCCCTCTCAGTCCCCCTCCCCCTCACTATCTCTCTCTCTCTCTCTCTCTCTCCCTCTCTCTCTCTCTCTCTCTCTCTCTCTCTCTCTCTCTCTCTCGTTTAGTCTCTTTACGAAGTTCCCAAAACAAATTCAGGCCGGGGGGAGAGACTGAGAGTGGAGAAAAAGGGAAGGGGAGGAGGAGAAGGAAAGAACATTATTTATAATTATGTAGTTAAGCTTTAAAAGATATTATTACCATAACATAGCGAAGTTATCTTGTTAATCATATAATAGCGAAAATCCAAAAATGCTAGTAAAGGGTCTTATATGGTTCAAGCATATCAGGAGAGAAAATAACAGCTTGCCTCTGACTCTCGTTTACAACTACCCAGGACAAGGCTTATCAAGAGCAATTAAAAATACCAAAGACAACAACTAACCCCGGACAAAAAATATACGCCCTTGAATCAATCTATTTTTCGGTTTTAATGTTCTTCATTCCATCTCTCTTTCTTGTTATCATTGCCCTTTTAAAGAGGATTCATCTCCACCGGGTATGATCGTGTGAATCATATGGGTTTTTTTTATCATACCAATTTGGCGATGAGTATGGCACGCTGGCAGCTAACGAGGCTGACGTGACTTCTACGCCCAAACCTCCGGCGTGCTAGCATCTCGCTCTTCGCTTCACGGCGCCACCCTAATGACGCCATCTCACTGCATTCTTCAATTCCTTTTATCACTTCCACACGCAATTCATTCCATTACTTTTTTTCTCTCAATCCACCTTCAATTGTCCTTTTCCGTAGGCGGATGACAAAGGATGAGACAAGATTCGCTGCCAATATCTCACGATTTTTACTATCTTTTCAGCCGACAACTCAATTATTCTAATGGACTTTTATATTACAAAAATCCTTATTTCACTTTTTGCACGTACACATACTTTATCCTCTATGAATTTTGAAATTCACCTTTCTCCTTTGGCGCTATTTTAAAGTAAAGCAGGAAAAGATTGCTGGATCGCTGTAGCTGATACAAAAATAAAATGAGTAAACCTGCATAATGGATACATTTAGCAATTAAGCTTTTGTCGTGTAACATACAAAGTGTTTTTATATCGGCTCCAAATTATAGTTAAGTTTTAACATGTTTTAATGACAAACTTGACCTAAAAAAAAAAAAATATTACTAACACTTTGGAGCCATTTCACTTCAGTAAGACAATAGGAGGAACAAAGTAGGTGACCAGCAAAATGAATTTAGAAATAAAACATTCCCTAATTCCCCAGTGGCTTATCCAGAAATATATACAATTGGGCTGGAAACCTCAGGTCAAAGGACATCTATTTTCTTTTAATCAATAGGTAGAAATTAAAAACATTAGTCTTGTCTTCAGCAGAACTACAATAATGATGTTACTCTATCTTTCTCTTTCTCTCTCCCGCTCGATCCCTCCCCTCTTACTGTTTTCTTTTTCTCAAGATCCTTCTCTCCCAATTGAATTTTACATCTTTCACCTCCCCCACTCTCTTCCTCCTCCTCTCTCTCTCTCTATCTCTCTCTCTCTCTCTCTCTCTCTCCCCCTCTCTCTCTCTCCCCATCTCTCTCTCTCTTCCCCTCCCTGCCTCCCCTCTCTCTCTCTCCCTCGTGTTCCTTCTCATTGTTTCTCAAACTTCTTCAATTTAATGATCCCCCATAAAATTCATAATACATGAATGATTGTTGATCCGAAAAAATATTTCCACGACTAGGCTGGAGAATTTCGAATTAACAGGAGACTTTTAGGATTGAATCAATGCCATAATTACTTTCTAGAGTGGCAAAACAAGAAGTAAAATAATAATAAAACAGCAAACGAGCAAAAGATTGGGTTACATGAAACAACACCAAACAAAATTTGTTCCGGAAAGGCTGCAGTTTTCATTGTATTCTAATCGTATTTTTGACTACGTAGCCAGGGGCGGATCGAGGGGGGCGCACGCCCCCCCCACCCCCAAAATATTCACGTGAATGTTCAGTTTACCTATTCAAAAATGCCTCAGAATGTACCATATTAGCGCATCTTAAGCCGTAGAGGCTTCGCGCTCGCAATTTCGTTCGCTTCACGCCCCCTCCCCCCATCCCGCCCCTTTTGGAAAATCCTGGATCCGCCCCTGGTAGTTTTGGTTCATGTAAATTTCTTTCATGTATGGGGGGATTACAACAACTATACTGTACCCAGAATGCTCAGGCCCTTTTGCAAGACTCTTCAACGTAAGGTTTTATTTCATACATAATATCAGGACATAACATAGAAAGTGAGTATATTCTAAGGAGTTCTCTACAATTTATATTAATGAATAAGTAATCTATGTATTAGTAATTGATTGTGACACGAATTTTTCATGATAATCGGGATGAGATTGTTTGCATATAATTATCTCTTTTAGTGGATTGTAAAGATAATTATATCAAACATTACACCACATGGATTGATTAGGCCTACTATTAACATTACATTTGCTTTGTTTTATTCTTTGCGACATAATAAAATGTTTAAAAGTATTACAGGTCATGCGTCAACGACCGTAATTATTATTCCTATCGCAGGTCTAATCGTCACAATGATTGTTTCATTTAGTAAAAATTCATACGTTTAATTTATTCATTATTGTAAATCGTTTATTTCCGCACCATTGCATTGCTCGTTTGTTTTATTAATGCATGCCGTGCATTACCCACAGAAATCGATAAATTTAGGACGTATGCTGTCTTTATCTTTATAATTATGTAGGGTAATAGTATTTTCAAAGCGGCATTCGAGCGTTAGTTAGAACTATTAATTTGGGTATAGACAGTTTTTACGACACGGCATGGTGTTGAAATCTTCGATTCCCCTGACCTTGACTTACAGCGGTACCCCTTACTAAACGCACAACAATACACGGATGCGTAGTAATAACATACAAAGGAGTGGGGCGGGTGTTTTAGAAACCGGTTTGTTGTAAGGACGCGGAAACGAACGAGAGGGACTACATAATCATCTTGGCGTCGCGTTCCTGAGGATGATGGCTTCGTTAGCTATCATAACGGATCAGGAAGCGGTTAGCTTGCATTAGAAGCCCGAGAGCAGGTGGGGGTTTCCTCAGGGTTGTACTGCTTGAGATACGAATGATACACAACCATTATTCAAATGAATATAATTACACCTGCCATCCAGTATTATACCCTTTCAATGACTTTTTAAGGTTAAGTGCTTAAACAATAAAAGCATAATATACCGGACATAATTGAAATGAACGCATCCACGCAAAATCTCGCTTTATTCCATCTCATCGACGGAGCGGAGACAAGACGGTCGTTTAAGTCCGTCGAAAACAGTCAAAGCAGGTGACTGAATCATATTAAGATATCTGACCTATTAGCTTGTTTGTCACCGATCCCATCATGAGTTTTCAGTATTCTCGAAAAAGTTGTATATATAATAGACTTATGGTGTGGTGTAGGCTGGGTCTGGTTATTGGTTTTTTTTCTTCTTTTAATGACATAATGGGGCGCAGTGTAGGAAGCTATTGTATTATGGTTGTTGTTGTTTTTGTGTGTTTTTTTTTCTTCCAGTGGGCCTGTTTCATCCCTGAACTACTATATTTACATCTCTCTCTCTCTCTCTCTCTCTCTCCCCACTCTCTCTCTCTTTCTCTCTCTCTCTCTCTCTCTCTCTCTCTCTCTCAGTCTGTCTTAATTTTCCCAATTTCCCGTTTCTCTTTTTTTTCTGCCCCCTCTCCTTTACCTTCATTTTCCTTCTCCATTGGGGCACGTGCCACTACGATTATACACATTATTACACACCCACCTAAAGCTCCATTTCATTTGGTGTCATGAATTGTTTGGGAAGCCATTCCCATTATAATAAAGACAATTAGAAGAAAAACAGCAGTTTATTAGTGGTAGGCCTATCAATAAAAAATAAATTTATGTCTTCTTCGTTCCGCAAACAATACGTTAATGACCTTCAAAAAATAGCTTTTTATTGTATAAGCCGGTAATCCTCTTTAACAAGTCAGTAAGCAAACATCTTTTTGTATCCTTCACACAACCACCAATGAAAATACACCATTGTTATTCACTTTTGTTTGTTAAAAACACCCACTTCACGGGCATTTACGTAGCGTATCCCAGCCAGCCGCCCTTTTTATCACATGGCCCGGTTTTTATTAGAACTTGATCAGCAATCCCGCTGCGTTTCTGTAGAATTCAAACAATCGAACCGCCGATCAAGCCTCAAGCCGCCGCTTTAGGGGGCATCGAGTGTGGCTAATACGTTCAAAAGCCGCACGCGAACCAAACGACGTCTTTCCATTCATAATCGTCAATATTTTGCTCTGATCATTTATCTAAGGAAACTATAATATCACATCGATAAGTGTAAGAATCCCCCAGGGAAAGAAAGGCCCCGCCCGTATACCACAACAGCGCTAGACAGTAGAAGACGATGTAACCTTGTTTGTCAAGGAAGGGTGCTGCTGCATGGTCTCAGCTCGACTTCTCTCAAGATATTTGCCAACTGTTATATACTAATACACGTTAGTAAAGTCATTAATTTAAAAAAGAAACTCAATCATACACCTTATCTCCCCTCTCTCTCTCTCTCTCTCTCTCTCTCTCTCTCTCTTTATCTCCCTTTCGCCTGTAAAACCTTAAGATACATCATTATACATATACATTTACAAACATTGTGATAAAAACGAATAGTAAAAACGAATAGTATACATCGTTAGATCTTGTTCGAAATACGCTCTGAGTAATTAGTTATTATTTTGTATGAAAATCGCTAAAGGATCCCTATCGTTGTAATAGTCTCATTAATTGTTGGTCTCGAAAGACGACGTCACTGCATCCTTCAGGATTCTAGATTTAATATAACTATATAAATACAAAATCAAATTATACCATCTCAGCTATTTAGAAGATTATAACACTTCATAACAAGATGAAGATTTTTCCCGTTAATTTCTTGTAGATTTACAGGTCGAGGTCATTGCAGTGCATTAAAAATCAAAACGTCCATATACCAGAAAATTATAGTGTCGGCTTTTAAAATTGCGAATGAATTATTGCTATTCAAGAACATTCTAACAAGTCTCAACTCTCTATATCATTCATAGAAGAACATATTACTCATAATATATGATGGAGTGTTGTGGTCGTGGTCGAGTGGATATGTCACCGGACTGTGGATCGCAAGGTCCGCGGTTCAAGTCCCACCGCAGCACTAATGTCCTAAAAAGCCAGGGTAATAATTATTGTGGAGCGCCAGGAGCGTCATTAAATTGTCTTATACACTGCATGAAGTCGAAGATAGTTTACAGTATCAAAATATAACATTGTTATTATTCTGAGATCCATTAGTGTAGACGATTCCACTGCTCCATAATACAAGCAAATATATTTACTGGGTGATACAGTATATATAGATATCTTGTGGGTAATAATTATAATCAAACAAAAATAATCTTGGAGATTCTATAAGACTGAGAACACAAAAAATATAATTTAGATGAAGAATCCAATATATATATATATATACATGGGTGTCGATACTTACGTAATACCTATTCATCAGGGGGGGATGAATGAATAGATCATCCCCCCTGATGAATAGGTATCAGTTACGGATCGACACCCATGTATATATATATATATATATATATATATATATGCCTACTTTTATCTATGCTTAACACAATGAATGTGCATGAAAATGGTTTTAAAATCGGAATGAGTAAGCCCCGACGGTATTTTATGGGTTTTCAGGTACTGGAAATGGCAGTCCCCCCCAAAATATATCAGGATTTCTTGGTCAAACTATCGGACAAAAACAAAGTCATAAACAATGTATCCCATTAGAGCCTTTTCTATTTATAGGACAGAAAAACTGAAAGGGAGATTTAAAATGGAGAATGAGAGAGAGAAAGAGAGAGAGATAATCAGCTTCATTGTTCTTCGAATGAAAAGTTAAAAGGAGAGAAAGAGTGAGGAGAGAGTGAGGAGAAAGAGAGAGAGAGATGGAGAGAGTAAGAGAGTAAGAGAGAGAAAGAGGGGAGAGGAAGAGAAAGAGAGAGAGGGAGGTACACAGAAGGAGACATACGAAATAGATGAATAAAAAGAAAGAGAGTGGGATGTGTAAAAAATAGATCGGATAAGGGAAAGGAGAAACAAAAATTTCTTTGATTATGACGAAGGAGGTAAGTACTAATCTTATCAAATTATAGACAACGCACAGAGTTTTCGTTGACACAAACAGGGGTTGTATCAAAACACATCAACACGGAAAACTTGTCTATAAATACAGTTTTAGAAAAGAATATGATGAAATTTAATTTTGTGTCTCTGATAAATAATCAGTGCTAGTTGAGGTAATTGGATGGAAAATAATAATATCCTTTATCATGCAAGGTTGAATACGCTCTACTTTGCTTTTTGTACAATCATCAAATACGATGCTCTATTTAATATGAATCTTGTTTTCTCGTCTTGTGGAACTATAACGTCTAATTATTGTTTTCATCTTACTTCACATACAAATCTTAATTCAGATAAGCTCACAATGACATTGAAGTGAAAATAATGTTAAAATACAATAGAGTGATACATTCTTTGGGGTTTTAAAACTTGGTTCTTTCCCTGAAGAAATTTTTCTCAGAAAATTATAATTATTATTGTGCATAATAAATCAACTCATGAACAGTGACAATACCGCTACATTTTTTATAATTATTCGCTATCATCTTGGTGAACTCAACCCACTTCGATTCATCAATTTCAACAAAATGTTGATATCTAGACTAAATAAGAAAGTTTGGTGGCTGGAAATCTCGCCAAACCATTTTGTGTCCATAATGAATTCATAGACATATATATAGGAGACAAGAGAGGGGCTAGGAGACTTAAGCTTCATTCCTCATTACCTTATTCTCATTCTATTGTTCTGCACCCTCTTCCCTTCTCTTTCTTTTTTGACTTCTCTTCTTCTTCTTCTTCTTCTTCTTCTTCTTCTTCTTCTTCTCCTTCTCCTTCTTCTCCTCCTTTTCTTCTTCTTCTTCTTCTTCTTCTTCTTCTTCTTCTTCTTCTTCTTATTCTTCGTCTTCGTCTTCTTCTTCTTCTCCTTCTTCTTCTTCTTCTCCTTCTCCTTCTCCTCATCCTTTTCTTCTTCTTCTTCTTCTTCTTCTTCTTCTTCTTCTTCTTCTTCTTCTTCTTCTCTTCTTCTTCTTTTTCTTCTTCTTCTTCTCTTCTTCTTCTTCTTCTTCTCTTCTTCTTCTTCTTCTTCTCTTCTTCTTCTTTTCTTCTTCTTCTTCTTCTTCGTCTTCTTCTTCTTCTTCTTAATCTTCTTCTTCTTCTTCTCCTTCTACTACCACTTCTTCTTCTACTACCACTTCTTCTTATTCTTATTATTATTATTCTACTACTACTACTACTACTACTACTACTACTAATACTACTACTACTACTACTACTACTACTACTACTACTACTATTACTACTATTACTACTATTACTACTACTACTATTACTACTACTACTACTACGAACTTTATCCTTTTACATGTTTTAGTTAGACTTATCAGAGAAAATTATGTTTGTTTATTCGTTCGTATATAAAATGTTCATTATATTTTAAGATTGCAGATATTCAACGCAAAGCATTTCTATATTCGCGATTTTGAAAAGATATTTCGTTGATATGCGAGAATGCCTACTATCAGCGCACAAGCGGTAAAACAGCGAAATTCCCATGATGCATTGCGCATTTGTTTACATTTGTGCCAAAAATAGGTCAGTGGAATGTGCGTAAAGGAATGTGCAGCGCGCACCGGATCTAAGGACGCGTAAAACGCGAAGCTTTTATGACGTCACAACGAACTATACAGTAGAGGGTATCTGTCCGGCCTGTGCCGTAAGGACAAACCCTTTATGACGTCACAATACCTATACTCCTACTACTACTACTACGACTACTACTACTACTACTACAACTACTACTATTACTACTACTACTACTTGCAATGACTACAGCGCAATCATTTCATTACAAACTATGTTAGATAATTATATAATATGACTGGCCTTGAGGGGTATATCAGAAATATTGACCAAGCTCAGATCATATTGCCCCGAGTCGAAAGACGAGGGCAATATGGTCTTAGCGCGGTCAATATTTCTGATATCCCCCGAAAGTAAAGCCAGTCAATATTTTTATTGTTATCCAAATCAGACATCTAGAGCAAATACAGACATCCACCATGACAATCTCAAGAACTGAACAAACTTTGTCAAACCAACACTGTGCATCCAGTGCTTGACAAAATTTTCGATACACTACAAACAGTGTGTATTTGGTGTGATTATTACGTCACAATAGAGTGCGCGCATAATAGATGCGCAATGAAAATGCAAGACCGTGGAAAATACCAAGGTATATTTTTACTCGTCTCTACACGCAAAGTCAATACGCGCAGGGAGACCAAGGAAAATACAAAGAATATACCCCTCCGTTCCCACTGCTTGTGAAAACTAGGGCAATACGGTTTTGTAAATGACCAGCTCAGATGTCTGATACGGGTAATAATCTGTTTTACATTACCGTGGTAAACAATACCAAACCCCTTCTTATGTTGATTGGCTGTACAGGTATCACACCTGTTATCCGTTCCAGCTTCTGACCTGTACCTGCTATTGTGACGTCATAATCATCTTCCGAAGGTGAAGGACGCAGATGTCTTCATCAAGGTCTACGGGAGTCGGTTTCACAAATGAGATATTAATTTGCTTGTATTGGCGCCATCGTTCAGTTCTTTATTTATCATGTTTATAATTTTTCTTTTAATAGTTGTTTGTTTGTTTGTATCCTTCATAAGTTTTCTATCGATTCTTGATATTCATGTTCTCCTTGTACTTTTATATTGTTTCTATCATTCTATTTTGGGTATTTTTTCCTTCTCGTGTATTTCTAGTCCTCCCATAAGTTTTCATTTTCGTTTGAAAGATAAAGAAGTTCCATTAAGATTGAAGCTCACCACTTGCGGTGCAGTGGTCGGCTGCTTTCCTAATCAGATTCATGTAAAACCTCCCCACCCGGCCAAGCCTCCCGGAAATGGTGGTTGTTACTTAAAAGAATGAATCTTCAACCAGATAGAAAGCTATTAAGTAATCGTTATTTTTAGAGTTTAATGCACTTGGAAAGCATATCATTATTCTGTTTGTATTTACTAATGTAAAGCGCTTTGAGCTTGTTTATGTAAAGGCACTATATAAAGATTAATATGTATGTATGTATGTATGTAATGGTTCATTAGCACCATCTATACTTAACAGCTTTCCAAAACTTGATTAGCAACAATGATGTTGTTTGTGTAACCAGGGCGATGAAAATATGATCTGTTCAGGTGTCTCATGTGTAAATGGCGGCTAAGCAAAGAGAAACAAGCCTAGTGTGGGTGTGGTTGCAACTTGTTAATACCATCATGTATTTCATTAGGAGTTGTCACCTTTGTGTTGACGTAATGGAATGAAAGAGGCTACCAGACCAGTAGAAAGGTATTCATCCAGCTTCAACAGTTTGATAAGTTACGATGAATTTATAACACAATCAATATACCTAATATCTTGACTATAAAAATCTTTATCATTTTTGCATCTTTGGGATACGGGATGTCGAGTCGTTCTTAAATAATACTTCATACTTTTGATCTCAGTTTCTCACATTCCGTAAACGATAAATATAATAGCAGAATGCATTGCTATCGAAATAAAATGCTCCATTTTGAAAGAATCGATTTAACAACTCAATTTAACAACTAATCAGGTTATGCAGACCAAATTCCTGGACCGATTTAGACATTTTTTTGACATGTAAACTATAAGCTCTGCTTGAAATTCCTACATGTCCCTCTTTCCAGTTTGATCACTTCATATCATACATAGATCCTGTATTCGGTTGTTAAAACATTATTTGACAAATTTTCTTTGACAATTAACTTTTTATTTTATCATTGGAATGCACTGTCAACATATTGGTTGTATGGACATGCATCTTGAAAAGGGAATTATCCAAATAAATTCAGTATTCCGTGACTTCTTAAGGTCCAGAGAATCAAACTCGTACAACACGCACCATCAGTAATCTTGAGAAGGGGGAATCAAAGAATCAAAGAGAGAGAGAGAGAGAGAGAAAGGGGGGGGGAGAGACCAAAAACAATGTTGAAGATATCTCAATGCTCACTTCTGTTATATCATTACGTTTATTATTGTTTGTCATTGTTTATATTATGTGAAAACAAATGAAAAATAAATTCGCTCTGTATAAAGCTACTACTACTACAAGAGAAGGGCGAAAACTATGACAGAATATACATCCATATTATCTAGACAGTACGTTGCTCTTTGAGAATATCGTTGCTCGGGCATAATTATGTCTGACCAAGGTTTTATTAGCATGATGATAACGCCTCGGTCTGACTAATTCCAGGAGTCACAATTAAGAACAAGATTCGATGATGGATTAAAATACTAGTATCAGTTTTGAACATAAATGATAAATGCATTCTACCAACATGACCAAGCTAATCTATACCGATACACGCTTGACTTCATCGGGAGAAAGTTAATATACATACGATAGATATCATCTGAGATTTAGGAAGTCCGCATGAAATATTAACGCAAACAAGTTAGTAAGGACAGCATTAACCGCCTACATCCCTTGTACTCTTCTCCTTCTAACCTCGAGATCGATATCATTATTGATTAATCGATATTGAGATAAAGGATGCCCATTTCAATAGAGTCTGGTTCTAGGGGGGCTCCTTTACACCCCTGTTGCTTACCTAGATGGAAATAGAATCTACTTGTTTCGAGCAACAATGACAAGTTTTTACGAAGAGCGTCATTTTAGGGGCTCCCTTAAAAGAGGTACATGATAACTTGGAGAGGGCCGCAGTATTGGGGTACTATAGAAGAAGACAGCAGAGGATGAGGGAGACTCGTATACCCTCTTATAAATTCAAAGTGTTGATTAACAAAAGGCTTTTAAGTTTGGTAAATAGATGCGATGATAAAAATTAACTTGTAAGGGGTTACATGCTCGGTGAATAGCGAGTTCAAAATCATCTGCAGCATGTTTGTCTCTTAATTAAAACATACTGACAGATATTATTTCGTGTAGATATTATGTTTTCTTTTCTTTGTTCTTTAGAGTTAATTATATCACCCCTTAATGATTGTCAAGAATTATTCGTATTTTATGTCTCACTCTCTCCCTAACCTTTTCGATATAAATTTCTCGCTATACCCGATAGAATTTTGTCCCGCTTGACTCCTGTTCTTACGTTTTTATCATCGTTTTAATATCTGTTATTTAAAGATATTATTAGAACATGGGAAATAATAGCTAAGAGCTAAAACTATATGCCCAATTTTTTATTTTTGTATTAGCGTGGTGAGCAACAGTTGCAAATCGCGTAAAAGCTAATTAAGGTTGGTGAAAGACATAAATGAGTCAATTGAACATGCTTGGTCCTCTCCTACATCACTTTAGGCAAAGAAAGATGAAGTATAGAAGCATAATGACACGTTTTGGCTTCATGTAGAAAGATCCTACCAATCTTTACCGTACATCTGTCGCCAAAACCTCGCCACGACGGCTGGCTCACCGGCCGCCCAATGTGCATGAATATTTTAGGGGCTGTCTTGGTAGTGTGTGTCGGAGCCTAGCAATCGCCACCAATAAAACATAATCAGCTAATATAAAAAAAGACGAAACAAGAAAAAAAAATGAATCTTCAGTATGAAAAGGGGGAATGATAAATTAGACGTTGATATGAGAGAAGAGATGAGGCGAAGAAACGGATGATAGACGTATAGAAAGAACGAAAATATGAGCAATGCAGTTTGGATACGGTCGGTGTGTCATATCTTTGGGCTATGGCGTTGTTGAGAGCTGTTTGGTCGGCATTACCTCAATGAGATTACCGCCCTGTGCTTTCCCATTAGTGCGTTCAGAGCCCGTGAATTTGTCAAGGGGGTTTTCGACAAGAAAGAAAGAAGAAAAAAATCCGAAATAATAGCCATGACACTTGCCAGCGTGGGCTAGGTGGACATTAAGACGGATAATAATGTTGACGGAAGAAAAACGAGGGTCTTATAAATGCATTTAGATTGGGGAAGAACGAGAAAGAAATAATGGAGGAAAATGGGAGATTGGTGGAAGATTTGAATATTAAATCAAGAGTTGTGAGGGGTATTGGGGGTATTCATTGCTTCTCTATATCAGTCCTGGGGTTATTTTGGTGTATTAGTGGCTTATATCATGCCCTCCCTAACCTCTACTAATAATCCCACTCATTAGTTTGCATTTTAATTCAAATAAGACATGGCCAAGCTGAGGGTTCAAAATACTCGTGTTCTGATTTTATATATGTTAAATAAAGATAAAGAATTAGACGAGTAGAAGAGGAAGTAACTTCATTGTATGATGGATCATGTCAACGACTAGGAAACGAATGCATAATTCATGAAAACTTTCTTTCTTTTCTTTCAGTCTATTTATTCTTATTTCCACCTTTTACATTTTGAACTAATTTTTGCAGACAAATATCTGCAGACAATATTTATACACTGATAGGCGATACCAAAAAAAATACATGGGTAAAATAAGGATTACGAATTTGATGAAAATACTCATTACAATGTAAATCTCATGACAGACTATCGTCTATTCTACATTATATAGGATGTTAAAATGAAGCAAACAATACCGAGAAATGAAAGACGCCAAGACTTATAAAAGAGAACGCAAGAAGGGAAGGGAGTCAAGAAAGAATCAAAATGAAATTCATTTACAAGTACAAGAAGACTAATAAAATAAATATCATAGCATTATTATCATTTTACCATATAACTGCTAACATATATATATTTGCTCATGTACATATTCCAAATCATATTTATTTTTCACTCTTAAAGATTAAGTTCGAAATGTAGAAGATGGTTTGAAAACAATGATAAAAATGAATACTGATACTAAAGTGACCGAATACCCAATTATATTTTATTTCGTTTAAGATGCATGGAAGGAAACAACTATATTTCATACATTGTCTTGCTTTATCCGATGATGACTATCTATCAGGATTTTTTTTTTTGTATATGCACGCCTTTTATTTTATTTTTGTCGGCATAAATTTCAAATACAAGTGAAGACTGATCGTAAGATGCTTCAGTATAATATTCAAGCAAAGCAAGTATTGATTATGAAGAAGAAAAAAAATCACTAGACTTCAAAACTTATAATCTGAAAGGAGAAATCTGTCAGTATATAAATTTACTGGCTCTGATTATATCATTTAGTAGTTGATACAACTCATCAGTCAGACAAAATACCCTCCATCTCAAAATAGAGACAATGTTGTACACGGTGATGATGAAATAAACACCGCAAACTGATTCCAAAACCCCCTCCGAAGTGAGTCTGTCTTAAAGTTTGTATATAAATGTATTGTCTGTTATCTATTTTGTCTGTCTGTCTATCTGTCTCCCTGTCCCCCCTCTCTCTCTCTCTCTCTCTCTCTCTCTCTCTCTCTCTCTCTCTCTCTCCCTTCTCCACTTTCTTTCTTTCTATTTCTCTGTATTAATATATTTCTTGTACCCGATGATCGGCCATTTTCCAACACATCTAGAATTCAGATCACATGAGCCGGGACTATACGGCAACCATCAAGAAACAATGTTAACGGCTGTTTGGGATATCCTCTATATTTTTATCGCAATTTTCTATTGTCTTGTATTCGCTCGCCTTCCTCCCTGTTTTCTTCATATCAAACTTTAAATTCGTACCACTCCCTAGCTACTGTACTCGTCGTTAGGATAGAAATCTAGTGATATACAGGTATTACGGTGTTTTCCTGATATTTTAGTGTAATGCTCTCCATTTTTACGACCATGAATACGAAAGAGTTACGGTCATTAATATTAGATCCTCTTTTAACTATAATTTTCTTCTCTTTCAAAAACATTGCGAAGTAACGATGTGCTGGATATCATCTTATGGAACCGCTATATACTGTGAGATTTTAAGTGCGTCGTTGTGGCGTGGTGATCATATATTGGTTTCAAAATCATATTCTTAAGTATACCGGTAGGCATGATAGATTTAAAAGCAAAGATGGTTTTAATAAACACTGCACTTTTTAATGTGTACTCATTTCTCAATGCAGAATCCATACTCATGTCTTACAGCTACTGAAGGCGAGTTACATGGTGACATTAGGCTTTGCGGAACTACTCACGGTCTTACGGGATAAGTTTGTTTTCTTTTACAATCTCGGGCAAGATTGATGAGATGTTTTCAAATCAGACGTCGCTTTTCAATTAACAAAGAACTGAAATAGAAAGTACAGATCTCGATATTTCCTTTATATTCATGTCAATTTATTTTATTTTAAAGACAACTAATTTCTACATCATTCGGATTGCAGACTTTAATGGTTTCTAAAACAAAGCTTCTCATCCTGTTCTGAAAACCATGATACATGTATCGGATATAGGCTCTGGCAATATTATTCGAAATACGAGTACACACTCACGCATTACAATTTTGTGTTATTATCGTTGTGTAATATGATAATCAATTTGGCAGCTGCATAGAATAGCAAAAATTATATTATACCGTAGTGTGTGTAAGACCTTTATATGAAATGTTATACTTAAAATGTGAATGAAGATGTTGGGTATTAATTGAGAGACGTATAGGCCTAAATCTACGCGATAGGATTTTGAAACCAAACATTCTAGTCATTTATGACTGTGCTAAGATTTCAAGACAATGTATTAGAATAATATTGATGACATTCAAGGAAATACTTTAGTTTTGCACATAAAAAGAGAGAAAGAAATTGAAACATACAAAGATAATGAAAAGAAAAGACGATTGAATTGGAATTAAAAGAATTATCTAGAATAAAATGAAAGAAGAGGAAAAAATAAAGAATTAAGAGAAACAATAATAAGATGAGGCTATGCAAAACTCAGGCGCGTACACAGGGGGGGGGGTTTGGGGGGTTAACCCCCCCCTTTGGTAATTTTTTGTGTGTAAACCCCCCCCCCCCTTAATTTCTCTAAACCCCCCCCCTTTTGGATTTTTTTTTGGTTTTTTTTTGTTATTAAAAAAAATAAAATATCCCCATGGTTGGCTTAAAAAAGCTGACCTTACCCCCCCCCCCCCCAACGGAGCAAAATGTCAAATTTTCAAATTTCGAGACCAAAAAAAAAAAAAAATGTGCCCTCTTACCCCCCCCCCCCCCCGCTTTCAGCGGTCGGCTGAGTCGTTGCGATTTTTTTGGGACCAAAAAAAAAGAAAAAAAAAGTGCCCTCTTACCCCCCCCGCTTATTCAGCGACTGGCTGAGTCGTTGCGAAATTTTCGGCCCGATTTATAAATATTAAAACCCCCCCCCCCCCTTGAAAAATCCTGCGTACGCGCCTGGCAAAACTTATACAATTTCTGCACCAACAAGATTTGTCAAACTCTTGAAATAGAAACATCCATCCGATGTCTTCTAACTTATTCTAATATTCTTTGTTTCTTTGAGTAATTAATCAATTCTATGCTCTCACAAATTTCAAGACAAAGTTGAAAAGCACAAGCTAATGCTTAGTACACGTGCAGTGTCGTCACATAGCTAAGCTTCACGTAATACGCTGCGTGACCAGAGGCAAAGTTTACGACGAACAGCAAAGGAAGATGTCACAAGATTCAAGATTGAGAAATATCCCGTTCAGATTGAAACGTGAATCTTACACACGTTTCTTGTTTGAGTATGCCGTGGTGATAACATGGTCCGTTGGGGGATATTTTAAGAACGTTTTATTTCTTAAGCATATGCTGAAACCTTAATCTTGTGCTTAAATGTTTTACGAGTTGCATAAACAAGAATAAACTCTGATAATATCGAGTTATTTTGCTGTTGTTTATTTCAGCCATTTTCAGTGCCCTGGTAGATGACGTAGGATGAATAGATTGCATACTGACAAATTCGATCACATAACTTTTCATAGTAAAAGAGAAAAAGTTCTATTGTGCAAAAATCGACAGGACTTATTTTTATAACAGATCTAGAAATGGTCAGTAGAATCAAAATAATGAAACTGCTCGTACTCTTTTGGCATATAACACGCTGCTCATCCAGTGAGATAGATATATAGAACGCACAATCGGATAAGAGTCTACATTAAACAGTAAGGTACTGATTTTTTCCGAACTACTTATGTACGTTATTTGTTGCACAAAGGCAAAGACGTGTTTTAATAGAACCAGTTATATCTCTATGATTACATTGAGTATGTCTTATATAGGGAGATTGCTTCATTGTGCATGTTGTGGCAAAAATTATTTGAGTAGGCAGTAGGCCTATCATATATTAAGACAAAAGTTATATCTATTGTCAATATCTTTATCGAGATCAGCTATGTGGCGTCATCTGAGACAGGAATGGGTAATATCATATCACGTCGCCCCCTCTCTCTCTCTCTCTCTCTCTCTCTCTCTCTCTATCTCCCTCCCTCCTTGCCCCTCCCTGCCCCTCCCTCTCTCTTTTAAAAAATGTCTTGTCCTCTTTTCCACCATGTCGGTGGTGGTGGGGGGGGGGGGGAGTAGCACATGTTCTTTCATGCCCCTATGATCAACGTTTCACAGTATTTTATAACAAGCATGATATATATAATGTACTAACCTTTTTTTCTAAGGGAGTGGAATTTTGTCCTCGAATCCGCCTACGTAATTATCCCGATTAAAATCTATCCTGTTCCACCAAATAAATGCAAACCTGATTCCATGAAAATATCATGGAACCTACACCAGTGATTGTGTTATCATGTAATAGGACATAATCTGGACCAGCAACAGGTACAAGATAAATCAAACACCGATGGAGTGAAATTAGACCGTTTTTTGAATCGCCACCTGCCAGATAATAATTACTTAGAATTCAACTATATCCTGTCTGATACGCTAATATTTGCTCATTGTTCAATATTCCCATAATTGACCTTTTCACTTGTTCAATTTAGACGAAGATTTTTCATCAGATCACCATATAAAATCTGAATAATGAAAATAGGGGACCGGGCTTAATGGTGCGAGATAATTAAATTTAGAAATAATGCATGATAAGCGTAAATCTCAGTCCATGACGCGCAATCAATCAATTTCATAAATTAAATCGGTGTTTCGCAACATGATTTGTAGAAAAGTTTATAAGGGATAAAAAGGAAACCTCAGCTAAGGCATAACAAATTAAGTTTCTTTGCTCAGGGTTTCTACACGCTATATGGTGAATACTCTTTATTCATTGCTCATGGCCGGCCTCGATCGCTCTTGCGTCGTCTGTTGAGCTTAATGCAATGACATGTATTATGTAAACAATTTTTAGCTTCGCGCGCTTTTTGCGACCGCGTGATCACCTGAATCATTCACAAATCAAATGAAATTTTAAACGTTAAACAAGAAATTACGTGCGATGAAAATGATGATACCATAAAAATTGATTTAATTATCTCGGCCCAATTACTCTCGGCAATCTTGTGCTTAAAGCCGCACTCATGGTATATAGCAGATTAACCGAGGGCAAAAAAAAAATCACTCTAGTATATTAGATGCCGAAAACTTTTTTAATTCTACTTTTACGTATTTCACATTTCCCTTTTAGTTTAACCATCTTCCTTTCTATTTCAAAAGTCTTCAAAATGAAGTATTCCTAGATAAATTCCATATGCTAGACCACACAAAAAGTTGTGAGCTAAGTTTCAGTTAGGTTTTCTTTTTAAGTATGTAGAAAAATCAAATTAAATGGTTATATATAAAACAAAAGGAAATAAAGACATTGAAGAATTATACAAACCAGACGCAAATAAAAAAGATAGAAAAAATGTGCTAGTTCAAGTACATTTACAGTAAACATTTAATTTTAATACACCTTTTAAACCTTTGTCGAATATAAATCGAGAACAAGGAATAAAAATGAAAACATCAATTCTACCTACTACTCCAAATGCTAGTTTATGATGAGCTCATGATAAGCGTGACGATCTTAATACAAGATAAACTTATCTTAATTTGATAAAAATCTGTAATTTTATAATTTTCTGTTGCTGATCAAGGTGGCTCATTCATTTTACAATATACACTGCTAGAACTGTCAACATAAATATAGTTTAACATTTAATTTCATGCAGTGTTACACTACTATTAATTTTCAACCCTTGATGTCTTTCAATCTCTGTTACCATCGACTCATGCCCGTATTTAACCAGCCTTGCAGTCAAAGTTTCGAATCCAAACTTTTTGGTCTATATCTGTTGAGACACCCTGTACAAATAAAAAAGCGGTTAGGTTTTTAACCACCAAAAAAAAAGAACAAATGTTTGTTTAATTTATACCGTGATTATACATTTCATTCCTAATTGAATTAGTAATATATAATTCAATTGAAAAGATACGCACTTGCCATTACACAAGATTACACCAATTCAATTAATGCATTCTGACAGATGCTTGGATTAAACAGATTCTAGTTTCTGATTTACAAGGGTTAGGATACGATCTCCGCAAAAGGGAGGTGATAACAATGCAGATTATTTTTAATTCACTTAATTCAACCGAAAAGTGGGGTAATTTTACGAGCCGTAAAGCCACAAGTGTGAATTTTTCATGCAGATCCGTTGACTATTATGAAGCAAGCCTGCATCCAATCCTTGGTATCGTCTGATTGACATCCGGGAACTAAAGGTCGATTCACACCATGTGAAAGTGCTTATACGGTTCGTTAGGAAAGTTTAGTATACCCTACGATGTATTATACGAAATCCTAGGAAATTCCTGAAAACATTTAGACAAACGCTATAATGCTCTAAACGCTAGGTTCATCCCTAAATATACTCTCCAAATTAGGAAAGTATAGATAATTCAATGCGAAATCCATGCTATACAAACTCGCCGAAGAAATGGGAGGCATTAATGTAAACCCTGTCGCGAAAGCATGGTTTTTGAAGGCTCGTTTAAATCTATCAAACATATTGATGACAGGCGCGGATCCAGGGGGGGGGCCGAGCGGGCCTTGGCCCCCCCCCCCCCGCAAAAAAAAAAAAAAAAAAAAAAAAAAAAGGGAGAGAAAAAAGGAAAAGAAGGGAAAGGGAAAGGGAGAGAAAGGGAAAGAAAGAAGAGGAAGAAGAAAAGAAAAGGGGGGAGAAGGAGATCGGGGGGCCGAAAGGGCCTTGCCTCCAAAGCTGTTGACCCCCCCCCCCCCCAATCAAAAAAATAAGAGAGAAGGAAGGAAAGGGAAAGAAAAAAGGAAAAGAGGAGATACTGGCGTACTGATACTGATTGCTCATCTGACCGTGATTAATGAAACCCCAAAGCTTTCGGGGCTCTGCCCCCTGGATTCCGCCTTGGGCCCTACGCCGGGCCCTTAGATGCTCATCTGATGGTAATTTAATGCCTAAAACCCCTCTTTTGGAGGGCTCCGCCCCCTGGACCCTACGCCAAATAGTGACCTTCCAGTGTCACAAAATAATAGGTATTAAAAAAAAATGCTCATCTGACCATAATTAAACGCCTAAAACCCCTGAGTTTCCGGGGCCGGCTCCGCCGCCTCGAGCCCACCAGGGGCCCTAAGGCGGGCCCCTGAATGCTTATCTGACCGTAATTTATTGCCTTAAACCCCTGAACTTGCGGGGTCGTAAAAGGTATCAAAATGTGTTTATCTGTAGCCAGGGGGGCGGAGCGGTCCCCCGAAATCGGAAGAGGACGTAAGAAGCAAAAGAAGCTGACAAAGAACATCTTTGAAATTCGGACAAGGAGTAAGAGTATAGAGAACGGTACAGCGAATCGTCTTCTTTCTCTCACAATCTTATGAAACGTCAAAGCTTCCGCGCTTTGCGCGGGAGGGGGAACCTGAATTCAGAGGCGAGAACGGTAATACAAATCTTTAATGATTTAATGAAACGTAAAAGCTTCCGCGCTTTGCGCGGCATGGGGGGGGGGGGAAACTAAATTCCGACGAGGATTATTTTCGAGAACGGTACAACGAATCGTCTTCTTTCTCTAATGATTTAATGAAAATTAAAAGCTTCCGCGCTTCGCGCGGGAGGGGGGAACCTGAATTCAGACGAGGATTTAGAGTCGAGAACTGTACAGCGAATCGTCTTCTTTCTCTCACAATCTTATGAAACGTCAAAGCTTCCGCGCTTTGCGCGGGAGGGGGAACCTGAATTCAGAGGCGAGAACGGTAATACAAATCTTTAATGATTTAATGAAACGTAAAAGCTTCCGCGCTTTGCGCGGCATGGGGGGGGGGAAACTAAATTCCGACGAGGATTATTTTCGAGAACGGTACAACGAATCGTCTTCTTTCTCTAATGATTTAATGAAAATTAAAAGCTTCCGCGCTTCGCGCGGGAGGGGGGAACCTGAATTCAGACGAGGATTTAGAGTCGAGAACTGTACAGCCAATCGTCTTCTTTCTCTCATAATCTTATGAAACTTAAAAGCTTCCGCGCTTCGCGTGGGAGGGGGGGGGGGGGACCTGAATTCAGACGAGGATTAAGAGTCGAGAACTGTACAGCCAATCGTCTTCTTTCTCTCATAATCTTATGAAACTTAAAAGCTTCCGCGCTTCGCGCGGGAGGGGGGAACCTGAATTCAGACGAGGATTTAGAGTCGAGAACTGTACAGCCAATCGTCTTCTTTCTCTCATAATCTTATGAAACTTAAAAGCTTCCGCGCTTCGCGTGGGAGGGGGGGGGGGACCTGAATTCAGACGAGGATTAAGAGTCGAGAACTGTACAGCCAATCGTCTTCTTTCTCTCATAATCTTATGAAACTTAAAAGCTTCCGCGCTTCGCGTGGGAGGGGGGGGGGGACCTGAATTCAGACGAGGATTAAGAGTCGAGAACTGTACAGCCAATCGTCTTCTTTCTCTCATAATCTTATGAAATTTAAAAGCTTCCGCGCTTCGCGTGGTAGGGGGGGGGAACCTGAATTCAGACGAGGATTAAGAGTCGAGAACTCTACAACGAATCGTCTTTTTTCTTTATTAGTTTAATGAAACGTCAAAGCTTCCGCGCTTCGCGCAGGAGGGAGAGGGGGTGACTGAATTTAGACGAGGATTAAGAGTCGAGAACTTTACAACGAATCGTCTTCTTTCTCTAATAATTTAATAAGTCGTAAAACTTTCCGCGCTTCGCGCAGGAAGGGGAAAAACTGAATTCATACGAAGAATAATAGTCGAGAACGGTACAACGAATCGTCTTCTTTCTTTAATAGTTTAAGAAAAAGTCAAAGCTTCCGCGCTTTGCGCAGGAGGGGGAGGGGGGCTGAATTTAGAGAAAGATTTAGAGTCGAGAACTCTACAGCCAATCATCTTCTTTCTCTCACAATCTTATGAAACTTAAAAGCTTCCGCGCTTCGCACGGGAGGGGGGGGGACCTGAATTCAGACAAGGATTAAGAGTCGAGAACTCTACAACGAATCGTCTTTTTTCTTTATTAGTTTAATGAAACGTCAAAGCTTCCGCGCTTCGCGCAGGAGGGAGAGGGGGTGACTGAATTTAGACGAGGATTAAGAGTCGAGAACTTTACAACGAATCGTCTTCTTTCTCTCACAATCTTATGAAAATTAAAAGCTTCCGCGCTTCGCACGGGAGGGGGGGGGGGACCTGAATTCAGACAAGGATTAAGAGTCGAGAACTCTACAACGAATCGTCTTCTTTCTTTAATAGTTTAATGAAACGTCAAAGCTTCCGCGCTTCGCGCAGGAGGGAGAGGGGGTGACTGAATTTAGACGAGGATTAAGAGTCGAGAACTTTACAACGAATCGTCTTCTTTCTCTAATAATTTAATAAGTCCTAAAATTTTCCGCGCTTTGCGCGGGAGGGGAAAAACTAAATTCGGACGAAGATTAAGAGTCGAGAACGGTACAACGAGTCGTCTTCTTTCTCTAATAATTTAATGAAACGTCAAAGCTTCCGCGTTTCGCGTTTGCACCGACCCCCCCCCCCCGCATTACGTCATTGTTGGTCAACATTACGTACCAATATTTGGCTCGCATAATTTGAAATTTGGGCCCCCCCCCTAAGAAATCCTGGATCCGCGCCTGATTGATGACAACAATATATTTAAGTGCCTCCCCATTTGCTCTCTCTCTCTCTCTCTCTCTCTTCTATATAATTATCATGGCATATCCTAAAAATATACAGCAGCTACAAATATTCATTATTCCTGGATGAAAAGTATAGTTTCCAGGATAGCATGGAAGAGATTACACATTGGAATTTCAATAAGTAATGAATTACGTGTACTTTATATCGCCATCATCAGGATAACTAGAAGGGTAAGGTCGCACGGTCACCGGGACAAAGATTTCCGAAATACACGTTCAAATTCAATTTAGGCAAACTATTAAAACCAAAATAAAGCTTAACCACAATCATATATTTTCACGAAATAAAATTGTATGACCTTTTAAAACCACCAGATTTACCTGAAAAAGATTTTTTTTTAAATAAAAAAAAATAAAAAAGATAATGAAGAAAGATCTTATTCGTAGAATTAGACTTACTACTTTTAACCATAATTAAAATCACAAAGTTCTCATTGGAAGAACAAGTATGTTTTCAAACATGACGAGTCGGAACTAGGTTATGATTTATCTCGTGTATAAACATTCCTTATCGATTATTGCAGTGAATCCGAGAAAGATCATGTTAAAGAAAAATGGTTTTGAAAATCAGAATAAGAGGATTTGTGCATAATTGTGCTTGTTAGAATATGAACAAATGTATGAGATACATAACAGATTGTGCAGTGTGATCTACTCTAGGAAAAAACTGTGAAACAGATAAGGAAATTCATTGCTGTGAGGTGGTATAGAAGAGCAATACGAAAAGGAGAAATAGGGGTGGGAGAGAGAGAGAGAGAGAGAGAGAGAGAGAGAGAGAGAGAGAGAGAGATTGGGTAGGGGGATAAAGAAAGAAAGGGAGAGGATGAGAGAGGAAGGAGGAAGAGAAAAAGAGATAAATAAAGTAAAAGAGGAGAGAGGGAATAAAACTAAAGGGAGGTATATATTAAGACATTTTGCATAATCTAAATAAATTCAATATTATATAATAAGATTATACTAATAAAAAGGAAATAAGAAAAAAGATAACAGGGAAAAGCTAATTACAAAAATAAGGAGATAAAGATAGAGAGACAAAGAGAGAGAGGCAGAGACAGAGAGACAGAGAGACATAGATTGAAAATGAGAGTGGGTAGGGGAGGAAGAGAGAGGGGGAGAGAGAGAGAGAGAGAGAGAGTAAGAGTGGGGGAGGGGGAGAGAGAGCGAGAGAAAGAAAGAAAGTGGACGGCGAAGGCGGAACCTGATGCTAAGTGCTTTATTCGCAGATCGTTATAGAATCAACTGGAAATCATTAGCTTTCTAATATTTCCACCAGATGGGAAATGATTATTGGTAATTAGTGATAAGTTACACCCCAACACCCATGAATTATATAACAATTATGTGTAAGAATGAGTAAAACTCCAGACACTGAAGTAATGTGTGAAAGCAACCAATTGGAATCAGGGAATCCTTTTGGGGAGAGAGACAATCGGATATTCATGAATAAACCAATATCTTAAAAATGAATGAAGAATTTAAAGATTGCGAATAATGTATTTGAGCAAAAACAAAGGAAAGAACCTTCATAAAAGACATTTATTTTAAATAATTTTCATTTGGTTTTATATTTTTATCATTTTCTTTCTAAACATTGTAATTTTCGGCTCACTTACGCGGAGGTTACTGTTATTGCTGGTATATGGGTGTAGGAGAGAGCAATAAAGAGAAGAGATAGCGGGCAAGGAAGAGGGGGAAAGAGAAGTAGGAAGGTAGAGAGAAAGAGAGAGAGAGAAAAAAAGAGAGAGAGGGAGAGGCAGACGGACAGAGCGAAAAATATATATATTATAGAGAATGAAAGGGGGATAGTTAAATACACAGTGACAGAAAGATAGACAGACATAATAATAGACAAAGAGAAAGAGCTAATGTCCAGAGACATAGCAAGATAATCACAGGATCATCAGATCAAAAGAAAGGTACAAAACATGATTTTTTAAGATTAGCAAATGATCTGAAAAAAGAACTATATGTAATAATCAGTTCATATCTTCTACCGATTGCCATACATCCTCATACAATATCAAACTAAATGATAATAATTCTTGTGAAAAGACTGCCCAATATTATTCTAACTGTTATGTCGAATGACGCTTATGTATTGTTGCATAATAAGCGTTTACATACAACTCATATAACTAGAAATTATATAAACCTAAAAAAGTTATTACAAGATACGCTCGTAAATGATCTTGCATTTTTCATTATTGAAAATACACAAAACAATCCAGCAGCCCAGTACACGGTCCGCGCTATATGTCCTGGGCTAATACTGTGTGGAGATATCAGTCTTGTAATTCCAACAGTTTCAAGGAGAACAAGAAGAAAAGATGAAGAAAAAAAAAGATGCTGATGATGATGGTTATGAGTGCACACATGTAAATAACACAGCCTCGATCGTTCGCTCTCCCCCTCTCTCACGCTCTCTTTCTAACTCTTAGGGCGATCGCGCGAGTGTATTATGATCCGCCGTGCATCGGCAGGCGCGTTCGACACCTCTCGACGATTCCCGGGGGCTTTAGAAGTCTGTCTCAGCCTGTAGTCTAATTACCTCGCTTGCAGGCGGGTCCCGAGGGAAGAAAGCAGAGTTTCTATTATACAGCGAGCTGGATATTATTAAGCTCAACTATATTATGATTATTATGATGATGGTTAGATGGGATTTGCACGGAAGAAGCTTCTTTGAAGGTTAGGGGATGGGGTATAGCTGGCAAGTCAGTTCTGCTCTCGTACAGGGTGAACAAAATATTGACCTCAACCATTATCATGTATGTAAGACGTGTAGCAAGACGAGGGAAAGTATGAATTCTTAATGACAGTAATATTTGATAAGGTCTTGGAGCGTTAACTAACACATTATCTGGAAGTAAACAGGAAAATTATAGGTTAGATTAATGAGTCATTAATCCAAATCAAAATTGTTGAATTTGAGTCATATCCTGATTTCAAGTGTCCATAAGCTTGACGCTTTGCAAAAAAAATGTACGCTGTCATTTATATCATGAAAGTCTTTCTGTTAACGTTGTTGTTACAGGGACCCCATTATTTTTAATTGATTAATATACAAACTCGTAACCATGAACATTTTTTTAAAATACATAACTCAAATTTAGATTTGCAAAGCAGTGTCAATCATCATATCAATGTGTATTTTCAAACTCACTTCTTTGTTTTTCAACCGTTGCCTCTATTTCGCAATTTTGTGACAGCATTTAACAATAAGATGTGTAAAGCGCTTAGACAAAACATCAATGAAATCTAAAGTATGAAATCCAGAATTATGATTTGTATTATCATCATTGTTATTATCATTATTATTGTAATTGTTTTGTTTTTTTCATCATCATTGAGGGTTAATGTATTTATACAAGAATACTTCTACAAAAAAGTCTCCGTTGTGCTTAAGTACAATCATTAAAATGGGGTAGGAATATCATTATAAAAGGAAATTCTTTTTTCTATGCTCTCACGAGAATTTATGGTATTTTCTTCATGGAGGCGTAGTGATATTGAGTCACCTTAGAGTTTTCTATGAATGCAGCTCAACGCAGTAACCAGTGGGGCATGAAATGAAGCAGAATAAACTTGAACTATGTTCTGCAGAAAGCGCTCTCTCATTCCTAGAATAGTGAATTACACTGCTCTATCGGTCAACCGTTATCCTTCATCAAACTCTACCCTACTCTAGCTCTTCCCCTCTCTCTTTCTCTCTCCCTCTCTCTCTCTTTCTCTCTCTCCCCTCTCTCCCCTCTCTCCCTCTCTCTCTCGCCATCTCTTAGTATTATGTATATTTTCTTTCTTTGCATCTCTCTCCTTTCTCTCCCTCTCTTATCCCCGGTTTCCACTTTCTCCCCTCTCTCTCTCTCCCCCTCTCTCTCTCTCTCCCTCCCTCTCTCTCGCCATCTCTTAGTATTATGTATATTTTCTTTCTTTGCATCTCACTCCTTCTCTCCCTCTCTCATCCCCGGCTTCCACTTTCTCCCCTCTCTCTCTCTCCCCCCTCTCTCTCTCTCTCCCTCCCTCTCTCTCGCCATCTCTTAGTATTATGTATATTTTCTTCCTTTTTGTCCCTGTCACCCTATACAAAGGTCAGATAAATTACTTCTTTTCATATTTGCATCATGTGATATTTACAAAAATATATTATTATATATTATTATTATTATAATTTTAATCATTGTATTGTTATTTCTTTAAAATAGTATCACCAAATCACATTTGGAATTTTCAAGCTTTTCAGCATCGTTTTAAGTATGCAGAGTATATTCGACTGGAATTCTCCGTTGACCATAGTAATATATTTGTTTATTATCATTAAGTAATTTTAAGTACTTTGCGTACCACATTTCACTACAATTCTGTTTTAAAATCAGCTTTTGATATGACTTTGGCAGAGTAACTATTTCCACTAAATGCCAGTTGAAATATAGGCTCAGTGTAACCGAGTGTTCAAAAGGCCTCAACCCCCCCTTCCTTCTCTTTCTCTCTCTCTCTCTCTCTCTCTCTCTCTCTCCCTCTCTCTCTCTCTAATATACACTGTTGGTCATAATGATGGAATATTTATTTTACCCAGTTTAGGGAAGGATTTGAAAAAATTATTTATTTCTAATAGATCTAGATAATGGCATACATTCTCAGATTTTATTGAATATTAATTTGCGAGTGTTTGTTTTGCGTGACTGCTTAATCATATGTGTTCTTCTATGCTAATCAGATAAGGGACCTACGTCCTTAAGTCATAATTGACAGTAATGAGGATTAGTGCCTCACAAAAGGGCACTAATATATAGCTGATCGACACGATTTTTATCCTGGGGCCTCACAGTAACGAGGCCATTGCTTAGCCCCTGAATCATGACTGTACGCAGTGTTTGCTAGGGTACGCGGCCCCTTCCACAAATCCCCCAAAACGAAGAAAATGCAATAAATTGTCAAAAATTCATTGCATTTCCCCCGGCCCCCAACAGAAAATAATATTCGGTAGGGCCGTGCATTATGGTTCAAGGCATGGCCACATAGAGGAATTTTTCCTGTTGGAGGCCGGGGGGAAATCCAATGAATTTTTGACAATTTATTGCATTTTCTTCGTTTGGGGGGATTTGTGGAAGGGGCCGCGTACCCTAGCAAACACTGCGTAAAGTCATGATTCAGGGGCTAAGCAATGGCCTTGTTACTGTGAGGCCCCAGGATAAAAAATCGTGTCGATCAGCTATATTAGTGCCCTTTTGTGAGGCATTAATCCTCATTACTGTCAATTATGATTTAAGGACGTAGGTTCCCTAGCTGATTAGCATAGTAGCACACATATGATTTAGCAGTCACGCAAAAACAAACACTCGCAAATTAATATTCAATAAAATCTGAGAATGTATGCCATTATCTAGATCTATTAGAAATAAATAATTTTTTCAAATCCTTCCCTAAACTGGGGTAAAAATAAATATTCCATCATTATGACCAACAGTGTATAATACATATATTATCTATCTTTCTATTTCTCTCTCTCTCTCTTTCTCTCTGGAGAATTACAACAAAACTATATACATTTTATTAAACTTGAACTGTACTTGAACTTTAAGACAATTACTCTCCAATAATAATCACATAACAAAAATTAAACAAAGCTACATTTAATAATCAGTTAAATTAGAATTGAATACATAATAACAAGATGAAAAGGCCAATAAAAATGCTTTATCATTTGCCTATGAAATGTATCTGTTATATACATTTTATTTAGGCCTCTTCGCCGTTTTTTGTACTCTCTCCTCCTCTTTCTTCCATTTCCTTTATCTATCACTATGTCCATCTCCCTTTCTCTCACTCATCTTAACTCTCTTCTCACAGCCTAAACACCAGCCATCAACCATCATCGCTCCTCAGCTGTGTATTTAACATCGGTAATATTTCCTTTCTCTATATTATCTCTCACTCGACCCCTTTTCTTCGGTCGCCACGCGAACGACGTCCTTGTCAACACGAGTCTCTCCCGGTCGATATCTCCGTTCACTTCATGATCACCTCCTCGTCGATATATGCGTGACGAGGCGGCGAAAAGGAGAAACATATATGTGTTTTGTCGAATATTATATTTCCTATATTTCACACTAGGTTTAAGTGGGAAGTGACAGACACACGTTTAAACGTGTATCATGTCAGTATACTCGTGTTGAGGTAATAGGGATGCAGGCAGAGCAAAGAATCGAGGAAGATGGAGAGAGAAGGGAGTTAGATTCGAAAAGGGAGAGAGAAAGAGAGAGAGAGAGATAGAGAGAGAGAGAGAGAGTGGGAGAGTGAGGGGGATTGAGAAGAAAAAGAATAAGAAGAAAGAGAAGGAAAAGAAGAAGAAAAAGAAGAGAAAAGAGAAGAGAAAAAAGAACACACAGAGTGAGAAGTAGAAAGAGAGTAAGAAATAGAACAAGAAAGTAAAAAGAGGGATCGAGGGAGGTGGAGAAGTGAGTGAGAAAGAGAGAAAACAAAGAGAGAGAGAGAGAAATAGAAAAACAGAGATGAATTTATTTGAGCGACAGAATATGGCAAAGAGACAAGGAGGAAAGGGAGAGAGAGAGGGGGTCGTTGAAAAGAAGGAGATAGGGGAGAAGGTGGGCTAGATCAAGGGAGAGAGAGTAAAACAGAGAGAGGGGGGAGAAAGAGAAAGAGAGAGAGTGAAACGTTGGAGATAAAGAGTTGAGGAGTGAGAAGCTACAAGTGTATGCAATTGTTGATTATCCAAAAGCGACTTCACGCATGCACGGCGGGGGAAAACAGACAGAGAAAACGGGGTGAAACGGGTGGGAGAAACCAAGCACTTATTTGATTAAACAAATTGATTAAATTGACGCTGATAGGCCCACCATAAATGTCTAATAATGCTTGCTTCTCGTTTCACCCTTTGAAATGCAATATGCGGACTGTGATGGTTGAGTGGAGAAGGGTGAAAATGCGACTTAATTGAATTCAGACCTCCTGCTCTACATGAAAGAAGGCGAATATTGTACATTAATTGCAATGAACACTTGCTATACCAGACACATTCCACTTTGTCCATGTGCATGTTCTTTTAAATGTCTTCACAATTTATTACATTGGTGACCAAATGCTAGCCCTTAGAATTCAGAATAAAAGTTAATGAAAATTGTCTAAGAAAAAATAATGAGAAATCAACTACTTAATTCTTGAAATGAATGATTATCTTATGAACGATGTATTTTCTTTTGCTTTGTTTTACTATTTATTGTTGGCAAAATCCAAGCTGGCTTTTACCTTATAACATATAATTTGATAGGATAATTTCGTTGTAATTGATTTAATAATCATTCCCCCCCCCCCCACAACCATAGTAAAAATCTTTCTTTTCTCATTTACAATCAAGCTGTGTTAAGATAACAGACCTGTTTAAGTATCTGAAATATTGTATCTATTATTATCATTATTTTCTTATGGCAACCACAACTTGATATTGAGTTTCAAATGAAATTACATGTTATGAACTGAAATAAAGTATACGGCAGAGTAAACAAATTGATGATTTGATCGATTTGTCAATAAACATACCGGTATATCGGTAAATGGATATAGAAATAAGGCCGTGCATATGTAAATTGATAGAAATGTTATCGACGTATATACGCACAATCTGTCGAAGAAATTAAGAAAGAAAATCGATCTAGAATAAACTACATAGATACAAACACAAAATTAAGCGTTCCACTTTTAGTGAACAATGCTTCACAACCTTGCACTTGATCTGCGAACAATTTTGTTTTCGGGGAGGGCGCGGGGGAGGGATGCCTCGCTATTCAGTTTAGCACGTTTCCCGCCATTAGTAAAATAGGAGTCGTCTGCTTGTGTTCTGGTAGCAGCTCTCTCTCTCTCTCTCTCTCTCTCTCTCTTTGAGCACTGGTCGGTACTCGGTCTCAAATTGAACATTGTTACAGCTTACGATAAGACGTTCGTCAGGTACGTGTTGGATAGAAAAGATGGTGGAAATGTGTCGTATGTAGAACAGACGATGCAACGTCTGTGACTTTTACAACATGTTCAAAATTAGATCAAAATCACAGATAGGGAGAGACAGGTTCATGGTGTCTATGGGTAGTTACCTCACATAATAGTAACTCCTTTTCTTTGGGGGACATTGACCAATGCTTTTAAGGTCATTCGTTCAATTCTGTCCACGAATCCGTGAGCTCATATTGTGTTGATCACCAAGGGCTTCAAGGCCCTTGTACAGGTCTTGTACTTATAATCAGCGCCATAATGATTTTCGTGATGTTCACCATTTCAATACTTTTGTTTAGTTTGAATGAAGAGGAGTACATGATTTAGGATTCGTCATATTTTATCATTGTATGTTGCATGGAAGGATACGGCATTGTGTAGTTGCTCCTTTGATTTGCCTTAGTATGTGACCAAACAAAAACATTCAACCAGGTTTTAAGTTTGAGAATAATGTATTTTGTAATCTAATTACTCATAACAGTTATGAACATCATATTTGTCTTCATTCTTAAATATGAGCCGAATTTTGTATGACATTTCGAGCATGTTTCGCTTTATAATATCTGTCCAGCATCTATTATTTGAAATCCTTTATAACTATCTTTATTGGCTTGTGGAGAAGAGATGTTGGACGAGGAATATATTGAAAGAGAGAGAATAGAAGAGCAGAGAGGGGAGAGAGTGGAGAGAGAGAGAGAGAGAGAGAGAGAGAGAGAGAGAGAGAGGGGTGGGCAGATAGACAATGGTGAAAGAAATTGATTAAAATCATTACATTACAAATATATTCTGTCAAATCAAAATTGGATGTTAATATTTCGCATAGGTTGAATTTGGAACAAGTCAGAACTTTTCCCTACATTACAGAAACGATTGTAATTCATTTTCTGCCACCAATCTGAAATACATAAAATAGCATGCGATAAAAAGCCTGGAAAGGCTCAAATACGCAAACTAAGGCAGATGCCACCGTATTTTTGACCGTTTTTCAAGGCCGATTAAAGAATTCGAATGATTGAATGAAATCATTTTCCACAGAGATAGCATAACGATGGAATTCATGGTGCTTATTATTGTAGCCTTCTGTTTCCATGAGAAAGAAATTTTCACTCATATTTGCTCAATTTATTCAAAATTCAACGCGAAAAGTAATTTACTACCCTAGTCTCATCACGCTCTTCGATACAATCGACATACAATGATCATTTGTCCCCGGCCAAGATTAAGGTCAGGAAATCACTCAAATACATTATTTTGATGTAAATAGTGCTTATGATGATAAGTGTGAAATATAGCCGCTCAATAGCCTTGAATATATCATGAATTTGCGGTGGTCTGTTTTTGTAAGTCACATAAAGATCCAATGCATGATAATTCTGATTACATGCTGAATTTAACTCTATATGTTATAGAAAATCATTCAAATCGTCACCTTGTATAGTGATGAATTCTATGATAATTATCATCCAAACTAAATTTGCTAGATGTTATCTTCTAACTTCTACATTAATTTTGTGGAAGTGCTTCCCCCAAATGATTTCGTTCGCCAAATCATCATGTCGAGTCATCACACTTATACTTCCCAATATCTAGCTAAAGTAAGAACTACATGATTGGCCTGTGTCAGGTCCCACCCAATGCATGTACCCCTCAGCATGTCAAACCTCAGTAGATGGTCCATGGTCTGAGGGCCCACCCTGCCTGCACTCACAGTCTGCCCAATGATATAGTTCGCTGAATTAACAATGCTTATAAGTTTTTCTCGGTCGGGGCAGATTCACGTGTATGTGACATAGCTCAGAGGTGGGAGCGGGGTTGGTAGGGTCGGAGTAAGAGCAGAGATAAAATGGCAAGAAAAAGAAGAACAAGAGAGATAGAGAGAGAGAGAGAGAGAGAGAGAAAAGAGAGAGAGAGAAAAAGAAAGAGAGAGAGAGAGGCAGAGAGATAGACGGAGAAACAGAGAGAAAAAGAGAGATAGAGAAAGTAAAAGAGGGAGGGAGAGAGAGAGAGAGAGAGAGAGAAGAGACATGCTTACACATGGTAAAGAGTTTGGGAGAGGGGAGAAGGAGAGGATGGTGTAAGAGAAATGAAATTATATATTTCCCAACCAACCATGTGGGATACCCACGTTCACCCCCTCCCTCCCCTGCTCTGTTGAAACGTAGGCCTATCATTGACATTCATAATTAATATTTTAAAAAACATTGAAGATTTGATTTTGTTTTTCTTCCAAGAATATGCAACATTATCTAAACGTTTACATTTAGACCTAAGTATTATTTTTTTGTATTTAATAAGTTACACATTTTAAGCTTAACAACGTTTTGTTACAATCATATCATATCTACAATAATAAATGAAACTCAACCCAAATATTACAACAGATTTTGGTTCTCTCTATTCCTACACACAGTACTTAAAAAAAATATGCTGTGTTCCCTCTTTAAGTTTATTGGTGTTTTTCTTCTTTTATTTTGACATTTTTAAGTGAAACCCTCTCTCCCACCTCCCTCTATCTGTTTCCTTGTGTTTTCTCCTCACTTTTAACCAGAACAAACAGAAGTAACTTAGGAGAGGGAGAGAGAGAGAGAGAGAGAGAGATGGGGGGAGGGACAGGCACATGGAAAGACAGTCAGAGAAATGAGGAGAGACAAAGAAGAGAGATAGAGAGAGAGAGAGAGAGAGAGAAAGATGAAGAGAGAAAAGGGAGTAGAATTTATGTATAAAGTTAATACAGGTAAAATAGATATGGTATGATTCGAGGAATTCTGTTTCGATTCATCTCCATGAATGAATACAAACACGGATTCATTTCCTTTCGAAACTTTATAATGGCGACAGAATAATCATGATAATAGTTAAGTTTTGTTTTGTATCTTTAACATGGTTATGTTTGGTGTTATCGGTTAATTTCAGCTTTTACGAACTCCAAGAGAGTAAAGGTCTCTTTTCAACGAGCCACGAACTACATTGGGTCAATTATTCTTAGAAAAAACCCGAAGAAGATGAATAAAGTATAGCAAAAATCAGCTAGCTGAGATAAGAGAGCGCATGCGTAATGAGTGCTAGGTCGGATGAGCGCGCTCATTGGGTAGTGCTGAGGTGAGTATACAAGTTACATGGCGGAGCTGAGCTGAGAGCGGAGTTTAGCATGGTGCGCAATGGCGTACGGGTATGGCGCCTACTAGCCAATCCGACGGCCTGATAGCGGTTCAGCGTTCCCACTGATCACTTTCAATAGGGCTTACTACGACAGGTGATGTGCATAGGGTAATGGTTTCCGGACAACAAGTTGGAAGACAGAGTGCGGAAGAGAGAGTGAGAGGGAGAGAGGATAGCCCAATTCACTTGCTAAGCTGTCAACAAAAACCATCGAGAAGAAGGGTAAATAGTCACGGCTTGACATGACTGAACGTCATCAAAACTCAAACAATAAGACGAGTAGGATGAGGAGTTTGGTTTGTTAGTTCGACGTCGCGTCGATGTTGTCGCTTTACTTCAAAGCCGACCCACACTCGGTGATCGAGTTTGATCCGAAAGCATAACATCCACCCTTCTTCGTTTCCCGTCTCATTTTCCGTCAGGCTTTCGCCATCCATGGCCGACATTTCCTAAGCTCCGATGAGAAGTAACTCAGACTTGAGTTCTCGCTTCCAGAATTAAAACTCGACTGTTTATATTCCGTTTTTCTCTGGACGTTAACCTTTTTCAGCAGGACACCGGGTCATAACTTCCCTCCTCACCACAAAAAAAATCGAAGACATCCCTACTCAGCCCTGGCCCTGTACCGCGGACAAGGTGTTTGAACACAAGACTCTACCGCACACTCACAATCTTCTTTCTGTTCAAAGAAGAAACAGAAAAAGAAGGACAAAAATCGATTCCAAACCTTTCGCAAAGAAAAGGACCCGCTAAAGTGCTACCCTTACAGTTGTAAGTTTCTTTTCTCCCATCCTCGATCTATAACTGTTGTTACGTACAGCTGATTTAAGAAAAACGCCTGCGAGTTTCAGCTCCTTGGCACAGAGGCGACGCCATTGCTTCTTCATAGTAAACACTTGGGGAGCTTCGAACCACAATCTGTCAGAAACATTTGAGCAGAGCCATCGTGATCAGCCGAACCTACGCTGGAGTTAATACCTCCATTCCGCTACTCGGGAGGAGGCAACCCAGAGCGTTATCCAATGATGAATATGAAGGAGCATGTTGGCATGCATCCTCCCCCGCTTGGGCCGGGAGGACCCAAGTACTCACCGCTTCATCGCCACCATGACCGGGGACTCGAGATGACAAGACGACATTGCATGAACGGACCAGTAAGTCATCTTTCCATATCCATTCTCCTCTTTCTGTTTAATCTTTCTTTCGTTAATCATCCTCTTTATTCTTTATAACAAAAACAAATATGAGTATATACAATTCGTCTACTTTGAGACTTATAATAACTAACATACATTATAATGTTTATTGTAATTGCTATATTGTATTGCTTAATCCCCACTTGATTAGAAGTCTTATTTTCATCTTGTTTTCTATCATCATCAACATGGTGTTATTTACATGTTTTTTCCTTTTTAGATTGTTAAGAATTTACTGCTACCATAATTATGTATTTTGTTAACATTTGTAGGTATTTACATTACCTGTATGGATCATAACTATATTTTATTTGACATAATGAGGCACAGCAACGTAGGCCTACATCTTACGAAAGATAATGAACACGAATAACATTATTAAAATTGTCAATATATTTGAACAACAATCATCAATCAAATAATTAAAATGTATATATGTTTTGTTATGATTGCTATTAAGTTGACAGAATGTCCATATTAGCTTACAAATTATTTTGATGAGGTCTGAACAGTTTTAGCATCATATCAAATCAGTGTTTGCAATGTTTTTAGGAAACGGATGCATTTTTAATGAGCTACTAATTCAAGCAGATTATTTTAGCTCATTTGTGCATTTAATTAACGTCCCGAAAAGACTTTAATTAACATAATTGGCGATGGAAATATAAAAATATCTTTCGAATATCAATGAGACATATTTCTGTGATCGAGACTGGGAAATAAAACGGATGTTTGCCTTGATCGAATGTATAAAGTAGAGGGGAAAAAATGTTTGGAAAAATATTGTACTTTTATTGATGTTCTCTCCGAAACGAAGGTCAGGGAATGATATAATAGAAAATGTGATTGATTTGTTTTAAGCAAATGTATTAGTATAAGCTCTCAGAATATACCACCAAAACAAAATTTAGAATAAGGACTGTGTCAATTCAATGAAAAACAAAATGCTCTTTAAGACCCTTTCTTTTATTATCATATAAGTTTATGAGTATATAGCGAACGAACTGATTCAGTTAAATGTTAATGAACTTAAAATGATTTCTTAATATTTTGCTGAATGCTTCTTTAATCAAAATATAATGTTTACCCGTGATTACTCTCTACATATTGGGATCATGCATTATGTATTACGGAGAAGAAGATTGCATTTAGCAGACAAATTTCATCAATTATGATAAGTGAATAATATATGGATATTAAAATTTGATTAATCAACCCTCTTTTGAAGTACACGGCAAAGGGAAAAGTTTCGCTCTACTGGATCAAATTAATTAAATCGATAATGTGAGCCAGAGAGCGAATACACGAATACGACCGTTAGAGTGTTGTAATGTGGGTTTTTATATATATCGTATAAATACTTGATGCAGAATGGCGATTTTTAATTCACCTTTTCTATAAATGCAAACCAGGCCCTGTGTTGACAACACATGTGCCGTTTTTAACCATTTATTATAGAAAAAAAATACATATTCGTTTGCTATAGAAATGAATTGATTTAAAATTACACTCCCATGTATATCGTGAGGTGTCAAATCGAATAGATTATTGAAGATTATAATTTTACTTGAAAGCCTGATTATGAAGAATCAAATGAAGAAAGCTGTCAGATATTCGACTATTTCTAAAGCGTTATTCTAACTTAAGTTGTGCATTATTTTCCATTTTCATCTCCATTTTTACCATTCTATTCGGGTAATTTTCACGATTATACAGTAGAAATAAAAGCTTATTATATTGTTTATATATCAAATGAATGTAGGAATTAAGTAAGAGCCATTATTAAATCACAGACATTTCTATATACAAATTCTATCTCAATAATGACCATCATTAACATTAATTGACCGATTATTATTAAGTCCAAAATTAAACAAGAATTCATTGACCCAATGAAGAATTTCGTTGGCAAGATAAATGAGCTAAAACTGCATTAATAGTACGTCTGCTGATAACCAGAAGGTCATTAAGTCATATAGCTTACACAGAGTTAACGTCCATCTGACACTGAACAGACGTTTGATGTAATGTCGTATACATCTATTACATCAAGTGAGTGACTGCAAGACAGTAATAGCGTTGCAACCTATTGTTGTTTACCTCTTATTGATATAGAGATTTTAGGGGTTTACTATGTGTTTATCCCCCGATTTTTCTCCTTCCCCGCGGTATTTCATCTTTCCCTATAATCCTATCATGTTTATCATGACTTATCTTTCTTCTCTGTCCTCCATTTTCATTTTCATTATCTTCTCCACTCTGTATCCCATATAATCTTTTCAATATTTAAACAATGACATTGCCAGAAATGTTAGTATTTTGTTTCTAGAGAAAATTTGGACGAGGTTATAATGCGTATTAATCATAATTACGAATTGATGTTCATGCTATTTTTGTCGCACTGTATATCATATCCATCTAGCATATGCTAATATTATTCAAGAGCTTTTCAAGATTTCATTGGATTGTATTACATTTACGAGGTCTTATTCAAGACTATGATTCAAACGCGATTAAAAAATATACGTTTAAAATGAAATCTTGACAGAAAGTTTTAACACCAGTCATTTTTTATTTCTCTCCATTTAGTATAATTGAATCAACGATGCGATTTCTTGAGGTGTTTTACACGTGCTTGTATTATCACATCTAATCAAGAAAACTTTCTCTTGTAAGTCCAAACCTGAAGTTGAATACTAAATACCGAACATGGAAATCGGATGTAATGAATGCGCATTCTGTAATTTCTTTCGACGGGGGAAGGAAGTGTCATTGAAGCAGACGTTTTCTGATATATCCAAAGTAAACTGATTCCTGACTCTGTCATGTAAAAAATATCAAACACACGTCACTGACAGAATGAAAATACCCTCGCCTTGACAGGCTATAACAAATACTTCAAACATTTTTATTTGAGAAATTAAGAGTGACAATTGCCAGTAAAACGTGTGCAATTTCCACCTGTGACATTTAATACTCAAAGTAATTGTTGAATTGTGCGGGAAATTATTTGACATGCGTTTTGACGAGCGTCCCGCATTGTACGGCGATAAAAGTAGGTTGTTGGCAACTTATACCAGATACAATATTAATAGACGGCACGACTCGGCTGTGTTGACATAGTGAATAATAGATGATAATTTCCATGGTTTGGGTCCAGCATAGTTGGGCAATGGGATATGTGACACCCTAGCTTACTGAAATATGAATGAGGGTCGAATTAAAACATACACACACTTAGTTCCTCTCCCTCTTGTCACCTTACTCAGCCATGAACACATATTCCTTTTTGTCTTCCTGCGATCTTTTATGCATGATTTGAATCGTTCTGTAAGGAAGGGGTATGTTTAGAGAGCATTCGTCTTGGTAGAGCGATATGAAAGAGCAGGAAAATTAGAGTGTTTGACTGGGGGTATCAATTGTTAATAAGTGAGTTTATTTGAGGTGACACTAATCGATTTACGTCCTACATAGATGGCGTGTTAACCTAAATGTGGGTTTCCACTAATGAATACTGCGGCATTAAAAATCTTGGCTCGGCTGGCGGGAAGCTCATGAATTTGAAATGTTATTGACATCTTACGTTCAATGTGGATGATACATTCATGGGTAAATATCTTTAATGACCTTATTTGCAGTTCGCACATCGTAACATGTTGGAAAATTTGTTCTGTAAACGAAAAGATAATAACAAATCATTGCTTTTTATACTGAATAACAAGAATATGATCGGAGGATCGAGTGTGAATGACTTAAAAAAACAACCAAAAGGTGACGAACTGAACTTTAAACAAATTATTTGAATTCGATTATTTTATTGACTATCAACGGGAGTTTTTTTTTCATACAACTATATCTTTTATTCCAGAAATGGTCATATGTGACAATTCTTTTCATAGAACCCTCATAAAAATCAACGTTAAGTAAATTAAATTGAAACTATTGATTTTTCGGAAATTAATATTCTTTTTAGAGAATTCATGGATGATTCTTAAGTAATGGTGAAAACTCTATTTGCTATTTATCTGAAGTGACCGAAACATTAAAATGTAAGCTTGGGTTATATTAAATATACTTTGGAGTTGACAGACACAAGATTATCAAAAGGATATATGTATCTTTGAATGGATGAAATTAGATTTCCTAAATACTTAATGATAATATCCAATCATTGCAAGACTGAAATTACACCAGACAACTTGGCATAAATATTTTTATCTTTTGCTTTATTGTGAATCAAGTAATCTTAACGAAAATTATTTGATACTTCCGTTGTATATAAATAGACACAAGATGAATACATGAATAAAATAATTTCCGTAAACAGTGATTTTATTCTTTTTATTTGATCTACTTATCAATCAGTACAATCTATATGTCGTTACCGACGATGGATAATACAAAACATTTAGAAGATAGTATTGGAAGTATTGTCAAGTGGCGTTGATCTTTAACATTTCGCAATGTAAATCATTTAAAAAGTAAAAAGTGATAAAAGCTTCAAACACACAAAGGGAAAGGAATACAGATCATACAAGTCATGATGTTCATTTCATGACGGTAACATATTCTTGGGTCAATTCGTGATCATGTCGTAGTCAGATAAGACATAAATATTCAGCGTTTCACGATTAGAGGTGGTATGCATATGTTATGGGTGGGAGAAAAATAAAAACGACAAAGGCGGAAGCAGAAATAAACTACTGCGTTAGTGTTGCTATATTTCCACTATGGTCCAACTATGCTCAGGTTAAGCATGTCTACTTCTTATTTCGCTGCCACCTTCTTGTTTGAGGTCGCATATTCTGGTTCCTCATAGTTATTTAAATTTTGCACATCAGCAAATTAATTGATGTGGAAGAATGGTTTCATACATCTCTCACTATTGCCATCTTCAGCTCTACGCTCTGCCCTGGGTATACAGGCTATTTCTGTCTTTATCTTTGTTTTTTGAAAAAATTTGTTCTAGAAAGAGTATGAGAAGACAAAGCCTTGATCATAAGGTTAAGTTTTCTCATATTTCCTTCATGTTTGTTAGTTTTCTGTATTTGTTTTTTGGGGGACATATTTACTCTTTTCCCTTGTGTGAACGTCTGCTCTTAATCTCTAAAAATGATACCAATAATTTTTTAAATGCTGAAACTTAACACAGTGTCGATAATTATTTCGATGAACACGTGAAAACTGTAGATACAAGAGTCTGGGCCAGATTGATAAATTCATGATATCTTGAGTCTGTTTCATGTTAATGTTGTGGTTATTGGAATGCAAAATGTTCATTTTCTTTACAAAGGCAGATAATATAGATATAGGTATCGTAATACTTGGTTCTATAAACAAAAAAAATTGCTCAGGTTCCAAGATTATTTCGCGACATTGCAGTTCGAAAACTGAACGACATAAAAATGTTAAGTTTCTTTAAACAATCGATTTGTACTCGTCTCTGAGTTTCATTGATTATCATATTATGCGGGGATGCATTGCTATGGTTACCTGCATCATTCCTGTTCTTATTCTTCTCCTCCTCTTGTCTTCTTACTCTCCTCCTAGTCGCCGACCAACATGTGACCCGTTACATCCTGGTGTGTTTGTGATTTCTCTACATAAATGATTGATTAGGAATTTCGTTAATAATTCAGAACCAGATATTTACGCTCTAACCCGGTCATTCGCGCTCTTCCTTCTCTCCTTACTCTCCCTTTCTTTCCCTTATTCTCTGGCTCTCCCGATTGTTCCTTCGCTCACCAGAAATAAATAGCTCATTTTTATTCTCTCACCAATTTGTCGTCTATAGTATCTCATTTCTCTCTCTCTCTCTCTCTCCCTGTCTCTCTTTCTCTCTCTCTTTCTCTCGTTCATTCATCCTCTCATTCCCCCCTTTCTCTCTTCCTTCTGTCTTCTATAAAAAAAACCTACTTGTGTGCCTTCCTATGTATTCTCCCCTCTGTATTTTACTTCCCCATTGGTTTTATACTTATACTACAATGTAATTCCCGAAACTGCACACAATCACCCCTCTCTCTCTTTCTCTCTCTCTCTCTCTCTCTCTCCCTCTATCTCTGTGTGTCTCTCTGTGTCTGTCTCTCTCTGTGTCTCTGTGTCTCTCTTTCTCTCTCTTTCTATCTGTTTCTTGTTCCTCATAAAAACTTGAAAACGTGAAACCGGTATTTTTGTAGTTTTGTTTTCATCTAATAATAAATTTTCTCTTGAAATTTCTTACCCCCCTCCCTTTTATTTTCACTCCATCCCTATTTCTAATTTTCCACATCACCACACCTCTTTTCTACACACTCTCTCACTTAACTCCTTCAAATCTGAAACCAATCTTCTTCTTTTCTTCCCATAAAATGGTGGGGGAGGAGATGGGCTTGTGCGCCGACGGTCTCTCTTATTTGAAATTCAATCTGATTTCTGATCGTTTGGGTAAGATATTATTATCGTTCCGTTGGGTAATTCCAAATGGGTTGCTCAACTGCCACCGTGTCTCCCTACACTAGTTTATCGAGTATCATTTATTCAGACTATTGACTTCTGTATCTACAAAATGGCGCCTTCTCTTTGCCACCCGGGGTTTCAAATTGTCATCACTTATAGCTCTGCGTTAATAACCTAGCAGGAACGTAGATATTGAATAACGTGCATATTGTTTGAAAGTTAATTGTCATAAATCACATCCTGTTTCGGAAAAAAAAAAAGAATGGTTACATTTTAAAAAATCCAGACCTTTATTATTTCTTACCATTATTTTTATCGGATTTTATATTAAAAAACTTTGATAGTTGTTGATGCAATTACAATTTATATTGATTTTAATTCTCGTGGAATGTGTTTACGATCAAAGGAAGTGTCATTAAATATTGCCATTATGTTTTCTCGTATTTATCATCATACAGCAACAAAAACAAAACAAAACAAAATAAACACACTGCAATAACAACAAAAAAGGGGGTTTTCGGGATAATATTACAGGAAATTTCGCTCGTATAAGTGTAAGTTGGTGCCAAAAGCTTCCTTTCGCAATCATATTAAAGGGCATACATGACATAGCGGTTTGGCGCTATGTACGAACCACGAGAGAACTAAGAGAAATACACTTAACAGCTAAATTATTCATACCTTTACCAAGTTTTGTGAATAATTGATATGCCCCTATTCATGTTTCTTCAGAATGTGACATATTAAAGTTCACATCTAAAAGTATTCAACAAAGGCCCATATTCAACCATACAGTCCACCTTTCATTACGGTAAACACAAGAAATATAAAATTTACAAGGGGTATGAATAATTCATTTGTTAACTGTATAATTTATAACGACTATTTTCAAGGCAATGCTTTGTTCACACTCTGTAGAATGTTTTGAAGGTTCATGGTAACCGTCTACTGTCTTGTGAACTATTGAATCATTCTTATACAAGGACTCTCTTGTGTACGTATGGAACATTTCCTAAACGCTTTCTAATGATGTTTATCATACTCATGCTTAAAGCATCTGAGGTTTGTTTGGATAATCCTCAAAAATTGAAAACGACATCCACACTGTAGCCATTCCAAACGTTAAAAACAAGGCGTGAGACATCTGTTTTAATACACCTCGTGATACTTGCACTATTGAGGTTTATGTGGAAACCCTGTCATTAATCTACTTTTGTCTGTGTTTGATGTTTCAGGGTAACTTCTTTGGTCCTCTTGATGACAGTGGGTTTCTTGCCCGAGCTGAAGCTCTAGCTGCTGTCGATGTCATGTCCTCTATGGTGAAGACTAGTCAACCTCATATGACCATCAAGAACGACACCAACTACTCTCATCATCACGCCGTCAACAGCGGTATGCATCCAGCACACTTCGCCCCGACATCATCTCCAGTATCACGTGGTCTCCCTCATCATCACAGCATGGATCATGGTGAGTTCCTTGACATCTCAGCAGCAGCTAGCCTTCCCGGAAGTGGTCCTGGACCAGGATTGTCCGATGTCCAGAGCGCAGCAGCAGCAGCGGCGGCGGCAGCGGCCGTGTCGCATCAATCATCCTTCACGCCACTACCAGGTACCGGTGGTCATTTCAACCCGATGAATACGATGATGCCGCATGGTATGGGCATGCACGACATCGACACTGATCCTCGAGAGTTGGAAGCATTCGCAGAGCGGTTCAAACAACGCAGGATAAAGCTCGGCGTCACCCAAGCCGACGTCGGTAAAGCTCTGGCAAACCTGAAGCTTCCTGGCGTAGGATCACTCAGTCAGAGTACTATCTGTAGGTTTGAGAGTCTTACACTCAGTCACAACAACATGATTGCTCTTAAACCCATCCTAGCGGCATGGCTGGATGAGGCGGAGGCTGCTGCAAGAGATAATCGAAATTCACCTGGTATCCTTGACAACGGAGACAAAAAACGAAAGCGAACGAGCATCGCTGCTCCTGAGAAACGTTCCCTTGAAGCATACTTTACCGTCCAACCAAGACCATCAAGTGAGAAAATAGCAGCCATTGCTGAGAAACTGGACTTGAAAAAGAACGTGGTACGCGTTTGGTTCTGTAACCAACGCCAGAAGCAAAAGAGAATGAAATACTCGGCGCAACCGAGGTGAGAGTCCTCCCAAGCTCTCAAAATCAAACTGAAAAGTGGAAGAAATATAGGACTTCCTAAGAGACCTGTGATTACAATATTTTCCAATTTGCCACATGACTTTTGTGAATTATTCTAGCTGCCAATTCGAGGGTAAACACTGGTAGCCATTGTCCTGTTTCCCATCTCTCTCTCTCTCTCTCTCTCTCTCTCTCATGAGCCGACCTGGGATGGACGATATAAAAAGAAGTGAACAAAAAGCTAGCCAATCAATAGCGATTATCGTATTTCTTCATCGAGTGGTGACAGGCGAAGCAGGGAAAGCAGCTATTCCTTTGCCTTACATGTTGTATAGTCATGTATAGAAATGTAGACAAACCTTGTATTGTTATCCTGTGACCGTTACACCTGTACTGTACACAGTAATGAAATAATGCATCACACAGCTCGGCTTAATACGTTTAGGTCCGAAGCTTCCGATAAATGCTCCTTTGGTAACAATCAATAAAGAAAGAAAGCGAAAATGTTTTAATTGAATGCTTCAGATCAATTTTAGGATGTTCTGACTCTGACTTGATGAATAATGTAAACAGTGATATGAATTAACATGAAAAGGGAATTTATTAAATTGTGTCAAATCAAGTAAAATAACATGTACACATACTTGCAGATTTGAAATGACGATAATGATGAAAATCACAGAATTTATGAATAATTTATCTCCAGTATAAACATTAAAATACTTGTAAATTGTTGATTTATCATTTGACCTATATAATTATATTATGACCTACAATTATTCATTTTGACAGGGTTGAAGTTTGTTCCAGCTCTAACAAAAAATAAAAAGATCAAATTATACACTTTTAAAGCAACTGTAAAGGTGCTGAAACCTCACATTCAGCTCATAAGAACAAACACAATGATTTCAATTTGGGTATCATTTTAGGAAGCGACCGGACAAACCATTGATTTTCTAGTTCTGTCACGTAATTGCGGTGTTTTAATGGATTAGATTTTTGGTGCTAAAAGACGATTTCTACTGCCCCTGCTCTCTTCGCCTCCTATTTGTGTTATCATGATAAACCATTGTCATTGTTTGCTTGATATGTGCTGGTGAGTTTAATATTGTTCAAAGCGTGCACTGTATACGCTACGCTGCTATAGGCAGACATGAACACGTATATCTAGGTCACGTGTACACCAGATTGGCGGGCAATTGTTCATAAAATTCGTGATTGTTATCTCTACGAATCGTCTGCTTTACTTCAGGGTGATATCCCGAGCACTCAACTTTCAGTCAGTGCATTTTAGACTTGATTATAATATAATATAGTACAATGTGGGAAATATTCAAATAATATTCTATTGTTATAAACAAAGCAATGTACTTTTCTAGGCAAACAACACAATAATTTTCGTGTAGGAGGGTTAATATAATTATTATGATAATAATATATTGCATTTATCTGTTAATAGTATGCATATATTATTGTTGCTATGTCGGACATGTCTCGGTAAAACTCTGGGTTAGCTACAGCAACCTTTGTAGTGGATGTTTATGTATTTACAATTATGAATAATATTATGAGCTGTAGCCTATTCATGCATAATATACCCATGATTTTTTTAAATGTTAAAATCACGTACTGCCTTATTCCTATCATCATCTAAATGAAAAATAACAACATTAATTAAAAAAAGACGAGTTTGAATGTATTAATTAATTTTAAAAAAAGAAGTTGGTCATATAAGAGAATTTCTTTACGTTAAAGTATATATCACACAGAATAGAGTGATAAACGAGTAATATTTGGAGGCATGTGAAATTGAAAGTTTGCTTGTTATTACCAATTGAGACCATGAGAAGGTGAATAATCAAAGTTTTATATTATATTAAAGACATCATTCTTCTTTCTTTTTTCTTACAAACAAAAAATAAATTTAAAAATATCCCAAGGAGAAAGATTTGTCTTTTAAAAAAAAATAGATTAATCTCCCATCAAATTTGGTTGATCAATAAAAATGAGTATATTGTTCAAATGTCTTTTCATAAACAGATTTAATACTTTAACAAATACGACCATGAATTTCAGTAATTCTCTTTTTGGGAAAAGCAAAAGAAGCTAGATAATGCGATGGAAGATATATGTCAAGAAATGAACAGAGGAATTATCATTCGGGATTATAATTCGCAAATTTAGCTGCATAGAAAAACAATTTCCGTCAATAAATTATGAAAATAGGTGAATTCCCTTACCAACGAATATAGGCTAGGTGACAGATCAGATAAACAAAAGACAGAGAGGAAGGAAGAGAGAGATAGAGGGGGAAAGAGAGAGAGAGAGAGAGAGAGAGGGGGGGGGGGAGGAACGTACTGGAAATGACCAATACTGCATATTTAATTGGCTTTCCGCAAATTTACTTTGGCGCGACAAAAATGAGTAAAACGGGAAGAATGAAGGGGAGAAAATATCGGTCATAATTTCGGCAAGAAGAGGAAAAAAAGGGAAAGGGAATGAGTTTGTGTGTTTAACTGCATATGATGGAAGGTAACTCTAGGAGTCATGTGTGATACGAGGATGAGACGAGATGTGATCGGCTAATTTACTGCCACTCACCCACGCCTGGCTGCCCCGTCGATATACCGCGGCTGCCCTGGCCTGGCATGCATGCCGACTCAAGCCGCTGGTCGTATGGTCTTAGCTTCAATTTGATGAGATATTATAGCGGTGCGAAGTAGCTTTTCGCGCCGATCACACGGGCGTGAAAAATGAAGGCGCCCATGCATGGCACGTCAATTTCTCTGGTTTTGTTACCTCCCGTGCTCCAATACATCCCCTTTTCTCTGTACTCCCTTTCATCTTTTTTTCCTCAGAGTAGGAATTCTCAACAATGCTAATTAGCAAGCAACTATAATTAGCTATCCACTATTATACTGTGACAGAAGGCCCGTTCGGTAGAATTCGTTCCTTACGGCAATGATATTCACGGTATACTCTGATGGGTCGTTCAGAATTCATCGACTGGCTCCCACACGTTGAGGGGTAATTATCTTCTATAGAACAGATATATGTCATTTTTAATAATTGGTTTAAGGTCCATCTATATGGCCTCTGTCGGGCATTGTAGGGGTGATGTTATGACTCTATACTCATCGAATTCATGGACTTGCTTTTCAGAGATTAATTTGATTTTTTCCCCTTCTAAATACCACCAATTTCCAGAATTAATCTCTTATTTTCTTAGTGCTTCAATGACGATTTTGGTTTTAAAGAACCTAGACAAAAACTGGGGCAACGCCAGACAATTTATAATAGGAGTGTTGGATCAAAATGTGACGAGAAGGTGGTCGAAAATATTTTTTACAAGTTTGTTCTCAAATGTATATTTTGTGATCTGAAAATGAAAATCTTCCACAGAATATTTTGAATGGGGAGGGGGGGGGGGGGGGGTGTAGGACCCCAACATCTCCTTCTACAGATGTCTCTGTGTTCAATGGTATAGGTTGGATCTAGCTATTGAGGGGGGCACTTCCATGGGGGGGGGGGTATTGAATCTACAATTTGATCAGTGAAATAAAAATAATCGTCACCGCTATGTTAACTTTAACTTCAGGGTTATTAAATATATCCTAAAGCCCTTTCCAGTAACTAAAGGGTTTTTTGTGCTCTAGACTACACTGATGTAGTTTCACGTAATTATATAGTCGTACCCTACACAGCCAGTGATTGAAAAAATAAAAGGAATTGTAGATTGCGTTTCAGTGTCAGGGTAGAGTCTGTTACTGTAGATTAATTCATGAGATGAAACACTGTGTATAATATAACCATCGTGGACTTGGCGGTAAGCTATAAAAAAAAAATCCACACTAAAGCCATTGATATCACATGAGCAAGAACCCCCTACGACAGACGATGCATTATTTCATTACTTAATTCACAATATGAGTCATTAACAGAATGTTGTCCTCATTATAATATGTATATGATATTTTCTATGTACAGATTCGTATGATGTAAAATCTGCTTTCTGTTTGATTATGACACTGACCAGAAGAAACGAAACGGAGATTGTATTTCTAATGAAAATTGTAAATAATTATCATTCTCGATGTAAAGTGAGGAGAACATGTGAAAAGTACAATTATCAGGAAAATAAATCACTTAAATTATTGAAAACATTGTGATTGTATTTTTGTGTCCAAAAGACGGAGAGTGAGAGAGAGAGAGAGAGAGAGAGATAGGGAGAGGGAGAGAGTGGTGGAGAGAGGGGAAGATAGAGAAAGAGAGAGAGAGAAATGAGAGAGAGAGAGTGAGAGAGAGTAAGGGAGAGAGAATATGGGAGGGAGAGTAAGGGAAAGAGAGGCAGAGAGAGAGAGAGAAAATGAGAGAGAGAGAGTGAGAGAGAGTAAGGGAGAGAGAATATGGGAGGGAGAGTAAGGGAGAGAGAGGCAGAGAGAGAGAGAGAGAGAAAGAGTAATACGTGAGGGAGAAAGAGAGAGAGACAGAGAGAGAGAGAGAGATAAAGAAAGAAAGAGACAGGGGAATGAGGGGCTGAGATGTAGAGAAATGGAGAGGGAAAGAGAGAGTGAGAAGGAGGGAAAAGCAAAGTGGACAAAAAGAGAGGGAGAGAAGCACACAGATCGACAGAGACAGATACAGTAAGACAGACAAGGGAATGATAGAGAGAGAGAAAGAGAGAGAGAGAGAGAGAGAGAGAGAGAAAGAGATGCAGACAGGGGGTATGCGTAAAGGGAGAAAAAAAAAATGAAGTGCCTATCAAGATCTCATGACTTATACATGACTGTAGTTCATTATCTGCATATAGTTCAAAGAACTTTATTACAAAATAATATGTATATCTGATATGATTGTCTTCGATGTAAATCAACAGGGGATAACCGCGGTATATTGAATTGTTTTCAGTTGACCATCAACTGGGAGGTTGAGGGTTCAAAGCCTTAATCGATGAGTACCTGTATACTTGGCTTTTACAATGCATTCTATCTCAACTTGACTCCTGATACCCGGGTTAGTAAATATGTACCTGAGGATAAACATTTCTTGAATTTTTGAGCGCCTTTTCATGCATGACACATCGGCATACAGTAGTATATTAATTTGAAGGCATCTCGCGAGCGCAACGAGATGGTTTATTGTTGAACATGCAATAGGCGCTGTATAAAAACGGAATAAGATTATACTGATCGTTATTTATATATTCAAAAAATATATCCTAGTTATCTGTCTATACAAATTTAGCATCTACTCCATTCTCTCATGATACTGCCTTGCAACAAATGAGTTAATGTGTGAGTAAAGCATGGTGTGCATGGTATAAAACAACATCATTCCATCTAAAGTATAAGATCTATAATATAGGCAAGCAGTTCTTCATTCTGCATAATAATGTCTGAAATAATTTTAAAAGCAAGCTTCATTTTCACGCTTTTCCCTTCTTAACAATCATGGAACTTCTCCACATCTATTTTTTTCTTCAAATTGAAATTGAAAGATATGATTCCGAAAGTTTACATCAAAAATCTATCTCGTTTATGTGCACGACCTTTAAAGTCATAATCCATGTGAGTAGTACTTACGTAGGGAGAATTGGATATGATCGAGTTGTGTTCTTTGTTTTTGTTTCGTTACATGAACTCCTGTACCCACGTCATTATAAGCCTATATAATTAGTCATAAAGTCACATCGTATGATAAAAAATAACACATCAAACAGCTTCGACGGAAACAATAGATAACTATAAGTTCATTAATTCCACTGTCATTTTTCCAAGTCTTGAGAAGCGACTAGGAAAATATCACATGGTGTATGCTACTCTTCTGTCTCGTGGTAATCTGAATGGGATGGGTACAGCGATCAGATGATTTCATCGCTTATAAACGAGTCAATTCATCGAATTAAAACGACTCATTTAATTAGTAAAATTATCGGGTCATTCATAGGAGCATTGTCATAACGCCAGACCGTTGATTGTTTGGTATTGTGTGTTTAGAAGACTCAATTCAGTTCAAAAGGATACAAAATAAGAGTATGGATATGATTATGATATTAACATTTTTCATTTTTGTAATCATTTTCATTGGAGCATGCTCAACTTAACACAGACCAATAAGGATCGTTTATTGATGATTATATTTATTCTTTTAAATTTGACCCACCAAATGCAATAACAATGTTAATCATATTCTCGAACAGATAATACACTTGTTTTATCTTCGGCAATCGTTATCGAGATTAGATTCATTATCAGCATCGAAACCTGCCATGTATCCATTACTATTCCTGTGACAAGGAAGCTAACTTACGGTAGATGAACTAAGCACCAAACGAGGATTCGAACCTTAAACCTCGTAATCACCCTATGCACGTTTAACGCTACTCGCAAAGAGTAGGGTGTTTAGTGTGCCTTCATACACAACTAAAGTAATCTACATACTTCGGGATGGGCTGCATAGCCCTTTAAAGATCAACAGTATAAGAAGTAGAAAAGTTAAAATAATGTACTAATAAGACGGTGCTTCTATGTAGTCATAGAACTTTAGGGGAAGGTTCGTCTGTCAAACATGCCAATTATTATGTGTTATAAAATAATAAGATGATATTAATGAAAGTGAAGAAAAAAAAATATCATAATTTCAGATTATAATATCGAAGCTTAAAAAGACGCACTCCTCTAAAGTGCTCATGCATTCTTTCTTTCATTCATTTCGGATTAAAGGTGTTTCATACTCTAAAATTATGATGTTTTTCTTTCTTTTTGCCGTATATTATGACAAAGCTCTCCTTCTGTTTCCCAAATGACTCCAGGACAAGCAGTGTATTATAAACCAGCCACGACTAGCTTTAAAACACCTGCCTTTCTTTAGAAAACTGACATTGAGCTTATGTATAGTCGAGGCGAGGCGAAGACTGAGTCATGATTTTGATAGTACAAATTATAATTACACCCCCGTCTTCCTAACGAAAAGACGGTCATAAATTTGCAGGAATCGTATTGATATCGCTAACGGAGGGATGTTCAGCCTAATTAGATATTCACCGAAAGTTGTTATTCTCATATTCTTCAATATCAAATAGAAATCAAAAGTCAACATGAAAAGTGAATTAAAAATAAGATATTGATGAAAGTTAGGTTTCGGTGGTTAAAATCTATATCAATTCAAGGGGTATCGCTTGATGATTTCGATGAGGGGATGGGGTATCTGCCAAAAATTTCGAAGTGGTAAACAAGAAAAACAAAAATATACCTCTTTAAGTTTCCGGGAAAAAAAAAGACTAAATAAAGTTGTAAGTTGTCAACAAAAACTACGATATCTTCTGGGATGAACCCGGGGGAAGGAACCACATTTTCCCCATAGTGGCATTACAGATTTCATTAATTCTTGTAATTTTTCTTTTGACGTTTGCTTTAAAAAAAAAATCGAGTCTTACAACTTAAATTCTTCAAAGTAGTTGGAATCATACCAATAAAATATAATGTAGAAAACACTTCTGCATAATTTAAGCTTATTCACATTTGAAGCTTTCCTATGATAAATTCCACACTTTTTACCGTACTTTGTTTTATCTAAATTAGACATCTTAGAAAGGGCGCTTATAAACCTTAAGATGGGCTCCACGGCTCTTTGACAAACCTCCTCCTTCATTCAGCAATGTAATTCTATTTTGTTCTATCCATAATTGATGTAGCATACCCATGCCAGGGTCTCGGATATTGATTCATTATAAAGGCTGCAAGAAAATTGTATCATTCAGCGTTGCTTGCAAACAGCGATTTAGCTGGGCCATCAAAAATTTATCCAAGTTATCGGGAATAGAAGTACTTCGGGATGCAGTCTACTAAACTAGCCGTGAATAATAGGCTAATTTTCGCCAGCATTAGTTTGGTATCACCGGCAGTTAATTAAGACATCAAGGAAAAGACAGGCGTACTACACTCTTTGAAATTTCACACAAATGCTCTTGTTTTATTTATTGGTGAAGATGGGAACATTGAATCGTGTACGTGCTTATCATACCTACACTATGGTGACGCGTAAGAGTGCTTGTCTGCCCGGCATCTGTACTCTCATCCCACACACCCTGATGCAGACGACCATCTCTATAGCGATGAACAATTTTTTAGCGGCAAAAAGAGCGCGCAGTCACGTACGCGAGAGGCCAACGGGGAGCTGAGATGATGTATAGCCGGTGCAGTCGGCGTCACTGCACACTGCGTACCCGACACCGAGCTACTCTCGTCATCTCGCTCGTGATGTATTCCGCATCGTATTTTCGACAAAAGCGCCAAAAATGCCCTTGGCGGTTTTTCATTTCTTGTCGATGGATGACATTTCAGTAATGACTTGAAAAGCCTCGCAGTTCATCATTACTAATCCGCCTGTCTGCAGCCCATCCTAACCGTTTCCTAACCATAATCGGAGGTTCTAAATCTCGTCAAACAATCATTATCTCATAACTATCATCCCATTATTGAAAGCAAAAAGGTATATAAAGCAAAGTTATTAATACTCTTTTTTTAGACCAAAGTTCACTTTATATATCACTGTTTCCCGCTGAAGTACCAACATTATAAAGCAAACAGTGAACTTTGTAAAACCATAATCTTGGGGTTGTATGTAATTGTCAATAATCATTGTGTTATGATTTATAAATTATTCGCACTGATACACTGCCACTAATCTTTAGACATGTGCATGATTTCGAAATCAAACCAACCTTTGCCAATGATAGTAATTAACAAAAGAATATTATTTATTTATTATTTATTCAATTTTTTAAAAATAGAGGGTAAGTACATTTAGTAAAAAAACTGCTTTCCAAGTATGCCCTCTATAATGTTATGATATCAGTGGGCATACTCAGTTGACTCGAAAAAGCATGTATCAATTAATTTATACTAGGAAGAAAAAGAAGATAATACGTAAACAATATTGGAAAAGTCGGGCGAAAAATGAAATTAGTTTTATTTTCTTATTTTGGAAACACATTATGGGGTTTAAAAAAAAAAAATCACTTTTGATCTGTAAACATGCAATTCAACACGATGGCAACTATTATCGAAAAGACAAATCAAGGGCAATTTCACTATTCTATTACATGTCCCGTAGCCATGTTCCAGGGAGTTTACAGATAGCACATGGTACAAATGACCCGAAATATCCACAGATCTTTTACACATGGAGAAGTTCCACTTTGAGCATCTTAGAATAATAACTGCCAAAGTCCTAGATGTGCTTCATGAATACCTTTTGTTTGACCTCTTGAAAAGAATACTATCACCTGCGTATCATAGAATGTACCGTTGGTGCATACATGAATAATGTTACGTAACTTTCATAAGCGCATATCCAGTTTTCATCTCTGTGAGTTTTACCAATTTGGTACAAATGACCTTTATCTGCCCATGCGCAGAATGTATCTATGATCTGGCTGTCATTTTCACACAATTCAATAGGTGACCCACAAGGCTACTGAAATTGCCTTAGGTTAATTTTTTCTCAAAAATAGTTGCTATTAGTTTTTTTTTTTATTTCACCTAATATTGATCTTTTTATTCATCAATATATCAATGGGTTTGCAGCTTTCTCGCATGATGGTGAAAGTCTTAGAGATGAAAATTATCTTACCTACAATAAATGTTATATATTCTGCTTGATCAGTCTAAAGACAACAGTAGTTGGGTATTCAAACTGGAAGGTAAAATATCCAGATAAGCAAGTGGTTTATTTTTCTTATATTAAGGATCTAGAGTTGTACAAAGTAGTTCTCTTTTGCTTTTATATTCATTTTCGATTTTACACACGATGTTTAATCTTCTCATTCTGCACGGTGCGAAAATAGCTGGCACAGTTGCTCTCTCACCTAATGATAAAAGTCTCGGAGATGTAAATTTCCTAACCTACAATATTATTCTATTCTATTTGATAAGTCTAACCATAACGATTGTATTAAGGACAATATAAATTTTGAGAGTGGTATGTGATTATGTGTACTTGGGATTCGCACAAAATTTACTTTAAACGTTATAAATAGGAATGGCATGACCAAAGTTCAATAACAAAAATGAATAATACTTTCCACTAAATCATTGTTTTAGTTAGTAAAAACTAAAATATATCAAAACTATTCCAAATTGAAGAAGAAAAAATGAGGAATGAGCACAAAAATCTTCTCTCAACTAATGATTAGATTAGATTTATGTATTTAAAATCAATATTGCAATGAAATAATAATTAAGATAAAAAAAGCTTAAGAGTGCCAAGTTCTATATAAGAAAAGCTTAGAGTGAAACATGTAATTTCTTCATATACTCAAGCGATTTTAAGTACATTTGGGTTTATATAAGGAGCGTAATATATACTAAAAATGAGGAAGAATTCAACATATTTTTGGACAAAATATAAGTTAAGTTCGATCAGCCGGCAAACATTACAATTGGAAACGCGTTTTTGATTTTTTTGAGAGTATCATTATACATAACATGAAATGAACATGATTCGTCCTAGCCAATTGTCAGCATAATCAGTTACCATGGATACTGCCCATGATTATGTTGGGAACATAACAAAAATATTCCGTATACTGCAGAAATCATTCATCTAAGTACCTGTCTAGCAAAGTTTATTGGGAAATGTCTGCCACCATAGCAACAGATTGAATTTTAAATTCTATGTGTTTTTAATGAATATTTTTCTGCACTGTTTTTTTTTCAATAATCAATTGTGAATTGTGCATGTTCTATCGAATATAAATCTTATATTATTCAAGTCAAGGATTCAAATGACATAAGAATAAGAATATTTTTAATTCATCTCCGATTCACGTCATCACCAAAGATGATATAATAACTTATTTCATGACTTCATTCGTTGAATATCTTCATCTAAGCCAATTTTCTTCTGTTTTCTCAGAGAACAGACCCAGAGGAGTGTTGAATAGATCAGTCTTGTCCCTTGTGGTCCTGATCATAAAACCGCCTACGTTATGTTATTCTTATTTCAACAAAGTTGTTGTTCGCTTGTAAGCCGCTTATTCATTTCAAGTTTGCAGGATAAAGAATCGAATTTCAAACGGATATCAAACCCTTGAGGGAAGTAAAAAAGAATACCTAAACCTTTTGAGCTCAAGTCCTCAAAACTAAAATCATAATATCTTCTCGATGAAAACTGCCGTGTGGTTTATGAGATGATTTGCAAAAGGAACCAAAGACAAATAAAGGCATCCTAAAGGAGATGCTAGAAGCGGCAGTACTAAAAATGGGTATGATACGGGACGGCTCTTATTCTTATGCAGATGTATTTAGAATCCTTCTCCGCATCCTAATGGGAAAAAAAGTTAACACAACTGCGAGGAACTGAATTCAAATTACCACGGCTCAATAAGAGGAATTTTCATTCCTCAGGCCATGGATTCTACCAAGTGTGTCGAATAGAGTGAGCCGGGATGGAGCGGAGATGTCTTCTGCATCTGCTTCTCCATCCTCTAACTAAAGGGTGAGTAGGAGGATGGGGAAAAAGAGAGTAGCAGAGAGTCGATTCTTTAGTCATTAAGGGGTAGGCAAGCGAAAAGGATAGAGTAGGGAATTGAGATAGTCCCAGAGCAGAGGATGGAATGAGCGTTGTGAGTTACTAATGCGAGGAGCTGAGAGAGATTGAGGAAATGTGGAGGGGGTAGGGGGGGGGGGGGTGTTGGCTAGAGCCGGGAAGTACGATGCTGAAGGGACCTGGGGGTAAGTTGAAAAATCGCGCGCAATGGTCCGCTTGATTTCATTTGACTGCGCGCACGTAAGATGACATGCTTTGATATATTTCGGTGAATACAGAAAGAAATTTGAGCAAGCATGCTAGATTGAAAAAGGATCAGAAGAAATACTTAAGCAAACACAAGTGACCACAGAGAGAGAGAGAGAGAGAGGAGAAAGGAAGTAAAAATTGTGATAAAGAGTGAGTGAGAGAGAAATATGGAAAGGAGTATGAAGGAGGGGAAAGATAGCAAAGAGAGAGAGAGAGAGAAAGAGAGACAGAGGACGTAGCACTCGGATAATGTTTTTTATGTAAGATCTCGAAACGGTAAGTAGATAACTCATTTAGTACATGAAACAGTCCTACATAAAACTGAAATTAGAAAAAAACAACTTTTCATTGAATAAGGCGCAGGCAGATGAACATATATTTCAATAGAAAATACAGTATATCGAATACTAAATGTTAGTAGCATCATATCATGAATGTTATTCATTGTAAGAGCATTTTGTCTGTTGTTGCAAATAACCTAGGCCTACTACTTCTACATCTACGGTAGTTTCGTGGCGCCTCGCCGCTTATCTTCGTGCACGGTGCCTGCTGGAGCGATCGCCCCAAAACACTGCGTGTATAGTGGGAGCAGGTGTGTGTACTGTCAGACTAATACTCGCATTTCCGATCAATGCGATGTCCTCGGCTCTCGCTCCCGGCTCCGTAGGCGGAGAGAGACCAGACCTTTCCGCTACAGCGTGCTGCCTACACTTCCGCCAGACGAGGCTCATCCTCGTTTTTCTCCCTCCCTTCAAACTACCCACATCTCAAGATTTGTGTTTAAGAAGGGAAAAAACAGATGAAGGCAAATTCATCGCAAATGTCGGGACCTTGTCATGATATGGAAGTGCTACATTTCAAAAATAATATTTGTTTGACTGGGGGCAACGCAGGGGATTTGCTTACGTCTGTTCCTCTCTGCGTATCTGTTTCGTTCATATACCCTGCCCGAGGTTAAAGTCTTATTTTTGCTCGTAAATAGCTCGTTTCACCCACATAAGGTTAATTATTGTTGATCTTTATATATGGAGCTAGAATCTAGTACAAAGCATGCAGTCTGAAGAACTATATCATACTCTGATAGATTATAATAGCATCTCTCTCTCTCTCTCTCTCTCTCCCTCCCTCTTTCCCTTTCTCTTTCCTTCCCCCTCCCCCCTCTCTCTCTCTCTCACTCTTTCTCTATCTCTTTCTCTCTCTCTCTTTTTTTCTCTCTCTCTGTCTCTCTGTCTCCCTCTCTATCTCACTCTTTCTCTGTCCCCATCTCTCTCTCCCTTTTCTCTCTCTCTCTCTCCCTTTTCTCTCTCTCTCTCTCTTTCTCTCTCTATCCTCTCTCTTTCTCTCTCTATCCCCCTCTTCCTCTTTGTGATGCTCATCAAATTCACATATATTATATTATGATTGTAAATGCAAAACAAAATACTTCCACTACATACCATGGTGATGAATTATGATGATAGTGATGAATGACGATGCTAATGATGATAAAGACGATGATTATGTCAATCATGAGACGCTATGTTTGGTGACGAAGATTTTGCTCTTTAAAATCATTGGCATATGAATACTAAAACCTTTGCCTAACTCAAAATGGTTACATTTTTAACATAAGTTTTAAAAAATTGCAAATATATAAACATGTTGTAAGTGAAGAGTAAACTTATGCTAGAGCTCCACCAAAACCCTGTACTGAATGTATATCGGCTTAATGAAAATTTTTATGATGACCTAATCATGAAAAATTAATTTGTTTTTAACATAAGTTTTAAAAAATTGCAAATATATAAACATGTTGTAAGTGAAGAGTAAACTTATGCTAGAGCTCCACCAAAACCCTGTACTGAATGTATTTCGGCTTAATGAAAATTTTTATGATGACCTAATCATGAAAGATTAATATGTTTTTATTACCATACCAATTCGATTCCACATGGATCATGTTAATATAGCAGACGAGAGAATGCTATGGTCAATCGGGTATAATCATCATGCAACTATCTTTCTTCATTAGAAACCCACTACCTCTACAAAGTATTCGAAAGAAGGCTCCACAAAAGCATAAGCTCACTATATACCCTCAAACAATCACGCTAGAATCTATTAAATTTTGCGAATAATTTTGATTCATTTTATTTGTTTCTTCCCTTTTGTTTCCTCTTTGAATGTATTCACGTTTTAAAAACATTGATCTCGATGCTCATATATGACATTCTTATCATACTAATTTCACAGGATCACTACTCCCAATAAGAGCATCCAGGGTTCTTGGTATCTGTTTTCATCTCTTTCATTTTTGATAAGTTTATTGACAAGGCTATTGTATTAATCAAAAAGTTATCTGCATATATTATACTGGCCAGATAAGAAGCGATTTCATTACTGGATTTTTAATTGTATACTGCATTTTGTTACTGGCTTTTATAAACATCAATTTTAAATTCTGATTATACTATCAACCATATTTCATTCTTTTTTTCTTTTGATTTCTCCTCCTTATTTTTTCCTTTATCTTTTCCTTCTTTTTCTTCTTCTTCCTCTCCTTCTTCCTCTTCTTCTTCTTCGTCAATTCAATTCGATTCAATTAAATTCTACTACCTCATATGTTTTTACACATTATGTTCATATATATATATATATATATATATAACTGTATGCATTTATTGTAAGAATTCTTTTTTGAGCTTTTTGGTTTGTATTATGCAATTGTTCGGATCAAGTCGAAATCAAAAATGTTTTGATATAAATATGATGAAAATGATATATACGTGTCTTCGCAAACTACATTAAAATGCACAAAAACAAACAAAACATATGGCTTTGCAGGTGTAAATGATATAGAAATCGAAATATGATGCGTGGAGAATTGGAAATGGGAATTTTCCCGTACAACCACCATTTCCTTTAAGGTCGTTATTTCTATGTCTTCGACAAACAAAAATACATTTTCCAAAATATGAGTAACCTTCTTTAAATGGCCGCAGGGTGGCGGCATTGGTTTTCTGTCAGTATAGTCTGGATGCAAAGCGGGAAAAATAGGTTATTGATTTTCCTTTTCAAGGTGAACTTTGGAGTCTTACAATTGATATCATCTCCTATACTAGCAGTTCATTCTCAACTCATCTTTAATATATTTGAATTAAGAGTAGACTTACTATTTAAAACAGTTTTATTGGTCTCATAATCACCATCATTGTTACAATGTTTTGATTTAATTTGATTTGCTTTGTTTTTAAAATTAAAATGTTCAAAATAATTGTTGACACTTTCATCATCAACATCATCATCATCTCCATCATCAATCATCATTCTCATCATCATAACCATCATCATTCTCCCCCTCCTCATTATCTTCATTCCCATCAGCATCTTTTATTGTCATCATTACCATCATCATCATCATCATCATTATATTAATCATTACCATCATTATAATCATCTCTCTCATTCTCATCATCCTCCTCATCATTAACTTTATTCCCATCAGCATCTTTAATTGTCATCATCATAATTATCATCATCGTCAATACTTTGTATGTCCCTTTAAATATTTTCATGAACACAGGTGACGTTAAACATTTGTTTGATTTTCTACCTCTGTCATCCTTATATTACCAGCATCACATTAAATTAATACAATGTGAGGATAGTATTTTCATTCACTATACAAATCCATTGGTTTGATTTGTTTATGTTTTAAAAATTTAATGTTTGAGATATAATATGGAGGCACAAATACCAAAATATAACTTTCACACACTTAGAGACATCCCAAAATTAATAATTTGTCTATAAACTATCCTCCATTGAAAGAGTTCATCAACCTGCACTATATATAACTGTTTTCTTTCTACAGATACTCACAATGGCACAAGTACATGGAAACAAAATAGTCCTGAACGGTGAACGTATTTCAAGTTGTGATCTTTAATCATTATTTAAACATGTACAATATTTACATCATTTACATATATATAGCAAAAAGTCAATATTTGAGGTTTACATGGAGAAATGTACTCAGCTTAAGCCAGAAAAGAGTTGAAACTTGGAATCAATGAAAAAGAAATCAATGAAAGTTTGAAATGAGCGGTCCTGATTCATATACATGATAATAATAGTAATTGCAAAACATCTTCATCTCTTATTACTGAATCAATGATCATTATAGGCTAGAAAAAATATGCTGCAGATTTTCATGGAGTACCATACAAACAATATACTCTTGACAGTTTCCTTTACAAATCCCACTTGTTCAAGTTATTTCATAAAACAAGTTGATTAATCAAGGAAAAAGACAAAATACAGGTTTAATATCTCTTGTGAATTAATCATCTGTAATAAGCTGGACAAAAAATGCTTCTTGACAACTAGCTAGGCTTTAACTTGATTAACAGGTCTTCTACTCACAGCAAGATCTTTGTATGTAAAGAATAAGAACTCATATCCAATATTATTAAATAATTGGTTCTCCTTTTCCCCACACAGGTGTATTAAGATGTCAAATCTTCATACATGAATATCAAGGACAATTACATACTGAAATACAAAGTCATGAAATGTAATACTTTAACATATCACAAATATGCCCTTTATGGAGAATAAGAATCTGTTATCACACCTTACATTGCTACAAATTTTCATATTTTCTGCTCAATTTGTTGCCAGTGGTAAAAAGGGTAATAGAATACCTTACAAGCAGCAAGAACTTTATATGAACTACTCCAACACAAGATGGCAGCAAACAAGAAATTCTTACTCGGAATTGTTTAGCTTTCAGGACTTGGTGAGTAGTAGCATGTGTGATAAACATGAAGGATGAACAAGGAGTTCCATTAAATCATAATATTCAAGCATAGAGTCTGTCACTGGATAATGAGAAGGAAAAATAAAGTATATGAGCACGATGGCACTCTTTGCATTTGAACATTGGGGGTCAAATGTTAAGTTAGCTGTTAGTGTTGAGCTTATGATGACATAAAGTGTAATTCACTTCACATTTCTGTATCTCATAACACAGAGCACAGTGAATGAACATAAGTCTTATGTTGCACACAGTTGCCATTCATTTACACATTAAATAAACCCAGTGGCTTTAATGCAATGGTTTATAGCGCCATATCTGAACAAGCCTTTAGACATCGTCACCTATCCTTCACCTGCCATTAAATGTAATCAAGAAAAATCTGTTTCAGACCAGGGACCTGTTGCATAAAACTTATCATTGATGGTAACTTTGCCATCAATGGTAACTACCATGGAATACATGATTTTGATTGGCTGTTGAGCAATGTTACCATGGTAGTTACCATTGGTGACAGAGTAACCATTAATGGTAAGTTTTATGCAACAGGTCTCAGGATAAGATCTACAATATTTATCAGTTGGAGAACAGTCAAATCTGTTGACAATTCTATTTCCACTCTGCAAACTTCCTCTCTCAGCTGTATATGTAAGACTATAAATCTGGCAATGATTCAATTTTCTCATCTTGAGTATGATTTTCTTCTTTGCAGACAAGTTATATTTGATTCTCCTCTCTATTTGAAATGAATTCCATCTCCTCATTCTCCTGAGACCCAATCAAGCATCATCCCAACAGAGATTGGTATAAGAGCCTTATATCCTGGCAAGCTTTGGTGATCAGTATTTCTTCATCTTGACTTCATACTATCCAGGTAGTAACATCTTTCACGTTTCTTCATCAAGATCCAGCATGTCATCATCCTCATCATCGCCATCATCGTCATTATCATCCTCACTATCTCCATCTCCTTTCCCATCATCTATACTCTGTTCTCTCACATCTTCATCGTCGTCCTCCTCCTCCTCTTCCTCCTGGTGATGCTTTCCGAGTCCAAATGATTGCGAGAGAGAGAGTCTCTCTCCAACATCCATTGATTCATCTTCCATCCAAACTGAACTCCTTGAATCATCGTCATCCTGGAACATAGCGGCACGAGTCTCGTCTCCAAACATACCCTCGATCATCATTGATGCCGACATTGATGCCGAAGCTCCCATCTCATTGTCCTCATCGTCCTCATCGTGTTCTTCATCACTCAGCTTGTGTGATGGACCCTGTTTGCTCTCATCATCCTCAGATTCAAAGTCGTCATCATCGTCCTCGCTGTTATCAGGTGTCAGCTGGAGGTCATTGAGCAGGACACTGCTTTCATCATGGAAACCTTCCATGGTTCGACTCTGTAAGCAGATCATACAAATAGGAATTATTATCATTCAGAATGATCTCCATATTAAAACTACAGGTATCAAACCATGAAAAAACAATAATAATAATATATCATTTAAAAAAATTATTTATTTTAATCATTCATTTTTGTTTTAACAAGATGGATCTCCAAGTAATAAAACTATGGATAACATTCTTGGCACAGCCTGATATAAGTAATACTAGTGGCACAGCATGATTTTATTTGTATCATTTGATGTAAAATATTGAACCATTGAAAGATTGAACTTAATCATCCAATCATATGCAATACTCACATCTTCTCCTTCAATATCGATGTAATCTCCTTCCATCTCCCCCATGCCGTCTCTATCACCACTAGCCAGACTGTCTTCCTCATATCCTATAAAGCAATACGAGCAAAGGGAACATAATCAAGGATAAAAATGCATGTAGTACACGTTTTAGGTAGCATGGAGAAAGATGAAAGTCCTCCTTAAATCCTACTCAACAATAAGAAAAATGCACTCATATATATATATATATATATATATATATATATATATATATATATATATGTTTCTTGGAGAACATACCTTGAAAGAGTCAAAGCCAGGTATAAGAGATGAATGTAGAGCAAGAATCATAATAACTTGGGTACAGGATATCCTGAAAGAGCTTCACCAATGTATTTTTGAGTGTACTAGAACAACACAATTATTTACTTAACTACTGCAGGGATTCATGATCTGACTGGCAGTGAAGGCAACTATAGACATCAATCGGGAAAACATCAGCAGTCCGACAGCGAGAGGGTTAAAACTGATAGACAAGAGTTTGAGGGGATGACAGTATGGTAAGTTAGGGTAGCAGGGGATCCAGCAAGTGTGGTTTGGGGATAGGAAGTACCATCTGAAAGACCTACCTAGCAAGCTATCATCATTGCCACCACTCATGGGTGTACGTGGAGCTCTCCCGAAGCCGTCTGTCTCAGCTCCCTTGAGTACAGCCTCCTGGGCCAGTGCTATGTCTCTCTCTAGCTGTGAGATGTGCTCCTCGTTCTCCAGGAGTTTACTCTTACAGGTCTCCAGGACCTTCTCTGAGACCGATGTCAACTGACTCTCCTTACCTGCAAACGTAAGACAGGATTGGGAAAATAAAGTCAAAGGATGATACACAATATTTCACTCACATGAAAAGTTTTGTAATCTCAATCTCGTACAAATGTAATCTAATTATTATTATTATTATTATTATTATATATTTGGCATTTCAAACATACAGTAGAAGGTACAATAGAATGGCACATAGGATACAAAGTATGAAAGAATAAAACTGGCTTCCCCTGTTGCACCTCTTGAAGTTGCCTGGAAGAAAAAAAGGAATGTGAAATTCCTATAACCCATAAGTCTTTTCTTCCGACTCCAGGAAATGCATCAGGGGATGCCTAAAATATTATACATAATCAGATATATATGCTGTATACACATTTCATTGTGGGTCATAGAAGCTAGCACAATATGTGTATAATATACACTTCTGATTAGAATCAAATCATTCATTCAAATCTCAACAACTTAGCATATTATCAGGGTAAAAACTCCATCAGTCTGAACAGTTACAAGAGAATAGGGTTCTTATAAACCCTAATGAAGAGGTATATACCGGGGTAATAATATATATATCTGTAAAGCGCTTTGAGAGGGCCTTCGGTCCAGAAAAGCGCTATACAAGAACTAGCTATTATTATTATTACTAAACTGATGAGAATCTCATCTGCCATATCAGCATTTACTTTCTGATGTCAAAGAATGAACTTACTAATGTAAGATTTAAAATGGAGAAAGAGAAACTCAAATAGGAAGAGGACATTAGGAGAAAAACAAAACAGAATTTAATTAGGCCGATTCATCATAGTGATGAAGATAAAGTTGCTGAAAATGACATAAATTAAAACAAAGACACTGAACAAAATCTGAAGGCAACTGACCATTGTACTGGATGCAGTTGTCACGGATACGCTCCACATGTTTGAGGAACTCTTCAGATGAGTGGTAGTAATGCTTAACAATGTTCTTCCTGATGGACTCAAGGTCCATAGGATACTTGATGATCTTGTAGTAATCTCTAACCTTCTTAGGATTTACCGGGTTATGGAACGGCCAGGACTGAAACAAAAAACAACACCACCACATTTAATAGATGTTAAGTTATCTAAATTTAAAAGACATAAAAAAATAACCTTACATATTAATAATTATGCTGATAAAAGTGGAGTCTTATTAGCGCTCAAATGTCTGGCACATTGCCACTCTTGGCGCTCCATTATCATTACCCTGGCTTTAGCACGGCTGCCATTACGGCGCTCAAGCATTTCAAGGAGCTAATTCCTGCCAGGTATCCATTTCCCTCACCTGGGTGGAGTGTGGCAATTGTAGATTAATGTCTTGCCAAAGGACATTGGTGCTGCGACCCGGGTTCAAACCCTGTACCTTGTGGTTCACAGTCCGCAGACTTATCCACTACACCACAACACATAGTATCTAGGGCTTGTATTTTTTCGGTTGAATGGATAGACACGTTACGACGTTTCCGTCCTGAAACCTTGTAAAAAACGCTGATTTGTAATCGAAGAGCATTTTAGTTTGCTTTCATTTTGTCAACAGTTATTAGTAAATAGAACAAAGATTTTGCTGTTATATTCGTCTTTGAGGATATACGTCGGATTGGTGAGATTTTAGCAGATTTTGTGTGTATGTATCATGTATTCGGAAATGGCAACTCCAAAACAGGAAGCCTACATGCCCCGTGGACCCAAACCGGTGTTCGTTCAAGCCAGAGATGTTCCGAATAAAGAAAATCCTATCTCAGGTGAGGAGCTTTATTGTGCACTATCACATACCGTAACTTCAGACAACATTATCGGAATCCAACGCATTGGTTCTTTATGGAGAATATATCTGAATAGCCATGAAGATAGGGTAAAAATCATCACGAATGGCCTTAAGCTGAGGGAAACGGTGATACCCGTGTACGATACCAACCCATACACTCAGGCTAGAAATGAACATCTTACCCGTGTAGCTATTAAGGATGTCCCTTTATCCGTAGGGGACGAGCTCATCAAGCAGTCGCTAGAAAAGCTGAAGTGTAATATCAGAGGAGATATAACACGTCAAAAACTACGAGTAAATGGACAGCTTATTAATTGTCTTAACGGAGACCGAGTTTGTTTCATCGACCCCCCAGCTCAGCCACTTCCCAGATCAATTACGATAGCGAATCTGTTCAAGGCTAGGGTTTTTCACATCGGGCAACCTGAGCGGCTGACGTCATGCTCAAAATGCCTAGAAACCGGGCATTATACATCACAGTGTCAGAATGCAGTAAAATGCAGAGCTTGTAAAAAAGCCGGTCATGTTAGCGCAGAATGCCCTGGATCAGATGTAAACACAGAGTTACGCAATCCAGTAGCGAGAGAGGAGACACGCCCACACCGAAATGTACAGCAACAACAACGCGAAGACAAAGGCGCACCCGACTCGGAGTCACAAGCAATGTCACGATCGGCAATCACAAAGGAAAACAACACGCCGATCGCGTCGTCATCTCGTAGACAACCAGTGATCTCCGAATTCCTGCGAAGTGTTCGCGATGCTCAGCCCTGTGCAAGAGAGTCGGCGGTCACAGACGAAGAAACAATCACCACAGACGCGACAGAGAGCGAAGAAGAATCGTCGCCATTGTCACCAGAGACACCAACACCAAAAAAGCATGGAAACAAACCTCCTAAAAGAAAAAGAAAACACAAGAAAAAGTAATGGACAGAACTCTTCTGCTGGAAACGGCTATATCTTGGCTGATGTAAACAAAGATGCCACATATCTGATTTAATATGGAATCTCAAATATTACACCTAATATCCCTCAACGTAAGAGGAATAAGAAATAAAGCGAAACGAGATATCATATTTTCATGGCTATCGTTTCAAAAAGCAAACATCATTTTATTGCAAGAAACTTTTTTAACCTCTGAACTAGAAACATCATTTAAATCAGAATGTGGTGATCTTTCTTTCTTCAGCCACGGAACTAACCACTCTAAAGGCGTTGTTACTATAGTCAAGATAAAGAATGATATAGAAATATGTGAAAGTTTTGTAAATTTTGATGGAAGAGCTGTCGCTGTTAGATTTAGATACAGAAAGAAGATATACTTCGTGCTAAATGTATATGCTCCGACTGTAAAATCACAAAAAGAGTTGTTTTACAAAAAGATGTTCAACTGGATAAAATGTATTAAGCACAAAGACGATTTACTTATATTTGGAGGTGATTGGAACGGTGTACAAGATCCTCAGCTTGATACCCGAGGCTGGTCGCAGGTATACAAACCAATTAAGTGGTTACAAAACATTAAAAATAAACTCAAACTGATTGACGTATGGCGGAAAATGAACCCGCAAGGAAAGCAATTTACATGGCGACAACTATCGTTAGGAATCTATTCTAGACTCGATTATTGGCTTATTTCATCGTCACTATATTGTTACGTTCAAACTACCGATATAAGACCTGCCATCAAATGTGATCATTGTGCTGTATCATTAAGATTGAAAACAGATAGCGTTGAAAGGGGGAAAGGTCTTTGGAAGTTTAATAATTCATTTCTATGTGAAATTGATTTTAAGAACAAAATTAAAAACATCATACAAGCTTTAAAGTCTAGCCATAATCGAATGAATGCAAGAACTAAATGGGATATGTGTAAAATAAAAATACGAGAATTTGCCATGAAGTTTTCTAAACAGAGGCTGAAGGAAAAATCCAATCAGTACAAGAAAATGTATAATGAATATACAGAGGTTTGCAGAAAAGTTGACAGTAACCATACTAGAGAAGATATAGACAGAATGCTAGAAATAAAGAAAAAGATTGAAAAATGGCACACACATTTATGTAAAGGTGCATTTATTAGATCTCGAGAACGATGGATGGAAAAGGGTGAAAAGTCAACCAAGTACTTTCTCAATTTAGAAAAAAGAAATGGGAAAAGAAAGGAATTAGATTGTATTACAAACAAAGGGAAAATAATTACTGGAAACGAAAATATTCTTAGAGAAATAACTAAATATTATAGGGAATTGTACTCCAAGCATACATTTAATGATATCTCTGATATGAAAAAGTATTTAGAAACAACAAACTTAACTACTCTTTCTGAAGAAGAAGCTTTATTATGTGAAGGACCGATCACAGAGAAAGAATGTTTTGATGCGTTAAATTCAATGAGAAATAACAAATCTCCAGGCAGTGATGGTCTGACTGCAGAATTTTACAAGTGTTTCTGGGCTGACTTGAAGTGTATGTTGATCGACAGTTTAAATGAAGGATTTGCAAAACAAGAATTGTCTGAAAGCCAGAAGCAAGCTGTTATAACATTACTGCATAAAAAGGGAGACAAGCGTTTAGTAGATAACTGGAGACCGATCTCATTGTTAAACATTGACTACAAGATCCTTGCAAAAACGCTTTGTAAACGTTTGCATAATGTAATGGAAATTTTAGTCTCTCCCGATCAGACGGGATACTTAAAACAACGTTCTGCTGTGCAGAATATTCGTCTTGTCTTAGACGTGATTGATTACTGTAACTATGCAAATTCTCCTGGTATTTTGATTTTCTTAGATTTCAAAAAGGCTTTTGATAACATTTGTCATGATTTCCTATTTTTGTTATTAGATAGATTTAAGTTCAAAGAAACGTTTAAACATTGGGTCAAAACACTCTACAGTAATGCAATAGGCAGAGTTATTAACAACGGCTGGGTCTCTAAGGATTTCAGAATAGATCAAGGTGTAAGACAAGGTTGTCCGTTATCGGCTCTTCTCTTTATACTGGTTGCCGAAGTTATGGCTGTGAGAATAAAGCAAAATACCAACATAAAAGGTATTAGTATTTCGTTAAAAAATCCACCTGTCGTTGAAGAAAATATCAAAATATCTCAATTAGCAGATGACACGGTAATTTTTGTTAACGCTATAGAAGATGGAAACACTGCCATAAAAGAGGTGAAAACATTTGGGGTCTTAGCAGGGCCAAAACTGAATTTAATGAAAACCAATGTCATGTCAACTTCTTTTCAAGAAGAATGCTTAGATAATTTAGAATGGACTAATGAGCCCATTAAATACTTAGGTGTGTACATAACTCAAGGAAAGAAAGAATCGGAAAGTTTAAATTGGAACTTGAAACTGGAGAAAGTAAATTCGTTGCTGAGAGTTTGGAAAATGAGGAACCTGACATACTATGGGAAAATAACAATCATAAAAACGCTTATTGCTTCCCAATTTGTATATATTGCGACATGTTTACCAATTCCACAAAAGTTTGTTGTCAACCTAAACAGATTAATTTATAGCTTTCTTTGGGGATCAAAAAGGGAAAAAATAAAAAGAGAGGTTGTTACTCGTGCTGCAGAGGGGTGGGGTTTAAACATGGTAGATATACAAACCAAATTCCAATCATTGCAATTATCTTGGTTTTCAAAATATATGAAAGGGGGTAAGTCGCAATGGAGAATACTTTTTAGATATTGGATCAGTTTTATTCAAGACATACCATTAATTTTGAAAGTAAACTGCTCAAGCAAAGACATGTTCTCGCTATGTAAGATGTATAAGTTACCAATATTCTATGCTAACTTACTCACATATTGGTGCGAATTAAGATATGTTCATTTCCTGAATGTAAGAGACATATGTAATGAAATTCTGTGGTATAACAGTAACATCAAACATGAACGAAATGTTTTATTTTTTAAAAAATGGAATGTAAATGGAATCTGTAAAGTTAGTGATGTATTTGAAAACGGACAATGGGTGTCATGCAACACTCTCTTCGAACGTTTAGGTACAAGTTCTTTACTAGATAGCTTCAAACTCTCGAAACTAAAAAGGGCTTTTCCAAAAGTATGGGTAGAAAAAATAAGAAATAATAATTTTAATCCAATTGCAACAGAAGTTTCTGAAGGAATGTTTGAGATATCGAACTGCGACTTGATTAAATTAAGTCTCATGAAAGCAAAACACTTTTATATTCTTTTGAATGAGTTCAAAAAAGAAAATCCTCCGGTGTCATTGTTTTGGCAGGAAAAAATGCAACTACCAAACAATTTTGAGTGGAGGCATGTTTTAGATTTTAAATTAAAAAAGATCAAAGACAACAGAGTAAGACAATTTAATTTCAAACTGCTTCATAAAGTTTTACCCTTCAAAGACAATCTTTACAAGTGGAAAATTACATCCGATATGCTTTGTACATATTGCAATGAATCAGAATCGTTTATACACATTTTGCTAAGATGTCGCCAAGTCGCAGTCTTTTGGCAAAAAATTCATCATCTGGTAACGAACTTGTTCCAAAAAGATATTGAGTTAGGAGAAAAAATCATACTAATTGGTTTCAACATTGAAGACCCGGAGTTTTTGCTCATGAATGTATTAATTGTTTACGCACAATATGCAATTTATAAGGTGTATATACTTAATCATCTTAGAAGTAAATCCTTCAATAGTCATTCAATTTGGATGACTTTCAAAAGCGATTTTATGTTTTATGTCAATTGGCAATACAGAAACCAAGAACAATTAATAAGTAATATCAAGATGAATCTTTCTTAGTTGAACCTTTAACGCATTTATATTCATGCCTTGATCTTTCCCTTCCACTTTCCTTATGTTTCCCCTATTTTATTATATCAGTTTGTTGATTGTGAATATATATATATATTGTAATTAAACTCTATGTACAATGTTGTTAAAATGATATAAAGTAATAAAGTGCCTCGTATGAGGAAAAGAGAAAAAAAAAAAAATCTAGGGCTTGTATTGTTTCAGAAAGAATGCAAAGAATATTTGGAAACACTACCACTGTTAGGTCCAATAAAACACTTTTTGAAAGGTTTCTTCATAAACAGAATCTTGCATAACTTATTCTAGGGGGGGGGGGGAATGGGGAAGATCATCTTTATCAAGCTAAATTACTGTCATTAAGTGAATTATTAACTGATTTCAACAGAGTCAGAACCTGGAAAGAAATTCATACTCTACAAACTACAAACTGCTGAGATTAATTTCTTGTGTGTACCAGAATAATGTTTCAAAAACTGGGATAGGATTCTACAACATTTTTACCAATAGAGTCATATTGTGAGAGTGGTTTGGGAGAGGATATCATTGAGTATATTGGAGTTTTTAAGATGATGAAGCGAATCCTAATCAAATGATTGGTTGAGAACGTACACCAGACATTTATTTTGCCCAACAAGTAATTTTACAATGACCGGTCATTAATAAGTACTTATGACCGGTCATTAGTAAAATCATGTTATAAAACATGATTTTATAAAACAAATAAAACATCATCTCATAAAACAAATAATACACATCATTTTGTTTGGGCGTTATTAAAATTACTCGCACTTGGTACCTTCGAAACAGTCCAAAATACCCTCGGCCATCGCCTCAGGCATGTTTGACTATTCCAAAGGTACCTTGTGTGGGAAATTCTTACCAATGCCCTCACTGCTGTGTATTTTTTGTATAATATTACCTCTGGTACAAGTTTGAGAGCTGTTAGAATGTTATCCAGGATAAAGGAGAAAGCAAGCTGATCATCGTCACCCAGCAGTGGATTGATGGCCATCTCCAAGCGGGACATCCGCTCAGTTTTCTGCAGAGTTGGAAAATTAGTATTTGAAGAAACATTATTTAATTAATTACTCTATCTATCTAAGTATCTTCTCCTGGTTCGGAGGTTGATTGCAACATCTCTCCATTTCACTCTATCTTCTGCCATTCTGGTGCACTCTTGCAGTTTTAGTCCACTCCAGTTTTTGACATTCTCTTCCCAGTTGATTCTGGGCCTCCCTCTCGGTCTAGTTCCTTCCACTATTCCCTCCAATACATCCTTTAAGAGGCTTTGGTGTCTTTTAACTACTATGTGAGCTAGATCACACCCTATCTTCTTATTAGATGTGGATCTACCTGATGTACATGTACCTTTTCATTATCTCTCAGCTATCCTTATATCAGTTTAGTTTGATGATGAAGGAAATTTATCAGATGCATGAATTGGAAGTGCATATAAAGTAATGCATATATCCCAAATGTACTCATGAGGAATGAAATGCACTTGATCTCTGCATTTATATTTCATTTTTATGAAGTAATAAAAGCAGGAATTCGTCAACAAACAGAAATATCTCTACAAATTTGTACCTAATCTTAAAAAAATGAGAGTATATTTAAATAAGGTATGATCAATAAGTAAGAGTTTTTGAAGTAGAAGCAATATTGTAAAATTAGATATTCACAAGATACCCTTTGACATCTAATGATACATGATGATGATGATGATCCACAGCACTTGTATGGTGCCATGTATCTGTTTCAAACATTCAAAGGTGCCCGCTACTCCAATATTGATGGACTAGAGGCTGCTTTAAAGTTTTCTAGCTGGTTGGTGTTGCGAAGAACAGGATGGAGATAAAATATAATACTATCTGCCTCTAACGAAAATGTTTACCTCTTGCATCTTCTTCTGTGCCATTAGCAGCATGTTCTTAGCCACCATTGTAAGAGGGCTCATCTCTCCATTGTACAGGATACTGTTATCAACAATCTGATTGATATCTGCCTCAAACGAGTCTCTGGATGCGTAACGATGCTTACGCACGTTCTGTGACGGAGAAAATACAGCATTGTACAGTTGACCGCGTTAAAATGATTGGTAGAAAATACTGTTTAGAATTTGATGCTTATGATAAAAATTAACATTCACATGATACACTATCAATTGAAGGCAGAGTAAAGAAAGTACAAGGCAGAGTAAAGAAAGTACAAGCCAGAGAGAAATTTGTAATTCAGATTTGCTTTAATAGAATTTATTCATAACTGTGATAATACAGAATGCATAGCTTTATTTGTAAGCTCACTTACACTATACCGGGTAAACTACAAATAATGTTCACATGATTTTTGTACAAAATACAGTCAACCTGTCTATAGTGACCGCCTATGAAAAACATAAAAAGTGGTCTTTGTAGACAGGTTCTTTTAGTACATGTTTCAATGAGAAACCATTATCAAGGGAAACAAAAAACGTGGTCATTGTAGACAGGTGGTCACTAAAGCAGGTTTGACTGTAGTTGATTTACATCAATTCATAGAAGAATGTCTTCTTACATCTCTGATGGTCTGGAGAGCTATGGGCTTGCTCACAATCTTGTAATAATCAGGAAACTTCCTTTTCTCAACAGCAGTATGAAATGGTTGGGTCTGGAAAAGAGAATACAATCATCATAATATATAATTATGATATTCACTGTCATGGAATGTGTACTTGAATTCACATCCAATTAATAATTGGTATAATCTAGGACACTTCACAGTTTTTTAATGAATTAACTTTACTTTATTTACACATTCATTTCACACAAAAGAAATTGCATTGGTCATTTCTATGGCTACTTTGTAATATTTTACCAAAGAACCTGTACATGATTTGCCATGACTTTAAGATGATATTCAAATCATTTATCCTTCAAAAATATCCGATCAAGTTTAGATATGGTCAGCATCACATTCTTCATGATTACATTCGTCAATGTTGATTACATTTATATATCCTTATTAGAAAGCACATTTACTAAGGCAGGGGTGATAGTGAGCACTAAAAAAAAAGGTTCTTTATTTTCCTCAACCACCCCCCTGGAGTAAAAAAAGAAAAAAAGGATTCAGGGAAACAGAAATTGCATCTAACAACATTCCCCCCTTTTGAGTAAGATGGGAAAAAATCTGGAAAAATCTGGAAGAGAAAAAAATATTTAAACAAAATTGGGATTAAAATATCAAGAAATCATCAGACCTGACTAAGGGTACATAAGTTCAAAGGGAACTTCATCTTTTTTGTGTCTCGAAGGGATGAAATAATATATGCCTGGCCAAACAGCACTGGCATATTGACTTCTTAAGATCATTGGTCTTTCCTTGGAGCCATACCACATCCCCATGGCTTCTCCACAATGTTTTAAAGCCCGTCTGCACTAGTTTGGCCCGGAGGGATTACACCACCCAGCATGGTCACTGACAGGTGGTTATCTCATCAAATCAGCTCTCAATTAACATAAGAAAAGAGGATCATGGGGGACCAGCGGTCACCGATAAGGCATTGTTTGCTATATAGAGGGCGCAAGTAGTTATGAGTAGTGCAGTGGGGCTTTAATAGCTTACATAAGGTAGTTCTCTGATTGCATTGAGTATCTCCTCCAGGATACCACTCATGATGACCTGAGGATCAGCTCTTCGTCGGTTCTTAGATTGCTTGGGTCTCTGCAACAAACAAGCACATAGAGACAAAGATCAAATGGGATGTTATTGAAAACGGATATCAAAGACACACAGAAAGACTTCTAACACTTGATTACAGGAAGAAGTGGCTCGATATCTAGCACAGGCAAATCTACGAAATGTAGCATTATGGGTACAGTTAGTCCTAATTAACTTTCACTTACAGCATAATGACCCTAGAACCTCATGATGCAATCAAGTCTCAGGTTCAAAGTTGATCTCCAAGCAGTTTTTTTTAGATACCAGAATGAGTATATGGAAAACCAGTAGATGCACAATACTGCAGGTTCTGCTTGTGACTCCAAAAATCAATAACATTTTGGCATTTCAGATAACGTCTTTGATATCATTTCAAACTTCATCATCAAGTAATGATTATGACAATCATGTTACGTGTAACAAAGAATAAAGAATCGCCCTTCCTTATCTAGTTTTAAACAATATATAAATTTAATTTATTAAATTATACACCCTCTGAGTCTGGTAACCCTACGTTAACTGGGGGGGGGGGTCAATTTGACCCCCCCGTGTAGAAATTTCGCGACTACTCCGAAACCGCGGCAGATATAAAATTTTCCTTTCATGACTTTTTTCTTTCGAGTCTTACGCATCTTTTAAAACAATTTTTTCGAAAATCGGACGTATAGTTACGGAGTCGCGTGACATTTTGTTGTTGCATGTCAGCCCGAAAATCGTTCATTTTTGTGATTTGTGAACAAAACATATGGAAATGTCATTTTTCCTAAAAAGAGATAAAACATTGGTTATTTAGTCTTGTTTAAAGTTTGGGTGTTTGTTTTGGGGTCAAAATAGTTGAATTGTTGTTATAAATGAAATAAAACAACAAAAACAATAAAATACATAAGTTGAAAAAACAATGAAATACATAAGAAATTATCAAAACAAGAGATAGCAAGGAATAACCTGGCTCTTGTAATTTTTTGTGTTGTATTATTATTCCAAACGGTCTAACAAATATATGTAGTGAAAAAGAATGCTTAAATATCAATAATGTATGATTTATGGGCAAAAGTGTGAATTTTATGACCTTATTTGCATAAATTACCATAAATATGTAAATGAGTGACTTTTTCAAAAAATTGAAATTACCATAGTATTCTATACACTTCACTTGACATGTATGCAAATTTTCGCGGCGATCGGCTGTTTCACGGCCGAGATCTTAAGGGGGGGTCAAATTGACCCCCCCCCAGTAAAAACCTGGTCTGAAATAGCCCAGTTAAAATAGGGTTAAGCGTAACGTTTGCCTTGTTTTTCTCTGTCTTCCTGTTGTACCACTTAATTTATATTTAATTACTCATATAGTTTTGGGGACAAAACTGTTTGTCCCCCCACATTTTGATACTTCTGTTGTGTTGTGTTATTTGTTGGAATTGACTTTGTATTGTGTATGTTTGTTCTTGTGATTTGTATCAAAAGTGCAAATAAAATGAAATGAATTGACTTGAACATCAATTATAAACATACCTTGAGGTAATCACAGTGAGGTTCTGGGTTGACTCTTCTCTTCTTGGTCTGTTTGATATTCTCCTTAGGAAACCTTAGAACCAAGGACTGCCTTCGGATCTTATCAGCACTGGGGGATGTGGACAAGAAATGAGAGAGAGAGAGGGATTAAATATGGGCATAATCACAGGACAAAATATCACAGATGATGCCAGATGCGAAGCAGAAATAAAAAGAAGAATAGAAATTGCTTGGAATATATTTCTGGCAATGAAAGACTTATTCACAGATAGAAAGGTGAAATTTGCGCTAAGGTTGAGACTAGTAAACTGTTATGTATGGTCTGTCCTATTTTATGTAGCAGAAACATGGACAATAAGCAAGACCATGGAAAATAGAATAACATCTTTTGAAATGTGGATTCACAGAAGAATGATGAAAATATCCTAGAAACGAATGAAAACCAACAAAGAGATATTGCACATGGCAGAGGGTAAATAAATTGCACTAGTAGGATTAGTTAAGGAGAGAAAAATCAAATACTTTGGTCATGTTAAAAGGCACCAAAGCCTCTTAAAGGATGTATTGGAAGGAAGAGTGGAAGGAAGTAGACTTAGAGGGAGACACAGAATCAACTGGAAAGAGAATGTCAAGAACTGGAGTGGACTAAAACTGCAAGAGTGCACCAGAATGGCAGAAGATAGAGTGAACTGGAGAGATGTTGCCATCAACCTCCGAACCGGGAGAATATATTTAGATAGATCGATAATCACATAGAGAGAAGGGATGAATTATCATATTCATTATTCTGCTGACAGATATTCATATCATATCTGCACTACTGCCTAAACCAGCTAAAGGGTGGCAAGCACCTCTGTAACAGTTGAAACATAACTCAGCACACCTATGTTCATGAGTAGCAGTGATACATGCTCATTAAAATCCTTCTTTGATAACACTCAATATTTCTAGAATGCTACAGTAAGAACATTATTACTAAATCGATGAGAGCAAGAATAACAATTTAAAGATATGGAGACCGAATGACATTTCCAAGAATATATAATATGTTTTGTACTCACTGGGCAATGACCCTTCGGTCAAGGAGGATCTTTGTTCCTTCCGTCTTGACCAGTTCATCATCACCGAGCTGTTTCTCTTCTTCCTCTTCCTGCTCCTGCGTCATGGCAACATTGATGGGAGCAGGTTTCTCAGAGTCCTCCTTCTTGTAACTGGGACAATCCTTGTTGGTCCTCATATGACCTATCAGACCACATGCCCCACACTTCATCTGAGTGGGAAGCGGAGAGAAAAGGAAGTTATTGGTTAACCATGCACCACACTTCATCTAACTGACAACAAATTCCCTCAAAGAATATCTCATAGGAAAAGTGATATCCCAATCACATTTTTCAATCCTAATGGAGTCGCTGAGCTAGTACAAACTGTCAAAGAGCACAGGGATCTATACAGAATGAAGTACCACACCGAGAAGCTTTAAAGCCCCTCTAAAGTATTGGGAGCCCCAAAAATTTGATGGTAAAATTTGATGTGACAATATTGCACCTATGAATCTTTGATAAGGGGACTCAATCCTAGAAAGAATTGGAGTAGTTGACATCAACTTGATAACAGGTAAAACTTGTATCCTTAAGTATATTCTTTCAGATCAGTGTAATTGGGCAATCATGCTGAAAAAGGACCATATATTCTTGTGTTTGATGATTTTATTATGATTAGTATTCACCTTTAGGTTTAGTTTCTCCTTCTTCTTCTTGATTTTCTTGATGATTTTTGGTTTGGGGTTGACCTTCTCCTTCTCCATCTTCTCCTGGTTCCTCTTGATCCTCCGGAGCTGCTCCTGGATTCTCCTCCGCTCCTTCTTCATCTCCTCACGATGACGGTCATCATGCAGGGCAAACTGACGACTGCACAGAGAGAGAGAGAGAGAAAGAGAGGGAGAGAAAGAGAGAGAGAGAGAGAGAGAGAGAGGGGGATAACATGGTGTGAGAGAGAACAGGCAGATATGGAGATGATTGACAAAATGCCTATGAAACATATCACTTAAAATAACAATGCAGTTAAGGAATCAGTTCCTGGAGAATGAAAAGTTACATCAGTATACCTTGAACCACCAAGTATATTAAATCAGATTATAATACCAACACAAACTCAAAGGAATAAAACATTGACAGAGAAAAAGAGAGAGAGAGAGAGAGAGAGAGAGAGGGGGAGATGGAGAGAGAAAAAGGAGTAAGATAAAAACATTAACAAATGAGAAAGGAAAAATAAAAAAATTGTGGAAAGAACAGAGAAAACACATGAAAGGAGATAAGAAATGAAGCACTGAAGTTGAAGATTCAATAAATGGAGAAAAGAAAGAAGAGGGGAAACAGAGAGAAACAGACTGAGAGAAAGGACGGATAATGATGGAGAAGCCTGACTTACATGTATGACTCATCCTTAGTCTGTCTGATCCGGACGTATGTATCAATGACTTCTGCTCTCCTGACAGTCTCTACTCTCACATACTCCTTACCATCCTCTCCTTTGAAGGTCCTGTGAATCTTCAGTCTCCGTCCAGACTAACAAACAAAACAACAATAATATTCAATAAATATTTGGGCTCTTATAAGGTAGACATACTGACAAGATGATAATAAGAATCATAATGACCTTATGAGCAACTAATGATTATTAGCAAAGTTTTCATGACTTACAACAAATTAAAAAAATAAGGTACAGATTACTGATTGTTGCTTATTCTGCAACAAAACAATTTGAGTGAAAACTGATTAAAGTGGGCTTAGTCAATTACTTCTGACAAATTGTCACCCAATCATTGTTTATTAATGGTCTGTATGAAATAAATAATAATAATAACACATAGGCATAATTTCATATATATCTCTATGCACCTTACAGAACAGAATACAAAGTAGGAAATGGTGCACTGGGTTCGAAATTGTGAGATCTTACAAAGTGCTAAATTGATATGTTTTCAAATTACTTCTGATCTTTTTGTATGTTTCTATATTTTTAAGGTATTCCAGGAAGTTATTTCATAAAACTTGAAAGCACAACTGATATTTTAATCAGGATATTATGAAGGCTTGGTACATATCTGAACATAAGAAACTATCACACATACATTTTTCACATAAATGTTAGTCGTATACAGGCATGCCCTAGAATTGCCTGGAAAGATCAGTTATATGGCATGATTTTCTGAAAGCTTCTGATGTTGCCAAGAGCAAAATGTTCCTAGCTTACATTAAAGTTGCTCATGCGTGGGTATATAGAGGGCAGCACACAGGCGTGCCCACTGGAGCGTGATATCCGTTGGCCCAGTGTTATGTAGTGATCGCCAAGTTGCCTACTCCACGGACGACTATATACCATGCATGAACATCTTTAAGATGTTTTACAATACAAGACTTCTTACCAGAGAAGAAGCAAAGCTATGTACTGATCCTGTATCATCATCTTTGCCTGGTACAGGTGTGTTGGTCCTGCTCCCCTTAGAGGTAGAGGGTCCAGCCCCATCCTTGCCCCCCTTGGGCGTGGCACTGTTAGAATCCTCACCCATGATCATGCGCTGGAGTTCCAATCTCTCTTGCTCCTCGCGCTCATGAGATAACTGCAGAATAAAACATTCAAAACAATCTCAGTCCTTGTATTGGCATGTGAAGGAAAGTCATGACCTACACATGGTAATGACCTACTTTATGTTTCATAGAGGGATGGGTCAGGAGAAAGGGTCAAGAGAAAGGGTCAAGAGGAATTGTTGTTGTTGTTGTTCAAGTTTATTTTGGCGTGTATCATTCATTTATGAATGAAACTCAGAGTAGTCTTCCACTTGCCCATCTAACCAACTGGACTTTTAAAGAATTAACTTGTTAAGCTACTGGCTGAACAAGTTACCCTGTCAAATACACAACAATGTGTAGGAAGGAAAGTCACTCTTTAATACTAAGTCATGGATAGTCAACTATATTGTATACAATAATCCTGTAGACTGCTTAGCAATAAAACTCAAAAACATTCTAGTAGGTATAACAAAGCAAATATAAAATCAAATTTTGGTGATGCGTGGCTTACTCAACCAAAGACTCTGTACATGCAATGCTGTATTTCATAAAACATTTAATGGTTACTAAATCAGAATTGGAAATATTAGAAAAGAATAAAAACTCACCTGTGAGCTTGTTTTCTTGCTCGATAACATGACTTCAATATTCTTTCCCATCTCCTCAAAATCACTATCCTCTCCTTCTCCTGAGCTACTCTCCTCATCTGTTGATACTTCTGTGTTGGATAGTACCCTGGAAATAATCAAAACAACACAAGATTGTTACTATAAATTTCATGACTTATAAAATCACTTGCAAAAGTACGACACGACATGTTATGTAATAATATACAGATGAAATAAATATGGTTTTTTAATAATTTTTTTTACTGATATCATGTCTTATTTCATGAAGGACAAAACCATCATTATTATTATTAGAATGTACACTGTATATTACAGTTTCCTGAAATAAATTTGTGCCAATTAAATCTTCCACTTTGATGAAGCTGTGGAACATCATCCTCTTAAAATCATCACAAAATCTTTGGAGAATGATAACACAGTCCTCCACCAACCCTGACTTGACATCATGCCTACTGATGCACACTCTTCATCATATTTGACATTTGAAGCCCTTAACCTACTTGCTTTGAAGATCAAAGATTCGTTGGCATTCCTCCTTGTATCGTTCCTGATGCTCAGCGATTCCAAATCGGTTTCCTCTGGCAAACTTTGATGTAGTACTATCACCTGTTCTAGCTTGCTGGGTAGAGTAGGTCCTGACAACATCAATTACCTCCCAACGAGATAACTTCTTGATCTGTTATATATTAACAATAGAACAGTCATTTGTAGATAAAAATGCATCTCTAGATTTTATTCATTATGTAAATATTACCCAAGATTTTCAAGGTCCTGTGTACAGTAATATTCTGTTGAAGTCTATAGAGAATGATAAATAGCTGGAAAATTTACATCCAAGATTTCACTTTGTTTAACTACACATGAAGAGGAAAAGAAATGATGTCAAGACCATATTGATATTGCATCTACCCAGTGTGTTTGGCATAGTCATTCTTTCTTGTAAGCAACTCAGGGATCTAATTATCAGGCTAATATTTCTGTCCGAAGGCCTTCCTTATGAGGATAAAAACTGAACCAAAGAGAACCTGAGAAATAACTCAATTTCAAGGCTTAAGACTGTCAGTTCTAATCCTATACTGCTCTTGTTAGTGCTTTCTATACAATTTTCCTCAGTCAGACCTTTCATGACCCTCCCCTGACACCGCAACAAAGAGGCATTCCTTACGTCTTCCTCAGCAATGCCAAAGTTCCTGAGGAGCTGCTTGGCCTGCTTGAGGTTGAGCCTTCTCAGATCAGCATCCGTACCTGTCACTGTCTTCTTAGGTTGCGTAGGCTTCTCAACTGCCTCATCTTGCTGTCATTCAAAGACATATGGATGGAAGAAAAAACAAACATTACACATCTCTGCATGAATATCAGCGTCCGTGATGATTCCACTTCCAAAGAATCTGTTCTGAAATGACTGAATAAATATAAGAAATGCTTCTATACTAAATGGGTAGGTTTGTCATGCAAAAAAATGAATCAGAACCCACCCCACACCACAAAAATGTATGTAAATAATATTATAGGTTTTTATCACCAATATAAAAGGAATAATAAAATACAATTTCCCAAAACAGTCTATCATTCTGAAATGAAAGAGTCTGACTGAACAAATGAATCTGAATGAATGAACTATATATGTTACCATATGATCTTCTTCCCTTGGTTAAAATCTTGCTGTTAATGCTTGAGATTTCCAAGAACTTTCCAACATTTATCAGTTCTTCATTAAAAAAAGCCAAACAATCCAATGATCGCATTTATTGGACTTTACACAGCTATTGGGAACCTATTATTCTAACGCTACATCAGGGATCTGTACTTTATATATTAAAGTAAGGGGTTACTTTGAAGATATTGTAAAAAGTGGGAACACTGCTATATATTTGATGTAATCATTTCTGAAATATTCTGAATGGCAGAAGCTTGTTTGCTCTTTGACCCCTTTTAGTATTGAGCTCTCCCTCCCTATACCTACATCTAGCCTTCTTCTAACGTGTAATTGTCTAAATATATCCCTGTTGAGCTTGGGAGTCCAGCCGTCTTCTAAAGACAGATCCCAGTACCAGCATGCTGGGGATATCTGGCTCACTCTCTGACCTTCGACCTCAAGAGGTGTACGGCCACGGCCACGACACTCATGGACGAGGAGGGTGGTGGGGGATAGCTAGGGGTGCAAGGATGAAGCAGTGAGGGGGGAAAGGTTAGAGGTTAAAGGTGAAAGGTGGGAAGCAGAGTGCAGGAGGTCAAGCATGATAGACAACAGCAAGCAAACCAAACACAGCAAAAAAAGTAAAATGAAGGCATACAGTCAAACAAAGATGGGCAATGAATTGAGAAATGCTGACTACATATAAAAGTGAAAATCAGAAAGAGTGCATACATTAAAATATGGAAATATACTGCAATAGAGACACAAGAATTATGACTAAAGTGCACAAAAATGTTCTTTTTAAAGGAAAACTGGAAGATGGAGAGGGAAAGCTAATAGTGAAGAAGAATGTTGGACTAGTGGGGATAGAATTGAGGATGGGGATAAGTATTGGTGGTGGTGGTGGTGGTGGTGGTGGTGGTGGTGGTGGTGGTGGAGGTGGTGATGGTAATGTTGTTGGTGGTGGAGGTGGTGATGGTGGTGGTGATGGTGGTGGTGGTGGTGATAGTGATGGTAACATTTTAGTTGCTAACATTTTAGGCAGGACATCAAAATCTTCACACAAATGGAATGAAAAATATGATTTTCATTTTTTTTTAGTATCGACAAATATTTGTTTAAAAATGAACATCAATGGAGTTAATCGTGATGAAACTGTGGAGTTGATTTTGTCAAGAAACAGAAAACCACAACACTTTGATTTCCTCAAAACTTACCATCAGGCTCATAGGGAGATTGGTTTCACCCTAATAATAACAGAAGAGGGCAAATCAGGTGGAGCATTGATACATCAACAACTTCATTCACTACCAAGAGGACACTAAAATCCTGAAATTTGATCTGTCGTTTGCTAACAATGGTTGTAATTAATGACTTAAAAAATTAGAAAGCATAGCTATTCTTGAAATCATGACACATGTATACAATTTTCTAAATGATCACAGCTTTCTTAAGTACAATATGCAATCATAAAGTGGATGTGAATGTGGCTAACAAAATCTGGTATTTGGTCTCAACATATTTGCATAATTGATTTCAAGATGAATGGCTAATGAAGACTAAGTTTGTGATTAGTTTGTGATTATAATGACCAGTCACACACAGTTTTCATATGAACTGTCATGCATGAAATATGCACCTGTAGAATCTAGGATATGGGATATACAGTTAATAACAAAGTATTTCATACCCTCACCAAGTTTTTTTAATTTGTAAGTATTTGAAAGTTGGTTTCTTGAGAATGCGACATATTAAAGCTTACATCTAAAAGTACTTAAAATAGCCCTATTTCAACCAGTCAACCTTTCATTCTTGAGTAACGAAAACATAAAAAACATTTAATTTACAAGGGGTATGAAAAATTCAGTAGTTAACTATATGTATGTTTTGTTGTAGAGACTGAGTATCATGCAGTGAGTA